>NC_142036.1:87447488-87774232 GCF_982192425.1 Myodes glareolus | reverse complement strand
ACCCACAGGGCAGGAAACCCGGACTGCTCTTAGGGATGGAGAGGGAAGAGGAGACAGAGTGGGGGGAGTGGGAGGGTGTTGGGAGGAGGGGCGAAAATAGAAACTTTTATATTTTAATAAACTTTTAAAAAAATAAAAATTAAACAATAAAAGGAATAGACAGCAGTGTTAGTTCATGCTTTGTGCAAAATTACCTTGCGAACTTATTTCTGATTGGATGTTAATAAATTATAGCGAAAATGCCTAATGTGAATAGAACCACTAAAGAGAACTAGCGTCCAGACACCCCTAGTGACTTAGTGCCAGAAAGCCAGGGGCAGCTCTGTTAGGAGGAGCAGGCAAAAGAAAGCAAACTGAACATGGTATGCACAGCTGTGTATTGAGGTCAGTCGGTGTGACGACGTCTGTTTTATAAGGTTATGTCCAAGCCATGTCTATTAAACTGTGACCTTAAAGCTTTATTTAACATTTACCTTGGTCAACAGGAGATGCCTTTTAAATCTCTTGATTCAGTCTAAACACAGGGAGGCAAGTCCTGAAGGTATGATGGGAAAGATAGCCATTATGTTTCCTATACAATTGCATATTTTATGGCAGCAAATTCCCTGGTTGACATTGTATAAGTCAACAAAAATATGAATGCTTTTAGTTGAAGTGATGAGACAACTATACATTTTATGCTTTTAAATTATATGAAGAATTTGAAGGGCGATTGACTATGGATAGAACAAAATATGTCATATGTTTAATTTATAGTAAATATGCAATGCACATTATTACCACATGAAATGGAAATACGAATTGATATAAGTTGTTTTTGTTTTTAAATTTTGACTTTGCTGTTAATGGGTTGTCAGTATCACCAATGCAATAAAGTAATTCTTCCATAACAAGAAGCTAATTTAATTCTGTCCTCTAAAAACAGATGCATCAGGCAGCTCATGCATGTGTCTGGGTTTCTTCCACTGGATATACTTTTTCTATCATTCTGATTATTTAATGATACCTTATTAATGTACTGTGTACTATGTAGTATGATATATTTAAATATTTGTTTTTATGTTACACTCTCAAACGTGCTAAAATCTCCTCCTGGGAAGACACCAGCAGCAGATGCCACAACTCCCTGAGCGTAGTCACATTTCATGGTAACCTCTGTAGGTTTGGTTTGCTCTTATTCCTTTATCGGAAGGCTTGGTTTAGTGTGCAAAGGAGGGACAGGGA
This sequence comes from Myodes glareolus, assembly GCF_982192425.1. Classification (NCBI taxonomy): domain Eukaryota; kingdom Metazoa; phylum Chordata; class Mammalia; order Rodentia; family Cricetidae; genus Myodes; species Myodes glareolus. Next base: position 87,773,008 of record NC_142036.1, on the reverse strand, counting down.
AGGTGCCATGAACAAAACCTGACAGCACAGATGAAGGGTTTGCATTGTAGCTGTGTTGAAAGACAAAGCTAAAAACACAGCTTCAGGGGGACCTGTGCAGGGCTGGGGTAAGAATTAAAGCCGAAGTTTGTCCTTTGGATGCAGCTGTCACAATGCTAATGTTAGAACGCCTAGGGTTTACAAAACCAAAGATAGCCGGTAAAAGGATGCCGAGACACAACCGACGTGCCCACCTGAAACACATACATACACATGGCAAGTCACCAAAACAGAGTGAACAGCCTCTAACTTCGGGGTGCAGATGAAAGATGGCCAGACCTCTACATCTTTCCACAACAGCCAAGACCCATCATTTTGTTAGATCTGTCATAGTTTCAAATATGACTTCTATTTTTATTTTTTAAATTTGTTATTGAAAATAGATTCTTATCTCATACAATGCATCCCATTTCCATTTTCTCCGCTTCTCTCAGCTCCTCCACAACTTCCGTCTCCCCCAAATTCAAACACCTGCCTTTGTTTTCCCTTCAGAAGAGAGCAGACCCCCAAGAGATAAGTCACAGAGGACAAAACAAGATACAATAAGAAAAGGCAAAAGTCCTCACGTGGAGGCCGAATGACTTTTAGTTTTAAAAGTAGTATATGGGTCAAATGAAAATATATTTTTACACTTGGCAGGACTCACTCTATGTGTTCATTTGTAAATTTTAATGTTTAGTAAGAGAAACTATGGAAATATTTAAATTTTCAGATGAAAGAAAACACTGTTGTTGTATAAATCTAATAAAAAATATGATATCACATGACACACAGGTATTCAGTAGTAGTGCCTCTGCTCACTAGATAACCAGTAATTTTATCAACGTACCCGACTTTACTGAAGCTTTTACCCAGTATAAGAGGGAGAGAAGTCCTCAGAATGTAGCTTCTTTAGCTATTGCTTTCAAATCAGTTTTTCAAAAAATCCTTTATTTACTGCCTAACAGGAACAAAACAGAGCACTGGGCTTGTCCAGTTTAAAGTCCACTGTGGCGCATGCGTGTGACAGACCACTCTGGCAGTAGTTGTCTCATTTGCTGTCCCCACTCCGGCCACCTCTCTGAATCACACGAACACAGGTCCTGCCCATTAGTTCACAGCGCAGCGTCCTCATTCCATCTGCTGTGTTCCTTTTCTGATCTATTCCTGTACTCCAACCCACCCGTCAATCTGAGTCTTCCCCGTGATGATCGAGACATCAGACCCATGCCGCTTCGGTAGTCCAGCTGCGTGTGCCACCAGATCTGTGTGTTCCCACTTCTTCTCCATGCTACATGCCACCCCACCCCACAGTTCTGCTGACTCAGCTCTCAGCCACCAAACCCAAGCAGGCCGAGGAAGATTCAGATATGTCAGAAACAGAGCCAACTGTGGCGCTCTGCCCTTAACTAGACCAGGCTGCCTCCTGTTGGGCATCTCCCCCCCCACACACACACACTGCAGTTTCTTTTAAGTGAAGAACTGGGTGACATCCCATCTTCACAGGGTCCCACTTCAGTCTTACAGCACAGTCCCTAGCAAAGATGGAAACCGGGGATCCAAGTCCCTTCTGGTCTCGTGTTCTCTTTCTTCCTCAGTTTTCACCAAGGCCAGGAAGAGGAGCTTTTTCTTACATTCTGTAACACATGCAAACTCTGTTTCCTAACATGGAAGTGCCTTGCTAGGTAACAGAAGTGACCTGTCTAAATGGGGGCCCGAGGCCACATTTGGGTTCTCCAGAGAAGGTCTGTACCAATGTGAAGTCTTTTCTCTCTTTGTAGTCATGATATCGTCAGTGTTATTGCTTTCCACTGCAAATATGGCTAACGCCAAATCTCTGTGAACACATCTAGTCTACCCATTGCTCCCAGTATCAAGCCTGAAGCCTGGAAGCAGTGAAATGTCAAAGTCTAGTGAGCCAAAAGTCATGTGTTAGGAAATTCAAATGTGAGAAGCATATCAGAAACTGAAACATGTTCCCTACCCTGCTATGCTATGTTAAAGATTAAGAAAATTGAACTTTAGTGATGTTGTCTTCTGTTCATGCCAAACGTACCAAGCTACTTTTGCAGATTGTTTCTCCAGCTTTATTCCAAGGCAGTGTTCGGTCATGCAGGTGTCATTCCTGCAGGTCTGGAGTAAACACACCATGAACTCTCTGTGTACTGGGGAATGTGGATTCTGAGGCTTCGAAACACATTGCAGCATTTATCATTTCATTCTAGTCTCTAGTCTCAAAATTTAAAAGACCCTCAAAGCACAAGATGATTGGATACAAATGATATAATGTTAAGTATATAAATTTAGCCTTTTCCTTCCCAAATTTCCATGTGAAAAAAACATAAAACAACAACAAACAACAACAACAACAAAAGATGTTACAGAAGGTGAAGGGTGTTTATACCCTGCAGCTCATCCACCTCAAAATGGAAACCTCCCCTAAAACACATGTTAAATTCTTCAGCGAGGTAAATCTTTGTAACAGCATCCTTCTGGTTTAGTGTGCCACAGCTAGCGATGATGTTGGAATCTGTTTGCTCCGGGTTGATGAGTAGTTTCTGGTTGTGCAAACAAAATCAACACTTGAACCTCCACGTTTTTATGTTACTCGAGGTAGATGTCAGAAACCTAAGCTTGTGTCTGAAAGGATGTGACGTTTCTGTGCTGCCTTGGCAGATCTACCTAGAGATGAGGGTGTGGAGAAAACGGTCCTTAAGCTGCAGCAATAAATGCGTGCAAACTTTTCTTCACAGTGGCATAGAAATTGTTTTTGTTTATAAAGGCAAAAAGAAAACATTAAAATTTCTTTCAGTGCTCCTTCCAACAATTTGAGCAAACTCAGTGAAACAAAAACTGTGATATTACAGAGAATGGTAACTATTGAATTTATGATAGAAAAATGCCAGCATCTGAGATATTTGCTTTTCTTGTTCTAGAAGATGGCTGCACAAAGCCAGCTTAAAGAGAAGGATAAGATTTCACATTTTATTGCCGTTTAGGGAAACTTTATACCCTGTTTCTGGAAAATCAGAAAGGGAAGTGGTTATAAGGAATCCACATAATAATGCATGGGAAAGCCAACTAGAATTTACAAGGGTGGGGGGCCTGCACTTGTGTATCTGAGAGCTGCCAAGTCACATGCTACACAATTTATTAATCATGGGCCGCTCCACAAGCCAGGCTTTCTCCATCTTCTCTTCACTTATGACTCTATTCCCACTAAGCCACTAAATTATTTTGGTGCAAAATATGTATTGTGAGTGAAAACAGCGTGGGACAAAATCAAAAGAAAGTAAACGGCTGGTGAAGCTTGCAGGCAGGTGGAGCATTTCCAGATCGCATGTCGCCTACATCTTGAGGTTTCTGTTTTGTTAAACGCTGCACAAATCACAGCTTGGCTTTGAAAGCAGTAAGGCCTCAGCATGGTTTCAAAGTCTAATTGTCGGAGACCTGTTGCTGCTAAGCAAGGCTGAGTGCCCTCGACCCCACTCCAGTCTCGCAGCTTTGAGACCAGGAGAAGGAGCCTTGTAGGTGGCTGCCGATGGATTTCCCTGAGAGTCCACTTGAAAAGTCTCGTCACTGCTGTCATGCCCACCAGTGTGATTCTGTTAAAAATGTGCCATTTAAACCACACAGCGTGCACCTAGGGTTTTTATGCATAGATGCATCTCTCTGTGTGCTGTATTCTCTATGTGCCTTTAAATGAGGTAAAAGTACTGAGCTCAAGAGTTCACATTCTAGTTATGTTCACATTGTGCAGCAGAGACGAACAGCATTGGCTATGGTGATTGGGGCTAAGTTTGTGCTGAATTGTGGCAAAGAGAGCCCTCTCTCAGAATTTATTTTTGTCAGTTCCCCTAACAGAATGCTCAATGAAACACAGACGCACCCTGTCTCTTCCCGGGCACGCCAAATGCTTTTTGCCCCATTAGGGGCAGCACGTCATTGTGCTTTTCATCATTGACTAGGCCCAGTGGTGAGAGCCGTAAGGAAAGTATGCTCACTGAAGCATACACCCAGCAGAAACAAAGCAGGGCTGTTTGAACTTTCTGAGTGATGACTTTCTGCTCAAGCCAGGCACCCACAGAGGCCGTCCTAGCCAAGGGGAATGTAAACACAAAGCAGCCTGAGTCTTCACTGCTACTTGGTGATTTCCAGGGCGTCGCCTGTCGTCCGTCTTCTGAAGACTGTACCAGCAGATGTCCGACTCCTTGAGTTCCTCGCCATATTCACGAATTGTCAGAAGGGAAACCTCTGTTCATTTACTCCCAGACTGAGCTCAGATATCTTCCTCTGATCTTTTCTCTAACCCTTCTCCTCCTAGGTGCTTTCTCTCCTTCTTTATTGAAACCATGAGGTGGTACCATGAAGGCGTAAGTCACAGACAATACCACACCAGTTTGGAATTATGATTAATAGAATGGTTATTTATTCAAAGGGGAAAAAACTTACAGATTACTGTCCCAGACAACAGCCCCTCCGCACGAACAGGAAAGGAGTCTAGAAGCCGGAAGCGGAGCCGGAAGCCAGAGAGGGACAGGAGGACAACAGCTGCTTTTTTTTTTTTAAAGAGAGAGAGAGACCACGCCCCAATGGGCTGGTAACTCAGCGGCGATTGGCTGAAGGAGCAGAAGGAGCTCCTGCAGCAGTACCATTTTTTTCACAATAAATGGCTTCGCTTCTCCTTTAGTTTTACCCAGGGTTCTTGCTCCAACTCTATATAGTGGGTTGTCTGTAAAATGTCTACCACATAGTTGTACGTTTGGTTGCTTGGTCCCCAGATGTTTGTAATACTTTGGGAGGTTGTAAAACCTTTAAGACACAGAGCCAAATGACAGATATAAACCCGAGGTATGGGCTTTGACTGTTATAACTGGCCACTGTCTGCTTTGCCAACATTTGAACAAGCCAACCTGTGAATTTGAGCCTGAGCTAAAACTATGAGCCTGAAGAAACCTCTTTCCATTTAGACATTTCCTTCACGTGTCCTGTCACAGCAGCAGGAGAGAGACTAATACACTTACCGTTCCTCAGAGACTCATAGACTCCGAGAGAATTGCATCTACAAGGCAACTGGTGGACCTCATACTCATAGAATCACAAACAAAACCCTCAAACAGTAGATAAGACACAACTAAAATCCAGGTGTAATTAATAGAATTAGAGATGAAAAAGGCAATAACAAAGAATCAATGAAATGAAGAGTTGGAAAAGATAAGTTTGACAAACTGTTAGCAAAATTAACCAAAAGATACAAATTAATGAAATTAGAAACAAAAATGGAGACATCAAAACAGACAGCCATGAAATTTAAAAAAAAACACACATTGATATCAGTGATGAGCACAGATGCCCAAGTCCTCAATAAAACATTACAAATGAAGTGTAAGTTCATACCAAAAAGGTCATTTATCATGAATAAGTTGGTTTCATTCCAAAGATGCAGAGATGTCACTACATATGTAAATCAATAGATGTTATGTGTAAATGAATAAATGTTACACATTTCATAAATAAAATCAAATATCTATGATATTTTCTTATATTAGTTATATATTTAAATCATTTCCTTAGATATATAAAAAGGCTAAGGATAGAAGGGTAATTTATCAATGCAATAAAGGATTTTTAACTGATATTTTAATGCCTTTATTAAAAACTTTCCTTGGAGTCACTAAATAATTTCCTTTAAAATGCAATGAGGAATTCATTTTATGATTGCAAAATTATTTAATATATAAATCAGACTAAGTGTTCTAATTATAACCACTTAAGTGCTTCAGAGTGAAGATGTGTAAATATTTTTTGAAACAATGGACACCATACAACGTGCAACTAATAAAATCATCTCCGAAAAACTAAAAAAAAATCCTATTTTTCTCTATGACATGGAAGTCTTACTAGTTATGACAAAAACAAGAAAAAAATCATTGAGTTTCAAGTTTTAGGGCATCATGTATTTTTTTTGCCTGAAAACAAAAAAAAATGGACAGATAATAAGTGTCTTGGTAAGTGTTCTATTGCTGTGAGGAAACACCACGACCTTATAAAAAAGGAACTTATAAAGGAACTTATGACTTACAGGTTCAGAAGTTTAGCCTGTTATCCTCATGGCAGGAAGAATGAAGGTACACAGGCAGACGTGGTGCTGAAGAAGAAGCTGAAAGTTCTACATCCAGACTTGCAAGTAATGGGAAGAGCTAGACCCTGGGTCTGCCTTGAGCATTTGAAGCTCCAAATCCCACCTCTAGGGACACACTTTCTCCAACAAGGCCGTACCTCCCAGTCCCTGTTAAGTAGTACCCCTCCCTAAGGACCAAACTTCACATATATGAGCCCATGGGGTCATTCAAACCACCATGCTATGACAAACAGAAAAGTGAGATTATGACCAATTTTAAATGGTATGATTCTTGACAGTTTCTTTTTACTGTTATTCAAACATATTTCATAATATTATATATTTTACAAATGACATGTTTTGGGAGGAGAATATGTACTCAACAGGTGAAAAACTGTTTTCCAGGCAACATCTTCAGGGACATTAGTGAAAGAGGGTGTGGAAAGGTTGTAGGAGCCAGAGGTGGGGAATAGCTTCAAGGAACCAGGGTTTTCCACACACAGTAAGGCAATGCACACATGAATATACAGTAATTGTGACAATATATACAACATTGATGTGGAAGTCCCCTCTGTGTGATGCTTGTATTGGTTAATGAATAAAGAAACTGCCTTGGCCTGATAGGGCAGAACTTAGGTAGGCGGAGAAGACAGAACTGAATTCTGGGAGGAAGAAAGCAGAATCAGAGACACCATGAATCCACCAGAGACAGGCGCTGGGAATTTTTGCCTGGTAAGCCACTACCACGTGGCAATACACAGATTAATAGAAATGGGTTAAATTAAGATGTAAGAATTAGCCAATAAGAAACTAGAGCTAACAGGCCAAGCAATGATTTAATTAATACAGTTTCTGTGTGGTTATTTCAGGGCTAAGCTAGCTGGGTGGCCAGGATAAACAAACGGGCCATCCTCCTACACAGCATTTGCATACAAAGTTCCATCCAGATACACTGTTGTGGGAACTCCTTTATATTATTTCCCTTCTCAGGTCTTTAATGGGGTTAAAGACCAGATAGTCATAGTTACTTTTTTCTCATGACTTAGCCAAGACATTTTTAATATAAGATTTAGACTCCTTAGGTTAGGATAACTATTGAAACATTTAGCATATGTTTCTTGTTTGTCATTGTTCATGGTGGTGGTAATTCTAATTTTTATGTATGTTTTTGCCTCTTCTTTTCCCTGGACAATGCTTGATATTTGTTCTTTTTGCATATAGTTTTGTATTAGAATTAGAACACTCTTACTTAGACAAAAGGGGGAGGTGTTGTGGGAACTCCTTCAGCCAATAACCTTTAAGATACTGGCCCACTTTGAGAATGGTCTCATGTGCATGAGATGAAAGTGTGTGTGGCCCCTCATTCTGCTGGATTTGGTTTCCAGTTCACAACACATACAGAGGACTGTGGATCACTACCCTTACTATGAGTTTATCTCCAAAGTTCTGCTACATAAAAGGCAGCAGAACATGGAGAAAAAGAGGAGTTTGGCTGAAAGTACTTAGTATAAAACTTCAGAGGTTTTCTACAAAGTCTATAGTTCTGCTGATAAAGATGACAGAAAATACCCATCCAGATGAATCCAAAGCAAATGATCATTTGTGTATACACATACAGTTTAAAGGATCTAACTTAGAATTCTTCTTTATGGTATACACACACACACACACACACACACACACACACACACACAGTTTTCTTTTTAATTTCAGTCATAGAGTAGTTGAGCTTTGTAATTTAAATTTTCTTCATGTTCTGTACAGGTTGATGTGTTTGCATTTATGGGTTTATTTTCCTCTCTAACCAGTGCTGGCTAATTTTTGTTATGAACTAGACTGGATTAAATAAAGCCTCTGATATTCGCGTAGCAAACCTGTGAGCATTTCTGTGGATTTTAAAGGAGAGGGGAGAGTTTCTTCCTGAGTGTGGATGGCAGCAGCACCATGGGGATGAATGTAATGGAGCTGGAGAAAGCCAGCTGAGCTCTCCCAGTCCCCTCTGTTGCATGGAAATGCAAAGAACTGAAGAAGTCCTTCGTGGTCCTGGCTAGTTTTTAAAGAAAACTCTTGTTTGTTAAAATTTATTCATGGTCTTTGAATGACCCTGGACCCATAACATTTGGAGGTCCCATTGATGTTAGAGCCCGTGGGCCCCAGCGTAGATAACTATTTTCCTCAACTGGACTGGTACGGACCCACAAGGAATAACCAGACACAGCTTACATCATCATCGCAGAAGGGCATCTCAGGCTTCTCTCCTCCTGAAGATCTCCCTGCGTTTATTCTCCAAACAGCTTTTATACCAACACATAAACTGAGCAGGAAAATACACCAGACCTGTCTCCTAGGTAACCAGGTGAATGACGTTTTGTCATGTCCACATCTACCTGTCTGCTGTGTATGCTAGCTGTCACATAGGCTTGAATCAGCATCTCTGTAAGGCATCCTCAAAATTACAAAGAAAGGAGCAACAACATCCTGACCCTTTGTTAGGCAGTGACAGCCTGTTTGCAGGGCTATGTGACCACCTCAGGTGGAGCCTATGGCTTCAGAGCCTGGCTGTCACATCATATAGAAATATGGGCCTACACTTTGAGATTTGACTTATTGATCCTCAGAGGGGTCCCAGACTGGGTGCAGAGAAGTGAATTGGAGACCCCAGGACTTAGGCAGGGATCTGTGGCTTCTGGGTAGTCATCCGGATTCTGTTTTTCTTTGTTTATTTGTTTGGTTGACCTGTATTGGATATCTGAGGGCTTCTGGCCTGGAAGCTGAGGAATCAGAGCCCCAGCGCTTGCTGGAGCCACAGGCAGATTTCAGTGCTCAAGTTGTGAAAAAGATACCAAGAAAGCCTCCACAGATGTAGGTAAGGATCCTATCTGCTTGTAGCACACGTGTGTGGAACTTGTGGAAAAGCATTACTTCCTTAATTGGAGGGACACCTATCTATCTCCCGCCTGCCCAGGATGCTGGGAACCCTAGTTTGAGTAAAAAAGAAATGGTTCTGGAAGTTGGAGTTGGTCACCAAGTCATAATTTTTTTGTCTGTCATTTTTGTTGAGTAGATCGTTTGCTGTATTACTTCTTTTCTTTGTTTTTCTTTTGTTCAAACAAAAGCTGAATGGATAGGTCTGTGTTTTCTGATGTGTCCATAAGTTTTGTTGCAAATATAGGATCAGAGAAAGAAAAAGGTCAGGGCCAGTTGAATTTATGAATGATGGTAGACACCTTGAGTTTTATTTGTGACTGGTCTTCTTTGAGTTCATGAATGTTCTGTGTTCTCTGTTTATTGCTTTCATTTATGCTGCCTGGACTGGCATTGGCTGCCACTGCTACCAGCTGCTGCCATCACACCTGTCCTGCCAGGGCACAGACTTTCTAATTTCTGAATGTTCTGGTCACTGGATTTATCAGGGGTTCTGATGTCTTTTAGGTATGGCTCATATTGAAATGTTTTATGCTGTTCTACTTTATTGAAAAGTTGACTCTGAAATTGGATTGTTCCTCCCCCTTCTCCAAATCCAAGCATTCTTATTTAAAAGTTTTCTATATGTCCTATGTCAGGTGATCCATATGATTTTTGTGACAGGGAAAAGAGATCAAAGCAAAATATCCAAAATAAGTAGACTACTGGCTTCATGCACCTGCCTAAAACCTGCTAAGATACAAACCTTACCTTGAGGTATGTAAGACTATTATGTCAGCTTTCTGTACTTCAAGTTTTATAAGTTTATTGGGTCTGGATTTAAAAAATCTGTAAAATCTATAATAAAAATTAACTTAAAACCCAATGCAGAAGGCTGATAGCTAAAAATCTATATGAAGGAGAATTCTGGGAAGAGGAAAGATTGAGTCTGCAATCATCATCCAGACACAGAGGAAGCAAGATGTGACTGCCTTGCTGAAAAAGTTACCATGCCGCATCATTAACACAGACAAGAATTATGGGCTAATATAAGTTATAAGAGTTAATAAGAAGCCTGAGCTAATAGGCCCATCAGTTTATAATTAATGTACGCCTTTGTGTGTTTATTAGGGACTAAACAGATGTGGGATCTGGTGGTACAGAAACCTCAGTCAACATATAGTCATCTAAGTGACAACTTTCTGGCCACATCTGTGTAGAAATTTCTAGAGTGGAGTAATTCAGATGAAAAGACCTATGCTAAATATGGACAGCAGCTTTTTTTATTTTTTGTTTTGTTGTTGTTGTTGTTTTGTGGGCTGGAGTTTCAGAATGGATAGAAAGGAGACAGTGATCTGAGAATCAAAGTTCATCTCCCTGCTTCTTCGCTGTGTCCATAATGTGACCAACTGCCCCTCAACTCGTGCTGCCATGACATTGAAGTGTGAACTCAAATAAGTACTTCCATCCTAAAGTAGTCCTTCTCATCAGCAAGAAAGGTAATTAGTATAGCTTGTAACATAGTCTTTGGGTTGATACCTAAGCTATCAACCTAAGGAGTCTGTTTCTTCAGTCCTATCTTTGGGATCCGTAAGTCAACATATGCCTTAATGCTGCCCTGGGGACTTTGTGTTCATTAGGATACCCCTTCAAATCAGTGTACTGAGAGAATAACAGGGCACGAAGTTTTGAAAGACTGAACTTATATTCAGATTTACATACCAGAAGGTATTGTTTTACATCCATTGTCTCAGTCTAAATATTCATAACAATAACATTTCACTTTCAAAGATGTCTGAAGTCTTCTAGTTCTACTTGTTATTTTATTTTACAGTTCTGAGGCTTGGACCCATGACCTGTTGTCAACTGAATGACACTCCCAGCCAGAGATACATAGGTTTTGATTTAAAGAGATTGAATAGGGCTGGGAAGTTCTCAATTCGGTACTTACCTATTAATTGAGGAGTCCACAGTGGTGCCTTTACAGAGATAAGGGATGAAAATAGAGAAGAATAATGGGCCTTTGATCATCAATGTTGTCTTAGGATCACTGGGTTGTTCTGATGTCTTTGTGTGTGACCTCTGTGAAAACCTGTTATCAATAAGTTATTGGTGAATTGGGAAATTAACATTTTAAATCTACTTTTAATCACTTTAAATCTATTTTTGCTTTCTAAATTTTGCATCCTCTATACTATATTTTGTAGGCTTATAAGTTAATCTAGATAGAAAATGCTACAGTTCTAAAATACAAAAGTTGCTGATGTAGAAACAACCCAAGATTCAATGTATACATGCCGTTCATATAAAACAAAAAAATGTAGCCTAAAAAATTATACATTTTTTTAATCCAACCAATTTAAGATAAAGTTAAACCAACCACTAGACCACACAGGTTTTCTTATACTAAATTTTAATTGGTGTTTTAATGCCCTATCACAACTTCTTATAGAATCAGTAGCAAAACTGATGGCATCTAAGACCTTTCTGTGTGTCATTAACTCAACTGCGTCATCTATATCAAAAGGCATTTGTTACAATATACTTCAAGGCTACATTCAGTTCTGAGTTATTGTGTCTGAAAAGTAAATAAACAGGTTTAGAGCCGTCATTTAAATAGATGATAGATCTGTGGTATTGTTTTGGCAGTGATGAATTTTCTTAGTGTATCCTTGATGCCATAATGGTTAAGGCTCTTGTGAACGTAACATTAGTGGTAAGCGGTTTACAATTGAGAATGAAAGGATGCATTTTCGTGATCACAAATAAAGCTAAATACCCTCTTATTCAAGGGACAGAGTACCCAATCCCTGACCAGTTGTACAAGAATCTCAATTAGGCAAAGCATTTCTACTTGTGTGCAGGCCAGTGAATGACTACCCTGCAATTGTGGAGGCAGAGCACAGCGGACACTGTCTGTCTTAGGGTGCCCTTCTTCCCAGACCAGCTCAATTCCTTTCATATTAAACGTGGCAAAAAAAACCCTCATATACTAAGAAATAACCCAGCAATGTACCCATCAGATGAAGTTACCAAGAACAAAATCATAATCATAATGTATTGAAATATTGTATTAGCCTATCTCAGAACTGTATCAGATGGATCATACTTCCCAAGATGGTGGGAAGTGGGGGAGGAAGACTACAGAGTCACAGCGGAGCAAACATGGAGCCCTTTTAACTTCTCACCAACTTTATATGAATGCTCACAAAGCATTGCCTTCCAACGCTGACATGGAGCTGATCTGTGTTACAACTGATGAAGCTTGAACATGAAATGCCACAGAGCACAACCATTTCTCCAACACCGCAGTCACACTGAGCCCGGGTGGGAAGCTTGTGGGCAGCAGAGCTGAGACTGTAGCTGCTGGCTCATATGGCCTTGCTTTCCCACTAACTGATGCTAGGTAGAGAAGGGGAACTTATGCTGGCTAATTCCCGTTACTACTGCCATGCCAAATGTATTAAAATCTGAGGAGCTAGGCATTTCCCTCCACATTCCAGATATTAAAGTGAAAATCATTTTACTTTTCAGGGAAGTAAACCAATTTAATGTATTTAACCTTCTGAAAATTAATAAACTCCTAAGAACATTTGATTTTTCTAAGATTCTGAAAATGTGAGTAACCAAGAGGTTCTAGCTAGTCCTTGTAGCTTACTTAAGTTTGCATTGTGGAAGTATTCGTATCCAAATCTGAATTTTACCTAATTGTTCAATCACATATGTACATATGTAAAGTGTGAGGTGTGTATGTTTGTGTGTGTGTTGTATGATGCATATGGAAATCCAACATTAAATTCAATTATATAAAAAATTGGGAAAATAAAAGACCAAATCATTACTTAACAATTAAAAGAGCAAAAAAAAACAATGAAGTAAAAAACAGAAATAACTACATCAATACAAAATCATAGTAGTACTTCCTTAGAATAAATTGAGAATTGTTGTTAAACATCTAAAATCTTTATATTACAGTTAAAAGCGATTAAACAAAACCAGGGGTTTCACCACCTACTTCAGTTGGTCCCATTCCACACAGCCACTGATGAAGAAACCCCAATGCTTCTGTTCCCAAGAGACTGTTCTATTCTCTAAGATTGCCTTCATGCTAGCTGAGACACACCAGCTTCATCCTGCCCAGACACATGGGTCCACAGGAGGAAAAGCAGTTTATAAGTTGCGCGTGTCAGTTCTGGTATTGTAAGGGAAAATGCTAATACCACACACTTTTGAAAACTCACAGTAGGTTCACATAAGAGGACAGGTTGATTCTCAGAACAGAAGATCACCCTGCAATCCATACTAAAACCACCCCTTAGCTGCTCTTGCTGAATGGCTGAGCCAACACTGAGTAAACGTTCTCCTTCATTTCACATGGATTTTGTATATAAATAATATGGAAAAATAACAATAGAAAGGGAAATCCCACACCGTAGAATTATGAAGAAAATTCAGTATGGCTGGGATTCAGTTGTTTGTATGAAGGTGACAGGGAAGCTGATGCTACCAAAAGCAGAACATCAGTAAGGCAACTCTCAAAGGAAACACAGTAGTAACTCAGGTTTGGGGATGATTCATGGAAGACATTAAATGTGGGGGGAAAATTCTTAGTCTAAAAACAAAAGTGCTAAGAGATCAAGCATGAGTGTAAGTTTTATAAAGAGTTTCATATTTGTTTTTTCTCTTATTTGTATTAATTTTTATAGCTGTTACTCTGGTAGACATTTATTTGCTCAAATTATTATGCAGACATTTAGTTCTAGAATAGTAAGTGCCAACATAATGATCCATTTTACTTTAACCTTCACTTCTCATGTTGGACTCCACTAGACAACCATTTGGTAAGAAAAAAAAAAACAAGCCCTGAAGAAGGGAGTGGCGTGTAAGCAATACATCACACACACGTCAGTAAATCTAAAAGGCATTCAAGAATAATAATATCAATGAAAGTAGATGAATTGAATGATCTAGACATAAAAGAAGAGCTCATACCCTTGATAAAATAACAGGAAAACTAAGAGAGAAGAAAGCGGGAGTAAAGAAATTGAGTTCATTGAATGTAGGTGTAACATAATGCTTAAGCTTAGACCTGTATATTCAACTTTAGCTGCCTACTCCCGCACCAGGGAGAGAAGGCGTGAAGATGCCTGGCAGGGAGCCTGTAAGTAGAAGCTGCAAAGCAAAATTATTACTCAATGAAATTGTTTAAAAAGATTGTTTTAAATTCATGCATACATTGAGTTTTCCAAATACAAATAGCAAAACCAAATAAATGTGTTACACAGAAGCTAAAAGAAATACAAAAGAAGAATCAAGTTGTTACTTCCTGCATGCAGGGTGGGCTTTCTGCATGGATGTTTCAGATGCAAGTGCAGAGAAAATATAATCAGTGAGAAAGTTAATTATTGCATGTTTTTATGTAAATGCAATCTTTATTTCTATTCTATAGTTGTCCTTTCTGTGGTAGTGGATTCTATGAGTTTTGTTTAATAGTTGTGGTTTATTTTCTTTATTCCATTTAGCAAGTTGTCTTTAAAGTAAAATTAAAAATTACTAACAGTTCATCGAAACTGCTAAATCTTCTCCTTAGTTTCTGCTAAGTTCTGAGGACAACCTTCCAGAAAAGTTGATTCCCACGCATGGTAACTAACCAAAGTATGTGCTTGCTGCAAACAGTAAAATAAAATATTAATATTTAGTGGTTTTTAAATTCTCTTCATCACTGTCCTCTCTGCTCCTTTTCCTTTTTATTCTCTATTTACTAGCTTCAGGTTAAATTAAATTTCATATATGGAGTTTCATTTCACCAGCTGTACTTGCTGAGCATCTGGATGCTTTGTTCTTCCTTGGCCATTCTGAGCATGATGTCATATGCACTCCCCTTATCACAGCTAACCAGAAAATAACACTATGCTACCTCACACACACTGAAAGGAACGTCAACCAACACAATTCCATCAATTTCCTCTTTTTGCCCTTTTGGGTCATTGCTCTACCTTCACTGAAACTTGCGCTATGATTTTTAAAAGTCATTATTGTTACTTTTGTTTTGGTATAGTCAGTTCTTATTTTTTTGAAGATATTCTAGAACATGCAGAGTAAATATTTTATGTTTATATTTAAAATTTATGCAGTTCTTAGTGGCTGGCCCGGAGTCTTTCTGAAAAGCCATTGACAATGGCACTGGGACTTATTTCCTCTGCATATACTGGATTTTGCGGATCCAGTCCGTCTGGACACTCACCTTCCTGAACCTGGAGGGAGGGGGGAGGAACTTGAACTTCCCACTGGGCAGGAAACCCTGACTGCTCTTAGGGATGGAGAGGGAGGAGGAGAGGGAGTGGGGGGAGTGAAGGGTGGTGGGAGGAGGGGAGGAAGTGGAAACTTTTATAATTTAATAAAATTACAAAAAAAATAAAAATAAATAAAAAATAAAAAAATCATGGAGAGTGACTTATTTATTGTTTCCCGTGGTTTGTAGTTACACATTTCCATCCATGGCCTTTGGTCTCAATTTAACACTAAACACACTAACTCCTCCCAGTGAAGACCTGCTAATGTGGGCTTGGGAGATGCTTCAGTGGATAGAGGTCCTAGCCCACAGGCCACGCAGTTAAAATAAAATCACCAAAGGCTGAGCTCTATGTCTGCTCCCCTAATCCTGGAATGTCGTCTCTGCTTACACGGCCCTGGCATGGCTGTTTCTTCCCTGTGTTCCTGAACAGTGTTGCAGCCCATTCTTCTCCTTTGGTGGGATCATAATAACTAATCTGTCTTATTTTCTCACTGTGGAGGGAAGCTAGTGCCTTTGTTTCCGTTGCTCCATTTTTTCACTTGTTTGTAGATATTTATAATTGAATTTGCTATAATTTTCATATTTCTTTTCTTGAACTTTGTGAACCTATAAATACAGTTTCCAACTATCTTGGAAATTTTTATTGTCCATTTTTGCCTTCCTCTTTCTTTCTTATTTTCTCAACACGTTTGGTACCATCCAACGTGTGTAACTCACATGAATTTTTGAACCTTGTCATCCACTTGAGATAATCTCCATGGCTATGCCTTTAATCACATGATACTTTTGTATGATTCATGTTATTAATAAAATACAGCCTACTTTTCATTTCAAATACGTTTTTAATCTCTAAAGATTCACTCGAGTCTTTCTTATTTTGCTGTTTCTCTTTTCACGATATTCCTTCTTCCACAACCTCACGAAACATCTGCAACGTATTCATAACAACCCTTGGTGTCACAATTTGCTAATTTTCTCATCCAGTTCTTCTGCAGTCTGTTTCTGTTGATAAATTATTGAAGCTCTTGTGGGTTATATTTCCTAGCTTGTGAGCAATTCTATTGCATTTTTACTGGACTCCAGGAGTCTATTTGCTGGGAGTTTGGGAGCATGGAGATAACTTCAAAACTCAATTTTATCCTTTATGGCTTAGAAAGAAAGAAGGAAGGAAGAAAAGAGTTAAAGGGGAGAAGAAAGGAAGGGAAAGAGGGAGAGAGGGAATAAGCCTTTATTTAATATTTAATCACAAGACTATCCTTCCTCCTCAGCTGGCTTTTGTCTTGATCTCTTGTGTTTTCTCTGTGGTAACCCAGCTCCTGCTGGACTTCAGAGCTCTGAATCTGTGCTGTTTATTTTTGGCTACAAAATTCTGCAAGATTTAGTCTCTGAAAATCTGTCTCCACCACTCTGCAAGACTCTGGATGTCATTCAGAATTATCTTTCTAGCGGCAGCCCTGGGAGCTGCAGAGCTGAGAGAGTCATAGTGCTGGCTACTTGGGGTTCATCTCCCTTCCCCGTGATAACCAGGCCCTACTCTGCTTAGCTTCTGAGGTCAGAGGAGATGGAATGAGTTCTGGCGCTTTGACGTACAAGGTAGCTTCCTTCTATCAGGAGTCAAAGTTCTATAACCTCTTTTTGCCCAACATCTGAAAATGAATGCTTGGCATTTTTCTTCTCTTTTTCTAGCTGTTTAATATTTGAGCGCAATTCTGAGTCCATTATTCCATCCCACCAGAACTGTAAACCATTGAACATCTAAAAAATATACATTTAAAACAAGTGTAATTATTTAATATTTAATATTTTTTGAAAGTCTTACCAACATATACTAATTTTCTAAGTAAAACCACTTTCTGCTGGTTGTTTGGATGAGCAGCAGAGAACACACATATAATTTCTCTGCTTTCTTTCTCTGATGCTTCCATGACCCACTGTGGAGTGTCCTTACTGGGGCCCTACCTAATTCTAAACTTCTCCCACTACACACCACAGTGTAATTAAGTCACAACACATTTAATACCTCACATTGGAGATTAAACTCCAACAAACATCTAGGAAAGAATTAAATCGAAGAAATTACATTAGTTATATATTTAAATCTGCAACCAGACAGCTATGCAGTATTTTTTTTAGGCCAAAGCATTTTCCAATTCAATGTTATTTTACATATCTAAGGGAGACTAAGTCTTCAAAGTTCTACAGAATTTTCAATATTTTTTCTGAAATAAGAAGAGAATTTGAAATATTGAATCTTTTCTGAAGTAACTCCCCTATGTAAGATTGTATTTTCAAAATTCCATACCTACTGGGCACACGTCAAAAGTTTCATATTTGCTTTTCCTAACTTTTGGGATTTAGATAGATGTACAATGTCTCTGTGTCAATGTTGGAGCTCTCTGTTATTGATTCTTCATAAGTAAGCAGATAAGAGAATTTTATATTCATCCCAGAGTTTAGGAATGGGATTAAACATCACTTGCTGTTTAAGGGTTGTTTTTAGAAGACAGGTTTATTTCCAAATATAACTATACATCAGCCTGGGCCTTTCCTATCAATCTCCAGCGAGGTTTCAAAGAAGGCAGAGAATTCCCAGTTTCTCACACTAGAATGTAAATCAGACACTACCTTATTCAAAAAAGAATCACATGAGTAGGTCTGCTTATTTCCCCGTATTTTTTGTTTGTTTTGTTTTAGAGTAGGTTTCTTTTTAAACAAGCATGAAATATTTCCTTTGTCAGCAGAATAGAGAAAGAAAAAGAAGGAGGAGGAAGAGAAGAAAGAAGGAGGAGGAGGAGGAGAAAAAAGAAGAAGTAGGAGAAAAAGAAGAAGTAAAAAGAAGAATCTACAAGTCATGCAGAAAATTGAAGTAAGAATTTAACTGAGATATAACCAAGATGATTGGTCCTTGGATTTCAGATTCCCACAGCGCAATCTAGGTCAGCTAAGCCCCAATCTTTCATTTACAGAGTAAGTACTTTGGAAACACGTGAACTAAGAAAAGATTCCCTGGCAAAGAACGGTGTGATCAGTGGCTGGGTACTATGCAATGATGACATTTTGATTGTGTGTGTCGCAAAACTGTTATGCCATTGTGAAAACACTAGGCAGTGTTTGTCACATCTAAGAGACAGATTCCAATGCTGCATCTGTAATTACTGCAGTATAAAATTATCAATACTTTCCTTTTTATTCCCAGAACCAGAATTTTGAAAGTGGTCAGAAAGTGTCTTCCAGACTTTTGAATTAAATTAGAGGGCACAGCTTTCTTTTCTCTCTGCCTCCCTTCCTTTTAAAATGACAGCAGGAGGAAAAGACTTCCTCACTAGGAAACCTTGGTTATCAGCTATTGACAATAGACCCCAAATGGTTTTCATCGATAGCCAAATCCTTTGAACGATGAGTTGGAACTAAAATAAAAGCTGGCCCGTAACATTTACATACTTATCATTACCGTTACTGATTTAAAGTAATCAGCAACCTCAGAAACAATTCTTAAATCTCTGAAGCTAAAATAGATTCCCTGTCTCCCCTCTTGGCTACAGATTTACATAAGTCAACTTACAGGCTGATGTGGTAGAGGGAGACTTGGCTGTAGCCAGTAGCCAGCTAGTCTACTATTAATTATTAGTACTATTAATAAGCATTTATTTCAGGGCTTTTGTGTCCAGTCTCCAAAGCTTTTCTATAATCTGTGTAGTGAATGGGGAATCAAAATGAATCAAAAGAGTGTGCTTATTAGAAGTGCAAAGGAAATAGTCTAAGAAAACAATAGTTCCTTAGCTAGAAAGCAAAATATATCCATGAGTTATCGCACACAGATCAAATGTAATGGTTGTTTGAATGAGTTAACTATGCATCATGAAAAAAGAAAAAAAACCAAGAAAATCCAATTAAGGAAGCCACTTTGGCAATTATTTTTCCCAGTACAGAAACCGAATCATTAAATGAGATAAAATTCCGAAAGAAAACTTCTAGTGTGAGGTTATACACAGGCCATACATAATTCTATGTGGAAATGTTATTCAGGAAAAATCCAGAAGCCCGTATTAATACCTTATAAAGTAGCAGGTGCCACCTGCCCTTGTACACTTCAAAAATGTAAAGAATCGAGGACTGTTGCATAAAATCAATAATAAGGCGTGTAGAAATCAAATGCCCTTGCCTCCGTGTATCCTTCCAAGCCTTAACCATGAGCCATGAAAACCATCCGGTCACTGTTTTAATTTTACATATTCAGGTAAGTGCCTGGTTAATGTTTCCTTGGGAATGAGGTAATGCGGTCTGTGTTTTATTGACATTTATTGCAACAGTTTTTTAAAATGACTTTAGTATTTCACTTACAGAGTCTTGAGGCAGCTATGGAGACTGTTTTTTTTTTGTTTTTTTTGTTTTTTTTTTTTAGTTTCATGTTTTTGCTCTCTATGGAAGGCTGTGTAAGCCAAAGTGATGTGTTGTAATTTTTCTTTAATGGACATAAGGGGAAGAGTTTTGTGGGAATAACTAAGTTTTTATAATAGCATTCTCAAGTTCTAAAATTATTTCATAGATCAAACTGTCAATATTTCACTGTTTGCAGATATGTTGTCAGTTACGCCTCTCAAATGGTAGACTATGTTAATACGTCTCAAACTTCCATTTTGATGAATAAATTATTAATATTGAATAGTTTTTCTAAAGCATGATAACATTTCAAAATAAAAGCAATTCCAGTCAAATGGAATTTTTTCACAGAAATCCACAAGGAATCTCAGCTTTATTTCACAGGCTGCGTGAACACCATGACAGCAGCCTGTCAGAGTTAAATACCATCGGCTGTGTGGCACACGTGGCCCAGATATCAACTGGCATTGGCCACATCCTACTAGATGACCTGAACATGGCACATCTGTTATTTAATCACACCCACTCCAAGCATATGCAGATCTGAACCATGCTTCCTATGAAAGGCCCGCTGGGCAGGAGTTGAGTTCTCTCCGTGTGCCTTCGCTCAGGTGAATGAGAGTGAGCAACACTCCAGTTTGTCGAATCAGGGAGGAGAAAGTCTGCCTCTTCTAGAGAATAGTGAGGCAAGTTGCACTGGGGTAGTAAGAGACTCCTATTGTTGCTAAGCAACTAACTTCAAACAGAAAAGTGAATATAATATTCTTTGAAAGGCTTTGCTATGGTTTGAACATTAATGCCCTGCTTCCTGCCAATGGCAGCGCTATTGTGGGTGGAGACTTAACAAAAGAGGTGGGGCTTAATGGAAGAGATGGGTCGTTAGGGAAGTGCTGAGGGCCCTGAGGGAGTTATCGGAATACCAAGGCCCTCCAACTTTCTCTCCCCTACTTCCTCTCACTGTCCCCTTCATTCTGTCTCCCATTGCTCTCTTGCTTCCCACTCATGCCCTCTCCCGACCCAGTTATGGAACTAAAAGACTAAAACCTCTAAAAATAGGAAATTTTAAAGTCACTCTTCCTACCTTTTAAGTTGTTTAATTCAGGCATTTTGTCATTGACAAACAACTATTATTAGCTCTATTCCCCTATTTTTCAGAAAGGATCAATTAGTTGTTCGTCTTTTACAACCTATTTTTTCTTTCTAATGCAAGTTAGACCTCTTTTCTTGACTTCTACTAATTTATGTTGGAACACAGTCCAAGAATGGAGTTGTGCAAGGGGAATCCTGAGTGTATGTGGGAAAGTCCAAGAAAACAAGACGTGTGTCTTGTGTCCTCACTTTCTTCAAAAACACGGAATTGTTCTTAAGATGTGTTTTCCTGCTTCTCCCAGGATTAGTGGATCCATGTGAGTTTACTTCAGAATATTCATTACAACTGGAGATGGTTGTTTGTAAACCTCCAAGAAAAAACAGGGTTTTTTTTTTCCATGTGAAGCTGGTCCTTGTGATTGTTGGCTCCACTCAGGTGACTCCTCTTAGCCGTCAGAGTATGAACTGTCTGATGCTCTGAATAAAGTTGGCTCTTCCGCGAGACTTCAGTTTGCCTCATTTTTAGGCTCCGCTCTCCCAGGTAGCACAGCCTTTAGAGCAGAGAACAAATCTGCATGCTCTGAATATTAGTTCTCAAATAGTTTACAAAGAAGCTTCTGTAGGGTGAAAAGGGCCAAAGGGGAAAGAAAAATGCCTTGCTCCTGCCCTGACCCCAGGAACAGGGCTTAAAATTCCACCAATCCTTGAGCACAAAATCCCACCAATCCCAAGCCACCCTGGAAAGCTCCTACCTCCCTCCGCTGGAAGAAGCCTATATAAGCTTCACACCTTGTTCAGTTTGCTGCTGCTTCTCACTCTTGAGGAAACCATCCACCTGAATTTCTCTCCTTCACAATCAATCTCTTGAGTAAGGCTTGGTGTATGGTGTGATGTTTTCACTAGAGGTGAGCCCAGCTGTAACGACTGTTAGGGGAGCCAGAGCAGAGCAGAACGGGTACATATTCCCTGGGGAAACTTTCCCCTGGCACAGCAGAATCCTTACACTTCAGGGTACCTGAGCAGAGCTGTAACAGCCTTGCTGGGGAAACCCTGCCGTGCCAGAGCAGAGGTGTTAAACTTGTACTTGAGAGACCTTTCACTGGAGCAGGGCTGTAAGCTGCTAGGCTTACAGTCACTCTGTGGTATCTCTTGGCTCCCCCACTGTACCAGTGCTGCTTACAGCTTACATAAACGAGGATTTGCTGAGTTTAAAAAATATTTAAATATCAGCGATTAGTATATTTAATTCTGTGATCACGCAGGATATTGCAGACCTCGCTGCCATGATGCATGCTCTTGTACTTTTGGTATAACTCAAGGGGCATTCTTCCTGCACACTTTCTTCATCCCACATCATTCTGCAGTTAGACACTTGTGGCTTTTTCTTGGGTTGGTTTTGAGATATCATTACAAGATTTTCTCTTCTCTTTTCTCCCTCCAAACTCTCCTATATTCCCCTCTCCACTCTTTCAAATTTGTGACCTCCTTTCTCATGAATTGTTATTGCATGCAAATATATGTGTATGTTTGTATATACATATGTATTTTTAAATATAATCTGTTGAGTAGATACAATGTTACTTGTATGCAGTTTTCATGGCTGACCATTGGCACTGGACAATCAATGGGCATCCTCTTCCTTGGTGAGGACAGCCTCTCCCATCCCTGCTTTGCTCAGTCGCCTGTATTTCTCTGTGTAGGGTTGAGGACTTGCTGCTTTTTCCCATTCTGTTTGGCATGTTTGTTGTGTTCTCCTTGTTCATTCATGTCTGGGTTTATAGTGCCTCTAGCTCTCTGGTTACTGTGTTATTTCTTCAGAAGGTGCTATTGCACCTGGATCTGCCTCTATAACTCAGACATTATATTTTCTAAAGTAAAATTGTAACACCATGTAACCTAAACTGTGTCCAAATTAGAGAGTAACAGTTTTACAGGCAGTGAGCAATTTCTCTACATTGTAACTGTCTTCAATAATAAAAACAGAAATCTTGTACAGTTTGGTGTAATAATGGCATGACCCTTTTTCCATCTCGTTTTAAGCTGCATTTTCTTTCTTTTTAATTTATTCTCTGAAAGTTTCATTCACAGACATAGTATGTCTTGATCATGTCTACTCCTCACTCTTTCACTTCAACATACCCCCCCAGGATATTCCCCGTCACGTCTCCCTCCCAACTTCATGTCCTCCTTTTCTCTTCCTCTTGCTCATTGCTGTTCTGGTTCTCTCTCTCTCTGTCTCTCTCTCTGTCTCTCTCTCTCTCTCCCCCATATGCACAGGAATGTGGGACCATCCACTGGAGTATGGAGAACTCACCAGTGGCCATATCTTCAAAGAAAACTTACTGTCCCTCCAAAACCATTAACTGTCAACAACTTCTCAACTAGTTCTGGAACCTCTGGCTCTCCTCTCCTCTCCTATGAGTTGGTTCTTTTAATTGGATTTCTCTGATACCCAAACCTCAGGGTAGCTTTTACACAATCAAAACTCCTTCTCGACATTAATATTCAGAAGTTTCCTCAGTGTCATTATATAAATAAATTTGTATAATAAAATAATTTTCTACATTTTTAAGAAGGTAATTATCAACACAAAAACTAAAAGAGAGAATTGTAACAAGCTGTTAACCAAAGATGAGGTCACAGAAAATATCTACAAATGATTTTCAAAAAAGTCTCCAAAGACAAAAAGTTTTGCCAATAACCTTTTAGAACTGCAAAGGTCATAATGTCTTGTAAAATTCTGAGCTTTCTAGGCATACAGATGTACTTCTGAAAATCATTAGATGGTTTTCTCTTCTAAGAGAATGTAATATAAATAATCATCAAAAATGTGACTTTGACTTAGACATGTTTGTATATTGTAAAAGAGTTGACTTTCCTAACCATCCATTTCATTATTAACAAAATGTGAGCATCACTAATACTAGAAACATTGATTTCTAAAATAATATCTTAAATATGGGAAGCGTCAGAAGATGTAAGTATGGGCACAATTGTTACTATTGTATATTCTGGCCAGTTCTATGAGTCATAGAATAGAAATAAGTATACTTTAGAAAAGATTAAGTAATTATTTTGATTTGTATATAACAACTACTAGAAATTCAAATTTCTTTGAATTATCGAAGACTTGAAGCGCAATTAACTATCTGATAGACAAGTAAAAACAATAGCTTGAATAAGTTAAAATCTATAAACACCTTATAAAAATATTTCCTTTCTGGAAAGACAGAAATGTATGTCTAGCAAATTTGAAAAAAATGAAAAGAAAATGGAAATTATCTAACTGTAAGAATGGAAAAATTCTAAAAACTGACAGAGGCGATGTGTCAGAAAATCGTAGTTCACAAACACTCATGCAGACATGAGACCTTAGTAAAGGGTGAAACTATCACTGCAAGTCAGAAACAAAGGACCAATGTTCCCGTTAAAGGATGCAAACTGTTCTGTATTTCTGTGCTACCATTTCCCTTTATGTTGTCTCTCCAGCTCAAAATAGTTTTTCTTCTCTGGTTACTACCCTTCCCCTCATTCTCAGATAAGGAATCTGATCCACAGAGACTGGGCCGCCAGCAGCTAAGGTTCATCCAACGTGACCTTGTTAAAGGGCAGCATAGAGTCCTCTAGCCAAATTAGAAAAACAGCTATTTTACTGGGAATTCAGAGAGCAAGTGAAAGGCAGAGTGAGTCTTTCTCTGGTTGGTTAGACGTTTCCCTCGGGGACAGAGAAGTCACACAAACAAGCGAGAAGACTGAGAAAACACCCTGAGAAGACAGGCCAACGAGGAAGCCACGGAGACACAGTTGCGGTAGTAGGTCTGCCCTGCTTCACCGTGCACCTCTGAAGTGTGGCGCATCTAGAACAGGGCTGCCAGGAATCACCCGGCCTCTCCTCACAGGAAAGCTCCTGCCTTTCGCTAGCTCCAGATTTTCTGTGATCTGCAAATAGAATTATCCTAAATAAAATTATCCAAAATAAATTCCAGCGAGTATAGTTTAAATTTTTGTGTGCACTAAAATGCAACTAGAAAAATGTCGGTGAGCACTGTAACTCCTTTTGGGAGGGTAAACAGCATTTCCCATTAAAATAAAAAAGAAAACTACTTAGGCTTCCCGCACATAAATTTATAAACAGCTGATAAATCGGGGATTGTTCGCACTAAATATAAATAGTGTAAAGAAGAGTTGCTTATATTATTACATTATATTAGTTATGTTATATTATATATTATATATGCACTTATATTATTATATTAGTGCTTAAAGAAATTGAGATATATACTAATGTGCCCAAAGGTAAAGTCAAACGTTGGTCATGAACAGACAAATCACTGAAACATTTTCAAAGGTGCTCTGATGCGTGAAGAAAATTTAGCAATGTACAGAACATTTTCCCATATAAAATACATATGACAAGAGTCACTTAGAGTTGCTGCATAAATGAATGCTAGTCAGAAATTAATTTTGTAAAAATATATGACGTTGTTCAGGTACATGCATACCCTCTCGACCAGCATGCTGGAACAGCACTTCTCCTCCTGAGTGCGAAGATCCAACTCAAACTATAGTGTTGAGAAGGGGATGAGTGGGCTTGTGTGAAGAAATGCCAGGAGGGCTTATGAAGAATCCGGACACTCAGCTATGAGACACTCACTCTCATTTCTGCTTTAGCTGTGGCAGCTCTTACGGAGGAAGGTAGCATGCCCTCTGTGTGAAGGATGGCTTCCTATACTTCAAGCCTATGTCCTACCAGCTCAATGGGCTCAATGGACTTCAATTTCTAGTGATTTTCTGTAATAACCCAGAATTATACCTCATGATCCCATATTAACACAACTTGGGTCACAAGATCCTCCTCGAAATAATCTCTATGAGCTCTGCTGAAGAGTAGGAGGGTGTGGGGTTGTTCTCTCAAGTCAAGACCCTGCTCACATGAGTTAAAATGGGTAGAGGTTGCTCCGAAAGGAAAACTCAGCAGCAGTTTCTAGGAATAAAAGGAAATAGTTGATTACACATGAAGATATATGGCCTACTTGTGGCTTCAGACTCAGCATTCTCCCAGCCCAAAGTGTATAGAGTGGATGGCAGCACACTTTGAAGCTCTCCTAATGGCCCGGGGGTAGCAACTCTCACATAAAGGAGCACTATGATCCAGACATTCACAACACAGCTTTTCCTAACATTGTTCCAATGAGAAAACCATGAGTCATAAACATGCATGGATACTACATAAACATAACACAAACATGAGCATGCAAGGATGCTATATAAACATAAAAACATAAACATAAACATGAAAGGATACTATATAAACATAACATGAATGGATACTACATAAACATAACACAAACATGAGCATGCAAGGATGCTATATAAACATAAAATATACATATAAACATGAATGAATACTATATAAACATAACATAAGCATAAACATGAATGGATACTATATAAACATAATATAAACATGAATGGATACTATATATAAACAAAATATAAACATGCATGGATACTATATAAACTATAAACATAATATAAACATGAATGGATACTATACATAAACAAAATATAAATATGCATGGATACTATATAAATATAACATAAACATTAGTGGATTGTATATAGACATAACATAAACATAAACATGCTTGATACTATACAAACATGACATACATATAAACATGCATGGATAGTAAGTATATAAACACAACATAAACATGTATGAATAGCATATAAACATAACATAACATAAGCATGCATAGATAGTATATAAACACAACACAAGATAAGCATGCATGTATACTATATAAACATAACATAAACATGCATGGATACTATATAAACACAATATAAACATAAACATGCATGGATAGCATATAAATACAACATAAACATACTTGGATACTATATAAACACAACATAAACATGAACATGCATGGATTCTGTCTTAGCTTTATCTCTGTTTGTTGCTGTGATAACATTCTGTGTGTTTCAGTTTGAAGGAAGTTCAAGGTACAGTCCATTGTGGTGGGGAAATCATGGCGGCAGGGACCTAGTCAGGAGCAATGAGTGTGCGTTGGCTTATGCTCGCTTCCTTTCTCCATTTTATGCCGTTCAGGATGCTGGTACTGGAAATGCTGGGAAAACTGGGAACACTGGGAATGGCATCCAGGCTGGGCAGGCTTTCCTACCACTATGAACATAACCAAGATAATCTAATGCAGGCACACCCAACACCATTCTCCCAGGTGATTATAGATTCTGTCAAGTCAACCATACTAACCATTACAGATGTCACGTGAACCCATGTGAGGCTACATTTCCAGTTGTACTTACTGTTTTTTTCTATTCATTTATTTATTTATTAAAAATTTCCACCTCCTCTCCGCCTCCCTTTTCCCTCCCCCTCCCCACCTCCCCCTCCCTTTCTAGTCCTAAGAGCAGTCAGGGTTCCCTGCACCATGGGAAGTCCAAGGTCCTCCCCCCTCCATACAGGTCTATAAAGGTGAGCATCCAAACAAATCAGGCTCCCACAAAGTCAGTCCATGCAGTAGAATTAAAACCCAGTGCCATTGTCCTTGGCTTCTCAGTCAGCCCTCCATGTCAGCCACGTTCAGAGGGTCCGGTTTGATCACATGCTCCATCACTCCCAGTCCAGCTGGCCTTGGTGAGCTCCGTTTAGATCAATCCCACCGTCTCAGTGGGTTGACGCACCCCTCGTGGTCCTGACTTCCTTGTTCATGTTCTCCCTCCTTCTGCTCCTCATTTGGACCTTGGGAGCTAAGTCCAGTGTTCCATTGTGGGTCTCTGTCTCTATCTCCATCCATCGCCAGATGAAGCTTCTATGGTGATATTCCAGATATTCATCAGTGTGGCTATGGGACAAGGCCAGTTCAGGCACCCTCTCCTCTGCTGCCCAAGGCAGTTGTACTTTCAAGGGTGGCCAGATATCAAGTTCTGAAGAAAAAAAAAAAGTTGGATGGGTGGAGACTGATACAGAGGGACGAGGAGATAGTTTGTGTGGTAAAGCATTTACCTTGCAAACACAGCAACCTGAATTTGTCCCCGCCAAGCCCAAGTTTTAAAACCAGGCATGGTGGTATGTGATTGGAAATCCAGTGCTGGACAGGCAAGCAAGTCAGATCCCTGGGGCTCACCAGCTAGTCAGTCTAGACCACTCGCTAAGCTTCAGACCAGTGAGAAACTCTGTTCTGCTCAAAAGGGACAGAGACCACCTAAGGAATGACTCCCAAAGCTGAGCTCTGACCTCTACATGCACACGCAAGCATGTATACCCACAATCACAGGAGCACAAGCACTGTCACATATACAGTGCGTGCGCGCACACACACACACACACACACACACACACACACACACACAAACACGACACTCAAACAGCCCATATTTGAAAGCTATGATTTTTTCTTTTGCTCCATAACACTGGACTGCTCCTGTAAACAATCGTTTGAATGCCTCCTACCTGACCTCCTACCTGAACTCTGTTCCTGCCTCTCTCTAAACCTGCTAAGGAAGTTTGTGTCAAGTGCAGCTTCACCAGGGGCCATGCTCCCTTGCTCTCTCTATGACCCCATGACAATCCCTCAATACTCAAGACAAGAAACTGTTTCTTTACCCAAACAACCACAGCCTGCCTGAAATCTTGGGCAGCTGAGAACCTAGCCTGTCCCCGCAGGGTGGGAATGTATTAGCCACCCTGTAAAAGTTATTTATAACATTCTAAAGCAACAGCGGCTGGTGGATAAAGAAAAGAAAGGTGAAATTGGTATGATTCCTTCATACCCTGGCCTTAACCTTCTCTCTCCAGTCTCCCATGGTTTTCTGTGGGAATTTCGCCCATGCAAATGTTTCAGTCTTACCCCCAAAGCTAGAAACCGGAGACTTCAGAAACTACAAACAAACAGGAAATAAAAAAGAACCCTGTCAGAACACACATTTCCAGTTGTCTTACTAATAATATTAAGGGAATTTGACAAAAAGCTTGAAATCACATAATTGGATTTGGGAATAATTCCAGAAAAATTAAAGAGACATTCAAACACTCTCACATATAATGAGCTGACTGCCATATGCAAATTGTGTTCAGCTGGTGCATGGACAATGTGAGAGAGGGGAACTTGCTGCTGTCCTGAGGGTGAAGGTCACCACTGGAATGAATGATGGGAAGACACAGACTGCAGAACCCTCATATATATTAATACAGTCTGCATCTCATTATTCCTAAACTGTGAGGAAATGCTGTCCTGTGTGGAGGGCCGGACCACATTCTCCATTGCTTCTAGGAACAAAGGTAGAGATTGACCTCTGTGACCCCAAGGTGTGGCAGCACACGCCTTTAATCCCAGCGCACGTGCTTTGTAACTCTCTACCGCTGCGTCCCTGCCTACTCCCGAGGTTTCACCTGGGACTGGGAGCAGTTAACCAATCCAGGAATGACACGTCCAAAGCAGGGTCTGTTTCCTTTATAAGGGATGGGTTCCATCTTATCTGGGTCCCCGGCCATGTTGGCTTATGCTCTAGCTCCCAAGAGGATTAAAGCCATTCCTGCAGAAGGATCCTAGTGTTCCGTGTGGTTCTTGCTGGCGAGACGGTAGCGCGGGACAGTCCTGTTTTCACTGCCAAGTTTAGCGTGCTTACATTTGAAGTATGTGACTATTACAATTTGGTTAGCTGGTTGATTTTATCGTTAGGTTAGAGCTCCTCCCAATCCAGCAAGGTTTTCTGAGCATCTATTCATTAGATGTGAAAGAGTTTCTGTCTCGAGGATGAGAATAGAAATGTGCACACAAAAAACTCAATGCACGAGATGCAAAAGCTTATGTAGTTTCTGTGGGAAAATGTCACATGCAGAGAGGGACTTCAGGGCGGATCTTTGCTGAAGATCACCTTGAGGAAGTAGTGGAAAACTAACAAGAAAATAGGAAACAACAGGGTATACAGGGCAAGAAGAATGTGGTGAGGAGAGGAGGCCATTCGGAAAACATCAACGATGCCCTGAAGAACTTGAGGAGAGGAATGAGTCCAGGGAACTAACCGGGCTTCAAGCCTGACTCTGCACGTGCTGTCTGACTGTTCAGTAAGCTACCTAACTGCGTGAGTTCTCCACCTCATGCTGCTTAAAGTTAAACTCCTACTAAGTCTGTCATGAGACTAAGCCTGAGACGTACAGGACTAGGGCGGTGAGAAGCACATATGGGGACGCTCAATAAATACCTAGAGCAGAAGATGAGAGAGAAGAGAGAAAAACAACCAAGGGAAACAATGAGGAGAGAAATTTGATGAAGGATAGGAAGCAGGGAGGGAGGGAAGGAAAGGTAAATAAAGATTGCTGAGACACCTGGTGTTAATATATATAAATATGCATTACATGTCGTATACACAAAGAGGGTGTGTGGAAATATATAGATAGGATCTGTTTACATATAAACCCAAGACATGGGGATAAACACCATAAATACGGAAGAATGGAAAATGAGACTTAAATATATACATCTACAGAGAGAGAGAGAGAGAAAGGAGAGAAGGAGAGAGAGAGAGAGAGAGAGAGAGAGAGAGAGAGAGGAGAGAAGGAGAGAGAATGACAATGTACATGGGAATAAGAAGAAAGAACAGGCTCAGATTTGGTTTTCACCAAGGTTCATGTAAATTTGAAAAAAAATCTTAGGGATTTTCAAGTGGAAAAATGTCTTTCTCTTTTTAAATCTTTTGCTATTATTGGATAGTTTCAAGTATGCCAATAATGTGTTTTGATCAAATCCACCCGATTGCCCCCTTGCCAGTTCATCCCTAGCCTCTCCCACCACCACTTCTCCCTCCCGACTTCGTGAGCTCATTTTCAGAGTGAGTCTAGAACTCAGTTACTGCTGCTTGTATAGGCATGGCCACTAGAGCATGGGTAACTTCTCGGGGGCTGCATCCCAGAAAAAAACCAAAAATACCTTTATTTCTGTTTATGTGTGCATGTGTATGTGTACACATGTGTGTGTGCATATATGTGTGCATGCATGTGTGTGTGGTTTGTATGTGTGCATGTGTGTGTGGTTTGTGTGTGTGCATGTGTGTGTACGTACATGTGTGTGTGGTTTGTATGTGTGTCTGTGTGTAGTTTGTGTGTGTGTGTGCGTGTCTGTGTGTGTAAGTGTGTGAAGAAATTACTGTGGAGACCAGAAAAATGCATCTCATAATCGTTGCTTCCTTGTTCACAATGTGAAACATCTTTGTTCTCTGGTCAATCTGATCATTTTCACATCTTCATACTCTGTTTCTGCTTCCAATAAAATCCACTTAGCGTAGGAAAGATTTATTTTGGACAAGAGTTTTGGAGAGCTTCGTCTCATCATAGTTTGGAAGGCACGGCCAAACAGCTCACTTCACAATGGTAGGAGCCTGAAGTAGACTGGGTGGGTACATTACTGTGAGCCAGGGGCAGAGAGGATGACAGGAATCAGGAGCCCAATGTATTGTATCCTTGAAATATTTTGACATTCTGAAGGACCTATTTCAGCCAGTTAGGTCTCACATCCTAAAGATCCTATATCCTAACAAAACAGTTTCACCCAGGTGGACAAGTGTTACAATATAAGCCTCCTAGGGGACATTTCATATTCAAACCATGGCAGTTGTTAGTAAAGCATTCCTAAATTCTAGCGGCAGCACATGAAAATGGCTGATTAGCTGGGCTCAAAAGACCACAGAAACAGGAGAAGGTTTGAGTTGGTCAGTGATCAACATACATGTAAAAAAAGGATGGTAGAAGATAACACAGGTAACCACTTCTGTCTTAGTTAGGGTTTCTATTGCTGCTATAAAAACCCAGCTCTAACTGAATTTGGGGTGCTCCAATTTTTTCAATACGTTGGACACACAGAGAGACTGAGTTTGCAAACTTGAATAAAATAAAGGCTCTTTGCTTTTACATATGGGACTCAGTCTCCTTGCTGGTTGTTAATTAAGTTTGCTCTTGGACATTTTCAAGCAAGGTTATGATGAACTCTGTTTACTAAAATAGCTTCTGGAAGTAGCACCATCTCTGATTTCAAGCTCTACCACAGAACTACAGTAATAAAAATAATACATGGTACTGGCATAAAAACAGTCATATTGATCAGTAGAATCTAACATAAGTCCACATACCTATAGACACTTATTTTTTTGATAAAGAAGCCAGAAATATACAACGGAAAAAAAGAGATTGTGTGTATGTTCGTATGTGTGCACCAGGAATGTGTGCGCGTGAAGGTCAAATGTCATTCCTTAGAGTCCTTGGGTTTTTTTTTTTAGCAGACTCTTTCACTGGCTCATTGATTAGGCTAGGCCAGGCAGCCTGGGAGCCATGAGGGATCCACTTCTCTGGCTTTCCAGAGCTCAGATGGCAAGCACACACCACCGTGTCTGTTTAACTTTTTTATGAGTGCTGAGAATATTACTCAGGTACTCATACTTGCATGGCAAATATTTACCAACCCATCTAACTTCTTGGCCCCTTACCCTCTTCTTTGAAAGCAAGCAGGAAATATAATGAGAAAGCCGGTTATGACATGCATAAAGCCTTCACTTCAATTTCTTTCTAGTTCCAATCCTTTGTTTCCCCCCAAATAAAAGGTCTTGATCCACTTGGATATTTAGTAGTTTTATACATGCTCATGCATGCTTGTAAACATGTGTGTGGATTCCTAATATCCTTTAATAGAGGTATCCCATAAAGGATTCAGTTAATAATGGAGTTTTATATTTCCAATTTTCACTTGAATGCTTGTTTATAAAACTGCTGTAACAAGTACCCCATCTTTGTCTTTATATTGCAATGTTTTATTCTTATAGTTTCCTAATTAGTCTGTGTATGCAAAATCCACATTTTATTTCAATGTCTACTGGTTATATTTTAAAAATCTAGTCATTTGCCACCAAACACTCCTTGAGATAATCTTTGTGTTGAGGACTGTGTGACTACCTGGGGAAATTGAAATGACCAAACACAGAATGATAATCATGCTCGATTCCTGTCTATGCAGATAAAAGGGTCTAAGGTTCAGTTTTCTAACAGTGTGTGTGAATGTGGGGGTGGGGACATTTACATAGCATCTACGTGGAGGGCAGAGGAGATCTAGCAGGAGTTGCTCATCATGTACGTGTGGGGATGAAGTTTGGGTTACCAGGCTTGACGGCACTTGTCCTTCTCCACTGAGCTTTCTTACTAACTTTTAGCTCTTTAACTTTATAATACAGAAAAAATGTTTGCTTTGGCTTCTTATTCTTTGAAAAATGATAGCCCTATTTTTTCTTATGGAATATATAAATTCATAATTTATAATATATTTTAGTTTTAAATTGTAAGTGTTCTAGACAGGTATAAAATCCTGTATGATATACCATTTCTAATTCTATTAAGTACTTTGTTATTAATTTAAACCATCAGTTTTGTGGACTTTTTGCTTCATTTTGCTTCGTTTTGACTTTTTTGTCTTATTGATCTTTTTTTGTTTTAATTTTAAATTTTTTGTGGTTTCTTTTTTAAGATACATAAAGAGAATATGAAGTTGGGTGGAAAGGGAGGTGGGGAGAACTTGGAAGGAGTTTGTGAGGGAAAATGTGATCAAAATATTCTGTATAAAAATTAAGTATAAAAAAAGAAAATATATTTTATTGGTAATATCTTATATTGCTATAATGAAAAAAATATTTCCTGGTATATACTTGTGAAAAATAACTAGTAAATTAGAAAATAGCAGTGCGTTTTAGGGTTTACAACTTTGGAGGAAGATTTAGCGTTTGCTGGAGGCCAATTAGATCTAGTGATCCCTGGTAAAGACACTGCCCACTGCCCACTAATACTCCTTAAAAAGTACCCTACACCCCCACAGCTGCATTTCCTCTCCTGGGCTCAATATCTGGCTTTCACCTCCAGCTGCTTGACCAGAGGCCAGGATGGACCAAGGACCCCAGTAAAACACCACCGACCATCTGCTAACATTCCTTAAAGTTCATCCAAAAACCCCAGACTGTACTCCCTTCCCGAGGCTCCATAGTCAGGCCTAAAACTTCAGAAGATTTTGACTTTACTGGAGGTCAGGCCAGATCTAGGAACCCATAGCCCCAAAACCCTAGTGGAGATAACCTAAGGGACCCAAAGGCTTATTAGTCACCAGAGTTCTTAGACACTCAGGCCAGAAGACCTGAGAGAAAACAGAAACCAAGGAAAAACCACCCATCCAACAAACTCAAATTTAGGAATCAACACCTAAATCTATAATCACCCCAAATGCAGATGCCTAAACGCCAGCATAAGAGGCAATCAATAACAGAAAGGGCAATATGACACCACCAGAACCCAGATAGCCCATGAGAGAAAGTGAACATTCCAACACAGCTTAATCACAAGAAAATGAGTTTAAAAACAACCTTATGAAGATGACAGCAATCACTAAAGCAAAAATTTTAAAATTCCCTTAAAGAAATTGAGAAAAAAACAAATAAAAATTGGAGGAAATCAACAATTCTTATAGAATGTCAGGAATATCGAGGAAAAACAAGCAGATGAAGGAAATGAATAAAACTGTTCAGGACCTGAAGATGAAAATAGAATCATCGAAGAAAACACAAACCTAGGGATTTCTTGAAACAGAAAATCTAGGAATGCAAATGGGAGCTACAGACGTAAGCATGGCCAACAGAATATAAGAGATGAAAGACAGAATCTCAGGCATTGAAGATAAATAAAAGAATAGATAATTTGGTCAAAGAGAATGTTTAATTTAAAAAATATATATAACACAAAACATCTAGGAAATCTGGAACACCATATAAGACAAAACCTAAGAATAATAGAAACAGAAGAAGAATCCCATCTCAAAGGTCCAGAAAATATACTCAACAAAATCATAGAAAAATTTTTACAACCTAAAGAAGGACATGCCTATAAAGATACAAGAAGGTTATGAAGTACCTAATAGACTGGACCAGAAAAACGTTCTTCTCCTCACATAATAATCAAAACACTAAACACAGATTAAAGAAAGAATACTAAGAGCTGCAAAGGAAAAAGGCAAAGTGACATAAAAAGACAAACCTATCAGAATTACACCCAACTTCTCAATGCAGACTCTAAAAGCCAGAAAAGCCTGGACGAATGTATCTTCTCTAAGACACTACAGATGTTGGCTCAAACAACCATACCCAGCAAAATTTTCAATTACTATAGATGGAGAAAACATGATATTTCATGACAAAAATCAACTTTAAACAATATCTATACACAAATCCAGTTTTACAGAAGGTACTAAAAGGGAAATTCTAACCCAAGGAAGTTAGCTACACCCACAAAAACAAAAACCACAGGCAACAGGTAATTTTATACCAAGAAAACCCTAAGAAGACACACACACATACACACACACACACACACACACACACACACACACACACAACCACCACTACTAACAACAATAACAAAATAACAGAAATTAACAATCAGTGATCATTAATATCTCTCAATATCAATGGACTCAATTCACCAAAACAAACAAATAAAACAGAACAGATGTGAAAACATAATCCATCTTTCTTCTGCATACAAGAAATACACCTCAAATCAAGTATAGGTATTTCCTCAGAGTACAGAGTTGGAAAAAGATTTTCCAGTCAAATAGATTCAAGAAGAAATTTGGTGTGTTGGCAGCCATGCACCCTAGTCTTGGTAAGCATATGAACACTTTTTCTGTGGGTGAATGTGAGACAAAGCCAGTGGAAGCCAGTCTCTCACTTGGTAAGAACCAATGGACTATGGGGCAGTGCTGAACTTGGGTAGCCAGAACCAGGTCTGAGGTTTTTTTCTGTGAAGGAGCAGCTTAGGGGTTTGACCTCCCTTTGACCAGGCAAAGTAAGGTGACCAACCTGAAAGTGTCCACAGTTTGAGCAGAGGCAGCAAGCGAGGCATGGGGCAGTTTTACCGAATGGTTAGTGTTACCATAACCCAGGTGGAGTTGTTATACCCCATTTATTTTTTATTTTTTTCTTTGAATAAGTTAGGGTTCCCACTAAGAGGAGACAATTCTATTATTAGACATTAAATTACTTTAAATGCCATATTTTGCCAATCTCTGAAGCATATATTTGAATAGAAATGTTGTTTCCAATTACATATTTAAGACTTAACTTTGAAAACTTATACAGAGAGCTAAGTAAGATTTATTTTTATAATTAATTATGTTAGCATTTAGCATGACTATAAGTATTACTTTGAACATATTAAAGAATTTGACTGATTATAAGGTGACTAACTATTAACTTATGAATCTTAATTATCCTTAACAATTTCCAGTAAGTTAATAATTTTTATAAGACTAGGACCTTATGTTCCATCCCTGTTAAGTTCAGCCATTAAAAATAATGATTTTGAATTCAACTTCTTCTATTATCAAAATAAAACTTTTAATCATAGTTACAGCCCATGGAGAGACTGGAAACTCTACCGATCCTTTTATGGTGTGCCATGAATGAAAATCCGCTCAGTAAAGACACCAAGGTAGTCACCCTATGGATGGAAAGAGAAAAATTTTAGTCTAATCTACCAAGGTTGTTTCCAAAGCAAGCAAGGAGAAATGACAAAATATTTTAGGGTTAAATTGTAGAGTGCAGATAACTCTTTAGGGGAAGTGAAGGAGTTTGT
Source organism: Myodes glareolus (assembly GCF_982192425.1). Lineage (NCBI taxonomy): Eukaryota > Metazoa > Chordata > Mammalia > Rodentia > Cricetidae > Myodes > Myodes glareolus. The sequence goes on along the minus strand of NC_142036.1, from coordinate 87,736,516 downwards.
GGAAAGAGCTGAGAGCAGTTCTGAGGAAACAGAGGATGGACGTATCACTAGCAAGAATTTCAATTTTGAACATCTTCAAATGCACCAGAAGACCTGTCAGAGAAAAATGTTCCAAATCACAGAGGAAAGGAATTCCTTTTCACATGATGGGGGCCCAGTAGGGCAAAAGGAAGCTTTCTGGCATACCGGCAAAGTTTTATAGTAAAAGTACACAAAGCAAGAGCTCCGTGGTGACACCCACAGTGCTTAGAGCAGGAAGGGGAAGAAACACTTGGAGAGATGGACAAGGAAAATTGTCCCAAGCATTGGGATTATAAAATAGGGGCAGGGGATCGCCTATTGGAATTTCCAACATAGTGTCAGGGGCCTGGCATAGTGCCATAGACACTGTTCTTTGATTACACATCTCTCAAACCAGGGACTCCCCTGGAGGATACGCAGCACCCTAGATAAGATCCAATCTTCTCCAGTCCCAGTACACACTACCTTCAGATATCTGTTCGGGCACCACCTTGTCAAGGTCCTGCAGGCTCAGGTCCTGGGACAGGGAAGGGGCATTGGTGTGAGAAAAAATTCCAGTATCCAGGTGGATTGCATCCCAGTGGCATCCAATAACTCAAGTTGTCTTTATTTGTACTTTAACAGAGTTTTTTTCTTTACTAGCAGGCTTACATGAACAGGTTTATTATTGTCTCCTATTTTTGACTTTTAAGAAATATATATTTTAAGAAACACATAGTAATCATTATTTTAAAAACACCACTTTTCCTCTTTATGCTTTTGCAGCCCCTACATAACCTTACTCTAGACACAGAGTTAAGCATTTTTTTTAGGTTTAATTAAATATTGAGCCAGCCACACCATACTCTTACAACACTTACGTCAGCTGGTAGTTACTTGCAGTTACAAAGTTAAAAAGTAATATACACAGGTACAGTGCTTTAAGGACAACAAAATTCAAAACAAAACAATTCTTTTATGTCTGTAAAATATACTTTTATAAGGTTTCCTTTTCTATAAGTGGGTTACATATCCCAATCTCTCTGTAAAAGGCAGACTTTGATAAGACACTCTTTTTCCATCTCACTATACCGCACTTCTTCTGCCAATATAAGTTCCTGTGTATGATAAAGATGGATGGCTTCATCCCATATTTTACATCGATTTTCCCCATTGGATTATACTAGATCCTATCATTGATTCTACATTCTTGGTATCCAAGAAACTTACTATCAACAGTTGACATTGTGTGTATTCCTGGGGCTTTTTTCCTATTCTGTGTGTGCATGTCTTATTCCACTTTCCAGAACTGTGAGACATGGTTAATATTCCAAATGTTGTTTTCCCAAGTGTATATATGTATTACTATCTCTATTGGTTCAGAAAAATTCCTAGGATTAGGAGTTGTAGTTAGTAATTCTCAACAGGAGATTTGAGAAACATTAGCTTCCTTATTTTCTCAGTGGAAAATATTTGAGAAAGAACAGAATTTCTGGGGGAAAACTATAGCTGTTGCATGGATGACTGACAAAGTAAAACTAAAAACTGCCCAGAATATAACAAGAAAGAAAGGAGCCTGCAAGCAGCATAAATTCATCAAAGTACTGCACTGCCCATGATCCACTGGTTCTTGCCAAGTGAGAGACTTTGCCTCATGGAGATTCCCTGGATAGGCATTCGTACACTGATCCAAGACTACATGGCTTCCAACATTGGTGTAGCTACCCTAATATCTAAAAAGAAAAAGAACAAAAGAAGGAAAAGAAGAAGAAGAAGAAGAAGAAGAAGAAGAAGAAGAAGAAGAAGAAGAAGAAGAAACAACTCCAAACTAAAATTAAAGAGATGAACATTTCATACTTATCAAAGGGAAAATTCACAAGATCATGTCCCAATTATAAATATCTATGCCCCAAATGTAAGGGCACACACATTTGTAAAAAAAAAAAAGTTACTAAAGTTTAAAGCACACATCGAACTTCACATGTTAATAGTGGGATACTTCAACACCCTACTCCCACCATTGGACAGGTCATTCAGAAAGAAACTAAACAAAGAAATAACTGAACTAACAGGCTTCATGACTCAAATGAACCAAAGAGATACCTACAGAACATTTCACCTATACATGAAAGGATATACCTTCTCTGAACCTCATGGAGCCTTCTCTAAAACTGATCACATATTCAGTCACAAAGCAAGTTTCAACAGATATAAAAAAATGGAAATGATCATTGTATTTTATCAGATGACCGTGGGTTAAAGATGGAGTTCAACTGCAGTAGGGACTACAGAAAGCCTTCAAATTCAAGGAAGCTGAACAACTCTCAGCTGAATTAACACTGGGTCAAGGCACAAATAAAGAAATTTAAAACTTCCTAAATTTCAATAAAAATGAATACACAACATACCCAAATTTATAGAACATAATGAAAGCAGTGCTAAGAGGAAAGTATATAGTCCATTTCTACAGAATGGAAAAAGATTTTTTTATTGATTTTTATTGAGCTCTACATTTTTCTCTGCTTCCCTCCCTGCCTCTCCCCACCACCAACCCTCCACCAAGGTCCCCATGCTCTCAATTTACTCAGGAGATCTTGTCTTTTTCTATTTCCCATGTAGATTAGATGTATGTATGTCTCTCTTAGGGTCCTCATTGTTGTCTAAGTTCTCTGGGATTGTGGTTTGTGGGCTGGTTTTCTTTACTTTATCTTCACCTACCTCACATCAGACAGAGGGTTGATTTCTAAAATATATAAGAAATTCAAGAAACTAGACATTAAGAAAAAACAAATAATCCAATTTAAAAACGGGCTTCCGATCTATACAAAGAAATTTCAACAGAGGAATCTCAATTGGTTGAGAAAAACTTAAAGAAATGTTCAACATCCTTAGCTTTATGAGAAATACAGTGAAAACCAACAATGTCTCTGAGATCCCATCTCATAACCTATCAGATCAAAACACAAGTGAGGTGACAACTTATGCTGAAGAGGTTGCAGAGAAAGGGGAACACTTCTCCATTGCTGCTGGGAGTACAAATTTGTATAGCCATTTTGGAAATCAATATGGCATCTTTTTTTTTCAGAAAATTGAGAATCAATCTACCTCGAGACCTGTCTATATTACTCCTGGACATATACCCAAAGGATGCTCAATCATACCTTAACGATACTTGCTCAACTATGTTCATAGCAGCTTTATTTGCAATAGACAGAACCTGTAAACAACCTAGATGTCCCTCGATTGAAGAATGGATAAACAAAATGTGGTACATTTACGCAATGGAGTATTACACAGCTGTTAAAAACAATGACATCATGAAATTTGAAGGCAAATGAATGGAACTAGAAAAAAATCATCCTAAGTGAGGTAATCCAGACCAAGAAAGACAAGCATGGCATGTACTCACCTATAAGGGATATTAACTATAAAATAAAGGATAGCCATGTTATAATTCACAGACCCAAAGAGGCTAGATAGCAAGGAGGGCTCGGCGGGGGGGGGGCAGTCAGATAGATCTCCCTGGGAAGGGGAAATAGAAGAGATCTCATGGGTGGACTGGGAGTGGAAATGGGAACATGAGGGTTCACATTGGGGTGGATGAAGGGGGGAACACTGAAAGAGATGATTAGAAGCAGGCCATTTTGGGATCTGGTAGAATCCTGGCACAAGGGAAATTTCTAAGAACCTACAAGGGTACCCTTGGCTAAGACTCCTAACAATAGTGGATATGTATCCTGAACTGGCCATCTCCTGTGACCAGGCAAGGCTTTCATTGGAGGTATTTGGACATCAGTCCAGTCACATGACCTTTGACCTATAGTCTGCTCTGTCTATGAGATGTATTGGGATAAGGATAGCACAGAAATTGTGAGACTGGCCAACCAATGACTGCTGCAGCCTGAGACCCATTCCCTTAAATTGAGCCCACCCTTGACACAGCTTAGAGTGGCAGGACCCAGAGGATGGATGGCCTAGAGACATACAATAAGACCAAATACAACTTGTCGGGGGAAAGTCAGCATAATAAAGCTTAAGAATAATTTTTTCTGTATTCATTGGTGTCTACCAATTGTCAGAGAGCTTTTATCCAGTAACTGAGGGAAACAGATGTAGAGACCCACAGACAAACATTAGGCCAAGATTGGGAATCTTGTTGAAGAGAGGAAGGAAGAAGTGTAGGAGCCAGAGAGGTCAAGGACATCACAAGAATCAACTATCCTGGGCTCATGGGAGCTCACAGAGTCTATGCATGACAACCAGGGAGCCTGCATGTGGCCAAACTAGGCACCCTGCATGTATGTGACAGTTGTGTAGCTTAGTCTACTTGCAGGACTCCTAACAGTGGGAGAAGGGTTTATCCCTAATGCTTTGGCTGGCTTTTGAGAATCTCTTTCTTATACTGGGTTGCCTTGCCCAGCCTTAGGGGGGCCTAGACCTACTGCAACTTAACATGCAATGTTTTGTTGACATCCATGGAAGGATGGCCTCTTTCTGAACAGAAAGAGAGAAGGAATAGGTGGAGGGGGCAGAGGGAAGGAAGGGGAGGGAATAGGAGAAGGAGAGGGAAGGGAAACTGAAGTTAAAATAAATAAATAAATTTAATTAATAAAAAAGAAAATATGAATATTTTGAAAAAACAAATGCAATGTAGAGATAATTTTAGGATAAAATTAAGATTGGAAAGATATCCATGATACATTGCTTAATGAAAGAGCATTTTAAATTTTTACATACATTATTTCTGATATTGAAGTAAATTAATCCCCATCCCCGATTTAATTAATCAAAACCAGAAATGTACTATGAAGAGCAAAGGCAGGAGTTAGCCAAGTCTTGGAGACAAGTCACAGCTTCAGTGAACAGGACAGGTTCCGTGATTCTGAATCCTGCCCTTTCCTGCTGACGGAAAAACTTCCATTCCACACCATGCCCTCCTTTCCCACACCTCCTGGTTCATGTGGTTAAAAAACCATGTGGTTAAAAAACACATGGTTTGCTTAGATTCAGTAGACCACACATTCCAAGGATGGACTCGCTTTATTTTGATCCAAATATGCTGACGGAAAATATCTTTTGTCTTGTAAGGAGATGCCTACAGTCAGTGATCCACCTCATACAGTGTGAACAGGTCTCCTCCAGAGGTCTCTTGGGTTAAGGAAAATGAATGTCTTTTAGAGGACCTCTCTTGAGTTGTCTTCCTAGGACTAGGACTTTCATAACAAACATACCACACAAAAATCAATAGGATACGTCTATGGATATTGATAAACATTATCTTGTATTAGAAGATAAATAAAACACATTTAAATTATGAACAAATATTATATGATCATTAAAGTGACATGAAATTACTATTCCACACATTTTCAAGTTAGATCATATTATAAATTACTTCCTGCCAATGAAAATATATTTAGGTGAACAAATAAAATAGAATAATTAAAAATAAAATTGACAGTGTCAACTTACTATTTTGTTAATAAATTTTCTGTCAATTAGCATGATAATGTCAAATTAAAATGCGGAACAAAATTTTTTAATGTAAAGATGGTGCAAATTTAATTGAATATTACACTTAGAAATCATAATTAATAAACACTGCAGAACTAAAATAGTATCCCATTAACATTTATTTGATGTGTAATAGAAATAGAGGCAGAATTCTGTTTATAGTTTCTGAAGACAATTACTAAACTAGCAGGCTGAAAATATACCTAGTTAATAAAGTCTATTAGAGATATTTTCTAGGATTAAAACTAGCAATTATAACTGGAACATTAAGGAAATAATTATCTTACAATTAATTTAACCACATTTAAGAAAGGGTACATAATATTTTTGTGTATGTATGTGCACATTCTGATGTGAACTTACATCCCACTTTTTGAGACAGAGTCTCACTGAACCTGGAGCTCACTGGCTGGACTGTACCAGCTGCAAGCATGTCTAACATGCCTCCTGTCTGGGCCTCCCAACACCTGGGTTACAAGTATTACTGCCATTCCGTGCCCAGATTTTATGTGGTGCTGAAGAATGAACTCAAGTCTTCCTACTTGCACAGTAGACACTTCACCATCAACCAAACTCAATTTACTTTTCCTAAAATCATTAAAAATACATTAAAATCCAAGCAGTAGGCAAAAAAACTCAAAGTGTTAACTAGAAAGCCTGTGTCACACTGTGCCTTTCTAGGTATACTTTTTATGACTCTTCATTATGTTTGAACCTAACTTCCTATAACTAAAGATTTATGCATGACATTTTGGAAGCTGTTTGATTGCACTTCCTGCCAACTCAAGTAATATTATCTTCCTGCTTAGGCCTTCACTGGGGCTGAAGATTAGATAGTCATGGATACGGTCCTCTTATGATCTAGCCAAGCCATTTCTGATGCAAGACTTAGACTCCTTAGGATAGAATGTTTATTAAAACATTTAGCATATGTTCCTTGCTTAATATTGTTTATTCTGGATGTAATCCTAATTTTATACTTGGTATCTGTTCCTATTGTATATAGTTTTGTTTTGGGCTTGGAATTTTCTTATTTAGACAAAGGGGGGAGGTAATGGAGAACCTCCTTGAGCCAATGACTTTGAAGAGGCTAGACCAGGTTGGGGCGTGACCTTTTGGGTACTCAGAAAAAACTGCCAGCCCACCCAGCTCTTTCTCTTTATCCCATGCTCCACACCTTGAGGCTGGACTTCCCATTCCTGTCCCGTGAGTTTCCCCCTTCCAATAAAGAATAATATTGGGGGGAAAAGATTTGCACATGAAACAGTTAACAAAGTTCAGCTGCAGTAAGAAGGCAAACTCCCTGGATAGGAAACAGCCCCAGAAGATTTTAATCCTTTCAGAGTATTTTTATAGTCTTTACTCATTGATTTTAAACATATGAAATGTTATTCCTTATATCTATAGAAGAGCCTTACAACTAGAATTGCATATATTAGTTTCTTTATGCACATCATAATTGGAATTATAATTGAATTATACTTAATGAGTTTACCATTTCAGTAACACAGTTTTCTGGCCTTCCTCTGAATAAACTGGGCATTCCGATATTTGGTCACCTCTGCAAACACTGTGTCCCTGGAACCTGTGGTGGTAGCCTTCCACAAATCTGGACCGTGTAGGTTAGGCTAGACTCCCACAGGAGAGGGACAGTTCACATTTCCCAGACACCCCCAGATCCGTGACTGAAGAGTTGGATAACCATGTCTTGGAATTACCAGGATATTAGCAATTTTGAGAGTTTTGTCATCAACAAGGACTATGATGTTCACAGAGAAATCATGTTCGTTGTCTGGACAAAGTTAATAATTAAGTTTGATAAGGACACTCTTAACTGGGAGTAATAAGAAAGAAGTCAAATTCTGAAAATCCAACTACACGAAACGAATGGCCTATGAGAGAGGGAATTCCATGATCCACCTGATTGACCACTGGGGTGGTCCCACATAGCGTCCCAAGGGAACGTGTAGTCTACAGCTGGGTAAAATCACCTACAGACGCTGAAAGGTGGGTCTGAGTTTGGACTGTTACAGTTCTTCTGTTCTTGGGTCTTCTTTACAGAATGCTAAATCAAAAGCATGAATTGCATCTCACACAGGAGACTCTGACCCTACTCAGACATGCTTCCCATATGCTGGTTAATCCACTGTTCTGTGTTGTCTTATGGTTTCCTCACAGCTCCCTTTTCCTGTGAACTTAACTAGGGCCAAGGAGCAAGAGCTGGTAAGTGGGTAGTGACTGTTGTACCTTCAGATCTCCCAAATGAGGGGTCATCACCCAGAGGAGCCACACGCTATCCCTTTGATACCTGAACATCTAACAGGAAACTAGAGGAAGGCATCGCACAGACAGGGAAGCCAACTTTTTATTCACCATTCCAAAAGCCAATGGGTGGCAGAGACCCCAGGAATCCTTGCCCTTGAGTGCCAAGCTGAGCATAGTTAAAGAGTCCAAAGTGACTCAGATTGGGTCTGAGATCCCCTGAGCTTTGGGATTCAGGATGTGCAGCTTCCTTGGCGTCACCTGTTTCTCACAGAGCCTCAGCAGCAGTTTTAATATCAGTAGATAACATGCTTCCCAGTAGTCTATTGCAGATATATCACCATTTTATACGTCACTGCTACCAGAAACAGAGTAAAAAATATCACTGCCCTATATCGGTTTTTAAATAACCCCATAATATTGAAAGATTAGAAATAAAATCCCTTCAATGAAGCTTTATGCCTGCTGCATTTAAAATTATACATTAACCCAATTTGCTGAGTTGTAACATGATAAAAATAAACAAAGCTCATATTTAGATACGAACTAAATCCCTCCATTTGCCAGAAAGCAGCTTACCATTCAGTCTGCATCCCAGCGAATGTGTCCACTTCAGATTTTGTAACCACTAATGTGCTTGAATCCTAAAATGAAAAGGCCTAACATTTCACATGAGATAACCTTTCCTCAGCCATCAAAATACATTGCAATGTGATCCTCTTCTTAGTTAAGAAAAACACCAGGCGTTGGTTTACATCAGAAGCAGTATAAAAGTGAAATTTGTGCATGGGAAGGTTAGACCACATCAGAACGAGAGCTGGGAAGTCGGTGGAGACTTGCCCTAACCAGACTGCTTTTGTCCTATGCCTGTGTCAAGCCTCATTAGTCATTAGGTCAGTGCGAGGTGACCTCATGCAGCCCCTCTTCTTCTGTGCTGCTAAGCCTCCATTTATCATCTGTATACAATCAACATGACTGAAATACATTAGAGATTCATTGCACTAAATCCTCGTCACTCATTAGCTCCCTGGGAAGCAAAGGTTCTACCACTCACACATTGGAGACTAATAAACTGAGACCATCCCTGACTTTGGAAGCCTGGCTTCCTACAGCATTTATTATACAATAGCCAGAAGCTGGAAGCCATCCAAATGTCCATCTCTGGAGATCTGGGTGAAAACAAAGTATTGTGTGCCTTCAACAGAATATTATTTAGTTTTAAGATGTAAGAAAGCCCTGATGCATTCTGTAACATGGGTGAAAGTGACAGACATTAAACTAAAGAGAATAAACCACCTAAACACATGGGGAGGGGGTACGTTTCTTTTAACACGAGGCTTCTAATGTCATCTCTAGAGGCAGAAAATAGAATGATGCTTCCTAAAGCTGGGAAAAGTGGGAAAGAGGGAATTATCTTTTAGATGGAGTTTTAAATGATATCATTTAAACAAATATTTCAGTTTTCTGGGAGTAAAAGAGCTCAAAAAATTGGCTGTACCACAAGGTATGGACACTTGGTTCTGCTTGCTTGTGTGCTTCACGGTGGTGGTTCTTTATGACACACATCAGGACACACACAAGGTCTCCTTCGTGTGGGATGCAGCCACCTTTCAAATACCCACACTGTATCTAGGTCCTTAGAGCTCAACGTTCCTCTCCATGCACAACATCGCTCACTCCTATCAATTCAGCCGTCTCTCCTTCCCGTTTGTGCCTTCCCTAACATCATTGTCTCTGCTTTACGAAGGCTGGCAGACTGGCAACTTTCACATTTGTCCTTTGACTTACTCTAGAAGAATCCCATTCATTCTGGTCTGAAAACCTTCAGTAACAAATTCCTTTGAATGAACTTCAATTGCATTCACATGGCATGTGCTATCCTGAAGAGTATACATTCTATCTCCTTCCCGTTGTTAACCCTGCCCTCACCGGAGCTCCAGACATGCCAGCTCTCCAGAGATCTCAAACAGGCCCAGCCCCTACTGGTCTCATCTCCCCCTGAATATGCTGTTTTGTTTATATGTAATTCTTTCCTGGTCTTCTCCACTGAAAACTCTTCCATTTATCACTGAAGAATTATTTAACAAATGTCTGATCTTGGAAGTTGTTCTTCATATGAAGGAGTCCAAAGAACTTTCTTGAGATGAGCAGTGGTGCTGAGGAAATACCTTGTTAAGTACTTGTTTATTTATTCCATGAGTGCACAGCCTCATATTTCTGAGCAAAATATCTTTCTCTGTTATTTTCACTGTCACCCAGCACTCAGCAGCCAAGTACAGTAACTGCCCTGCAGGAATGTCCAAGGACTGCATGAGTGAGAACAAAATGAATGTTTGATTGATGGACTAGAGCTTCCTCAGCATGAGGCCCCCCGCTAGAGCTACCAGGAGCAGCACATCTTCCTTCTTATGTGCAGATTATCAATTCTGGAGACTAGCCCACGGATTTAGAAGAAACTATATGCATTTGGAAAATTCTACAATTTTCATTTTATTAAAGCCAAGTAATTGTTAGTCAGTATCAAAGAATTATGTATCTAAAGGAAAAATGAAAATATTAGAGGGGAAGACAATTCACATAGAGTCACCAATTTTAACCTATGGGGAAAAGTTTGGTATAAGCTAGAAGTGTTCAGAAGAATACAGTGTCTTTGAGATCGTTTCCATATAGGGAACAGCTAACTTCCGCACGGTAGAATGAAAAGCATCCAGGTCTTCAAACAAAAGCAAGAGAAAGATGGACCCCTGGAAACTGAAATCCTCGTTGATGCTAGATGAAGACATGCACATCAGAAGCCCACACAGTCCTGTTTAGAAAGAGTAGACTAGGAGCTGTTTGGCTAATTGGGGTGGGTGGAGGGGTTTATGACTGAACCAGGGCCTGAGGGGCAAAGGAAAGTGGACCATTATCTGCCAAGTCAAGAGTTGCTTTCGCTTACTGGTGATGCTCAGCTAATATCACTGGTGTTAATAAATTCCAAAGACATGGATGAATTATGATGACTTCTAGTACTTTCTTTCCTCTCAGTTGAATGTCATGTGTGTAGAAAGAAATCAATAACGACAAGCTGGGATCTCATCTGAGAACAAAGAGTTCCAGCAGACTTGGAATCTCTCAGGGAACCACCAAGAGTGATTGAAGCTGCTGGCAAAGAGAAGTAGATATGCATTTGAACACTTAAGTTAGATGCATGGACACTGATTCTATGGAATCGGCTAAGTGTGACATAAAGACCTTCAAAATCGGCTAAAACGAAACACTTTGGGGGGATGCTACAGACTAAGTCCTAAATTTAGAATGGCAATAAGCTTGCTAAGCCTTACTGAACCTTGGAATTATTGAACAGATTCCTTAGTCCACTGTGTATCACGTCTTTTTTTTTTAATTCATAACACCTAAGACTACTTGTGAATATACAGCTACACCAAACCCCTGGAAGTATTGACACAGGAGGGCAAGAACAGTGTCACTGTCCATATTCAGAGTGTTCAGTCCCACTAGTACTGCTAATAAGGGTCAGTACTAGTGATATAATACTATATGATGATGTATATACATATATGTACACATACATACATATATAGTGTGTAAATGCACACATGTATATACACTTCCCTTCATGAATTACATACATGGAAAATATGAATATCGATTCTAAGGGTATGTTAAGATCATACATAAATTTTCTATACTGATTTTCAGCTTGGCACAGTCATATAACAAAATGTTTTTGTCCACTAACTAGGGAAAGGACAAGTCATTTTAAAGAAGATATTTTGGACATAAATAAAGATGTTCTCATATCTGTAACTGAACTCTCAATGTATTCACCATCAATTACACCACAAAACCTAGTTGAATTGCTTCAAGCAACTCTCTATATATTCTAACGCAGGATTGTGAAAGTAAAGATGTTTCCTTTTAAGCTCATGTTAATTATTTAAATGGATCCAGAAAGAGTGGTCATGATAGAACCTCTAAAACTGTCAGCATTCCAAAAGCATTGTCAATTGATGCCAAAGGCTGGGGACCAAGTAAATTATTGGAGTACGCATAACATTTATCACAATGGTGGCTCACACACATGCAGAACTTGCTGGAAGTCAGGGAGGTTGCAAATAGGTGTTCATTAACCTTCAAATTTTAGCAGACACAGTTGCCTAATACCCATCCACTGTGTTGCAAATTACTATCAGAGTTCACAAAGTGAAAACAGACAAAACGACATTGAACGATACAGGCAGCATTATGCAGGAAGAAAATGATAGCGTGTGTGCTTAAAACTAAGCAATCTGCTTTAGATTCCACTGCAATCAGCAAGTCTTGCTGTTGCTTTAATCTGGTACATTCCTTTTATTCACATTTATACAGCCTTCCCTGCATGCCTTGGTCATGTTAAGGATGCATATGCAGGATGAAGGAAAGATGCTTCCCCATCCATTACTACCTGTGGCAGGTGACAGAGCTGACCCTGGGGTCAAGGAGTGGAAGAGTGAGCCCCAACTTTCACCAGCTGCAGCACATCAGAAAGCAGGCTCTGCTTCCCTTCTGGGCAGCACACTAGAGCTCACTCTGTTTAGGGATCAAGAGATGCAGGTGAGCCATCCCTGAGGGCTGGAGAGCAGGAGAATCTGCCCTGCTCCTTTCTGCAGGCTGCCCTGGGTGAGCTCACCAAGGCAGTGCTGGAAAGTATGCCTGGGGAAGTGATGATGAGGGAAAGCTAGCAAGCTGATCTATGCAGCACCTCACAGGCCTAGAACCAGGACTATGAGTTGGCCCACCCCAACATGTAAACAGAAACTCTTGCTCGTTTCCTGGCTGCCCAGACCCAAATAATCACACAGAAACTATACTAATTAGAACACTTTTGACCAATGTCTCAGGCATATTTCTAACTGGCTCTTATATCTTAAATCAATCCATTTCGATTAATCTGTATATCGCCATGAGGTTGTGACTTATCGGTAAAGTTCTGGCATTCAACATCTTCCTCCTTTGGCAGCTACATGGCACCTCCTGACTCTGCCTTCTTTCTCCATATATACAGAGAACATAGACATGTATATGTTCTGATTTTCCCCTTGACTTTACTCTGCCAAAACAGCTTTATTCATCAACCAATAAGAGCAACACATATACAGAAGGACATCCCACATCATCTCCTCTTTTCTGTCTAAATAAAAAGGAAGGTTTTAATTTTAATATAGCAAAAATACATATAACAAAACAAGTATCACTCAAGAATCACAGTTGCAATATTTATATCTATATTATCTTTTATCATAACTAAGGAAAACTATAATTATAACTATTTATTCTCCATCTAAGACCCCAGAAGGATATAATATTACCTAAGTTAACAGGAAGTGCATTGTAGGCAACTTTCAAAACTCTAGAATTGACAGAGACATCTTGCTGCCTGGACAGTCACCCAAAGTTCCTCTGTAACATTAGAGCATCCGTATTTAACCTACAGGTTCATAGTATCTGGCAGGCATTTCCATGAAGCAGGAAATTTGAAAGACTGTTTAACCTATATTGGCAGTTGGTCAGTGACTTCCATATGTGTTCTGCAGAATGTCTGGCAGATTCTTTCATAAAGCAGGACCATCCCATCTTTTTGAAAGTTTAGCAATCACTTTTCTGTGGATCCTGCATGTTCAATTCATACAATATACCATCAAGCAGTCCAGGCAAGAGCAATTTCTTGCCCAAATAGCTAGCAAATCCATAAGAAGCCTCTTTAATGTCCATCATCCTCTTGAAGTAATTGGTGCTTCCAGAAGGAGAAATGTCACATTGTTGAGAAAAGTCTACTAAGTTCTTAAAACATTTTAAATGCCATATTCTGTAGGTCTTTGAAATTTTGAAGGTTATATATCTAACTGAAATATATCTCTGTATATCTAAAAAACCTAACCAGCAAGACTAAAATCTTGATTATTATAAGTGATTATCTATTAGTATATACTTTTTAAATGTACATTATGTTTTAAAATGAGTTGCACAAACATAATACCTTAAACAAGAGCAGAAATACATATACACAGTGTAACAAAATTGACCTTAAATTTGTATCAATAGACTAAGATTTATACCAATGTAAAAAATTCATGTCTATTCTATATCCCCCTTTAAATGAAAATAAACATTTATAAACAATCATTTTGGGAATTTAGGCATAGTTTTCTCCAAACTACTTCCTGTTGTTTGTTGGGCAAACTATTTTTAGAGTTCATGGAGACCTTTTTGGGAGTCTTGTTTCATCAAAAAACATTGGCCTAGAAAGAATCCAGAGGTTCCAGTCCTCTGTGAAAACAAAAGCAGAACCTCTTTTCCAAGGTAAGATATACTTAGAATGAAATTTTGAAACCAAAATACCTTTAAAGTATTTATGTTCATTTAGCTTAGCAGCTTCCAGAATCAAATGTCTCTCTGCAATTAAAAAATTCAAAGAAAACCAAATAATATGCATAATCCAGACTCTTTATATATTTCCTATCTTTATTTGGCTTGTTTTTCTTTACTCCTTTAATCTACGACTGTCTGTATTCTTTTATATTACTTTTACTGTCTCTTTATAGACTTTGTTTTATTTTCAAAAACTTTCTTTTTATGACTGTCTATAAGTTTTTTCTTCTCTCTCTGAAACCTACATACATTTATCCAACGCTGTGACCCATTCAGAGGTCTATTTTGCCTGAATCTATATTTATTACATATCTGTAATCATTTTCTGGCCAGGACCACTTTTTTTCTCAATGCTAAGCTGACAAGGTTAGGACCAACTCCCTACTCCTGCCTGTTGGCTCTACCCCATCCAACATGGTGGAGGTGTGTTCATTGCCTCTATGGCCCACGCTCACTGCCCCAATTCCATTGATGCAGAAGGTCTTTGTTGCCATTAAACATCTAGTAGCATGCTACTCACAAACCCCATTTAACTCCGTGACCGGTTGCACAAACCAGGAAGCCATCTCTTAAAGAAGTCATGCAGATTTCTGCTGCTAACGCTGAGTCGGGAAGTCTTCTCTTAATAGACTTGCGCCTCTGCTTGCTTCCAGCAAATAGAGACTATCTGAAAAAAATGTGACTACCAGGATGCTGCACTTGGCTCCCATTTTTGTGGGTCTAGAAGCCCTTTTTATTTCTTCTTAAGCTTTTTTTTATGTTTTATGTGAATCCATACCCCAGACGGTGGACGACATTACACCAACATCCATTTACATCAACATTCATTGAATCGATGAACTCTTGGAGAATATGAAGGGGATGAACCTACAGAACCAAAATGTCAGGATCCCCAAGACACAGGACAACAATAGAATATCCAAGAGGAGCCCATTGAGAGCTCATTGTCGTTGGTGTAGCAGAGGCCTGAGGCCTGAATTCAGACCAAGGACATGTGCAATGAACACTGGCAAGTAAAGATGAATGGACTAAAGGGAAAATTGTGTGACTCAATGGACCACACTACAGCTTCCATGACAAGATTCTTCTCCTTCTCCTTCTCTTCCTCCTCCTTAGCCTCATTCTCCTTTTCTTTCCTTCTTCCTCTCCTCCTTCTTCTCCTTCTTTATCTTTGTCATCATTGTTTTTGTTCTGTTTCTTTGTTTGGTTCGGTTTTTGGTTTTTCTTTTAAATTTGTTTTTTATTTGGAAGGAAAGTTGCAAGGTGAGAGGGCACATGCAAAGAGATGAGGGATAAATGGGACTGGAGTGCATGATGTGACATCCACAAAGAATCAATTAAAAATAAACTTTTTAAAAAGATGTATACACATATATAAACACACACATGTACTATATCTGTGTATATCGTGGGGACACACATCTTAGGGTTTCTACTGTTGCAATGAAATACCATGGCCAAAATGCAAGTTAGAGAGGAAAGGGTTTATTTGGCTTCTACTTCCACAGCATCATTTAAGATTAAGAAATTTAAAAAAGAAATTAAATCAGTCAGGAACCTGGAAGCAGAAGCTGATGCAGAGGCCATGAAGGGGTACTGCTTATGGCTTGTTCCCCACGAATTGCTCAGGCTGCTTTCAAATAAACCCAGGACCACCAGCCTAGGGACAACAGCACCCATACAGGGTTGGCCCTTCCTCATTAATCACTTAAGAAAATACCATACAGCTGGATTTTATGAAGGCATTTTCTCATTTGAGGATTCCTCATTTTGGATGATTCTATCTTGTGTCAAGTTGACACAAAACAATAAAACTAGCCAGAACAACACACACAGTGTGTGTGTGTGTGTGTGTGTGTGTGTGTGTGTGTGTGTGTGTGTGTATGCAGCAACATAACCTCAATATCTCTGCTAGGTTTTCCTGAGTAGGAAGGAATATTATTCTATAGCTCTTTGTTCCCGTAATCTCTAACACTTAGGCATAATACATGATGGTATGTATTGGCGGGAACTTACTGATTGCCTGTCTTGCCTGTCTTCCATGACTGTTAAGTTGTCTTGACATTCAGCTTCATTAGTAATCTTTAGGACAGTTGTCTTTTACCTTCAACTTCTGAATCCTGCTCACCAATCAGGACCCTGTACCATATCACAGAGTAGTAATGATATATGACCTAATAATGACAGAAATAGTTGTAGAAACAAGGAAAGTAGATGATACTTGAGCATCAATTAAGATATCAATTCTGGTTAGTTGGAGCTTTCATAGTCTGGGCTTTGTAAAATACAGATGATTTTGCTGAGGTGAGTCCTATATCCTGTACAACTGTCCAGACAAACAGTCTATCAATGAAATGTCTCATTCAGCAAAACAATCAATCCAGGAACACCAAAAGAGAATGGGTTTTCACTCCTTAAGACAATACAGGTTGTATGTAATCAAAACATGGATATTTTTTACTTCTCCAGCATAGCATATTAATTGTTGTGAGAGAATTCATTAAAATCAAAGGCAAAATCCCACTGATTAAAATTTTAGCTAACATTTCAACATACCCCACAGCAGAATGCAATTAAGAAGCAGTAATAATGAGTCACAATTTATCTCAATATAGTGACTTCTGGCTCTTATGGAAAAAAAAAACAGCCATTAAAGAGTGAGAACAAGAGCTTTCTCCTTCACAATTAATATTTACTAAGTCTCCGGGGCTGAAATGACCTCAGCCTCAAGTCTGCACTCAGAGCTGCAGTTTTTTCTCATTACTATAGCAACCACAGGAATGCAAGCATTGTATTTCCTTCTCTGCCCAAAACACATAAAAATGGGCAAAGTAGCAACAACCACCAGGAGACAGATAAATACTCTAAAAATGACCATAATTAAGAATTTATATTTATGCAAGTATTTTGAAAGCACATCTAACTTCAGAGTGCTTCGATCACTCAAGTATGACTAAATGCACATTCATTCAAGTTTATTGAATTAAGATTCATTAGTTTCACTTGCAGGGACTGTCTATAAAGAAATCCAAAATGGACTAGCTTTGTCTCCTTGTCTAAACAAATGGTTGGAAATAGATCTCCTCATTTAGGTTACAAAGAAACATACTACATGAAACAATACCTTATTTACCCCCAAAGGGAACTAAAAAATAGTCAAAATATAACAAGTTAATGGCTTGATTCCAAGTTTTGTTATTTATCCTTCAAAACTATAGCAATAACAAAGACATTCCATCATGATTATGTCTATATCTTTAGTCTAAGTTCATTTTAAAGTAACACTGGTGTGGGATTTCATAAAGAACTCAGGTGGTGGCCCTGACTGAGCTCCATAGGGTGACTTCTCAGGTGAAATTTATCTGTGGTGTTCTTCGTTACAAATGCAACAGGGTTGGGTTGGGGGCAGAAGTACTTCAGTAGTGTTGTCTGATATATTATTTATATTTGGGTAAGGGGGACTTTTGAGTATCTATCTCTGTAATCTTCACAAGCCCTTTTCCTACAAGGAATTAGTATAGGTTTAAATAATAGAAAGAAGGGTGAAGGATACATAAATGCATAGATTGATTTCCTTTCTAATAAATCAGGGTTTCTGTTAGTATTTATTATTGTTTTAAACTTCAAAGTGAGATGGTGCTGCATTTTCTGAAGAAATTCATACTGAGTTCACCAGTTCGTTTAAGCTCTAGGAGTCTTCCTTGAAGGACGGGGCCATAACCAATCTGCAGAATGTGCTGGTGGGTGTGCTCACAGAGCGGGTGGACGGACGGCAAAATGAACATGGATGGCACAAGTTCGCCTTCTCCTGGAGCAGCTTCAGAGAAGGGGAAGGGTTTCCTACCAGCACAGAGAGAGGTATTGGGCATCAGCCTGTCTGGGGAAGGGCCTAGGACATCACTCCCAGGAGTTCCGAGGAAAGTGAATTACAGGACAGTTTATCTTCCGTGGGTGACAGGTTTAGAAGCCTCACTAAGCAAAGGAGAGTAGTGAGGGGACTGTGAAGCTTCTGGTCTGAACCAGGGAAGAAACGAAACCGTCACGGTGAGATAAGAAGGAGGGATGAGGGTGACACCCAGGAGGGAGATGAGCGAGCATAACAACTGCTGGAAGACGCCGTTTCTAACTGGGGGCCATAGAGATTCTAGAGCTGTCCACAAAATCACGGGCACACCAGCTTCTATGCTTTGAAACAGCCTCTGTGCACCGTGCTCTATGTTTGCATCTGCATTACATTTGTGAGTTTAAAAGACAGGGTAACTGCTGATTTTTTTTTCTCCAGATATTAACAGAAACTTGTTATTCATTATCAATTACTATTAAATGTTTTTTAAATCTTTTGAGTCTGTCAAAAAGAAAGAGAGAGAACGGAAGAAAGAAAGAAAGAAAGAAAGAGAGAGAGAGAGAGAGAGAGAGAGAGGAAGGAAGGAAGGAAGGAAGGAAGGAAAAAGAAAGAAAGAGAGAGAAAGGAACACGAAGGAAAGAAGGAAGGAAGGAAGGAAGGAAGGAAGGAAGGAAGGAAGGAAGGAAGGAAGGAAGGAAGGAAAGAAGAAAGGAAAGAAGAGAGAGAGACTTTAGGTTGTGTGGTGGTAGCATACACCTTTAATTCCAGCACCTGGGAGGCAGAGGCAGGTGGATCTCTGTAAGTTTGAGGTCAACCTGGTTTACAGAATGAGTTCCAGGACAGGCTCCAAAGCTACAGAGAAACGCTGTCTCAAAAAAAAAAATTTCAAATATTTAGTAACTGCTTTT
Organism: Myodes glareolus; assembly: GCF_982192425.1. Lineage (NCBI taxonomy): Eukaryota > Metazoa > Chordata > Mammalia > Rodentia > Cricetidae > Myodes > Myodes glareolus. The sequence goes on along the minus strand of NC_142036.1, from coordinate 87,717,577 downwards.
TTTAAATATATATATAGCTCCATCCTTAAAACCTTCCTCAGCAAGAAAAAAAAACAACAAAGTCTTATATGGAACAGTCAACAAAGCCAGCCTTGAGCAAGCAGCAAAAAAACAGCAATCTTCACACCTCCCAGCCATACTTCAGAGGGTAAATATTCCTCATTTTTCTTCTAATAAATCATTTATATGTCTGTGTTCCTAAGGAAATAGCTGTAGTTTCAGAACACTATATAATTAATTTTGCCCTAAATGTTTCTGCTGTGCTTCCTGGAAGAGATGATCCATAATCTTACTATCTCTTTGTCGCTAGGGGGTAGGCCGGAAAGTGATATAGTAGAAGGTGTAAGCGTATTTTATATTTTATTTTTTACTTTTTAACCCAATATTGTGTTTTCATGGTTTATCCAATATGTATGTGATATGATTCCTTTGCTTCCAACTCTCATATTATGAAGGCCGCATCCACTACGCTTCTTGTATATATTTCCTTCCATCAGAGATGCTTCAACTCCTACCAATAGTAACAATGTGAGAACTAGATTCCATTTTGCTAATATATATAACGTAACTTTTGAGAGCAGTTTCATTGTCTACACTTCTGCTAGCATTGCCAAAAAAAAAAAAAACCCTCAGCTTCTTGTATTTCATATCTTTGTCAAACCTCAGTATTGCTATCTGCCTTAATATTCTTAATCGGATAAACTAAAGTCATATTGATATCTTGGGCATCTCTTGAAATACCGGTGTCTTTGATCTTCATTTCAAACACTGAAATGCTAGTTAGCTTCCTGTTATAGTCTTGTAATATAAATTAAGTTTATCTATGTATACAAATTGCAAAACACATTTTATGCTAATAGTTGAATGGTTCAATATTTAAATATGTAAATGACATGCCTGTGTGCACATAACCTTATAAAATTATTACTTTTGTTTGTCCTAACTTAAGCCAACCATTATGATATTATTTATTAGCAATCTCATGTTGGGATATTTACATTTCCTGAGAAATTATCAAGGTAAAAATTTAGAGTGGCTGTGGGTGCCCCCAAACTCCTCCAGTAAGAGAATAGTGAAGTAAATTCTGGCAGAAGCCTGTACTAGAACATAATGCTATCCAAAAATTGTAATTTTCAAGGTTTGCACAATAGTTCATCCCAGAAATATTAATCAAATATTTATGAAACAGATAATGTCAACTAGCTGTGGGGAACGCAATCATACCATGCTTCACACAAAGAGTTCATTGTTTAGCTCGCAAAGCATACACGGACAATAAGTACAGAATACTTGTCTTCTGAGTGTATACATCTACACTGTTGGGGTGAAATGAAAGGGGAAGAGTATTTTGAGAGGATTCCAATAGCAAACTGTGGGGATGAACATTTACCATGTGCCCCCGTTGGGGAAGGGGGGACATGTGTGCAAAGGTACTCCCATACAAAGGAGCATCGCTTGTTCAAGGAAAACCCACTCTATGTTATGGGGACGTCATAAATAATAAATACATCCTGATGGAGTGAGATTGATGAGTAGGGTGGGGAATAGAGACTCTGCTTGCCGAATATAAATGTATAAAAGGTTTAGGTGGCCAGATACCACATCCTGAGATAGAAACTGGTAATAATCATGTAAATCACACGGACACACTTTGTTGTAGAGTATAAAGTCAGGAATGGATTCCAGTTTTATGTTTCCAATGGTTTGCTAAATGTATGTGCTGTAGAAATCCCTATAGCCAGTAGCCTTTAAGTTACTCGCCCACTTGGGCATGGCTTCTTATACTATTTATGCCAATGTAAAGCATGTGTCCAGCCTCTCTTCCAGCTGCAGGATTCGATTGCTGTTCCTCATTCAAGTAGAGGACTGTAATCTGTGAGTCTACCCCCAAATAAAATAATCCTTTATTATACTCAATGCTGAACTAGTGTGGGATTTCTTTTAAGTGTCCATCTTGAGGTATGTAATAAAAAAACAGGAATTTAAGCACAAAGACTAATTGTGCTGCTATGGAACTTATCTAGTTCTCTAGTAAAGAAGAAAGATCTGTTTACAGGAAGTATAATATGTACAAAATTGTGAGAGAATGATCACATGAGAAACACCTCACAATGCTAAAACTTTCAAATACAGAGTCTCATGAACTCTCACAATTGCTCTTGGAATATAATAGTCTCCATTTTTATGGAGCCTGGACACAATGGGTAAAGAAAACCACAGAAACTAGCAGAATGGGTATGCTCCCGCAAGTCACTTGATTTGTTCATGTACACAACCTCCAACCCAATAAATAAGTTCTATGTTGCAGACACCTTCTGTGTTCTGCAGGTTAAAGTCCTAAAAAACTGAGCCATTCTCTTTGGACAGGTTGCATAAAGAAGGCAAATGTGAGTAGACAATGATGTATATGAGACGGTACGATGGGACAGAGCCAAGTCTGCTGCCCCTTTCAGAGTTGTGTGAGGCGCTGTAGAGTCCTAATGTCAAAGCCGTATGGAAAGCATTTGAGTTAAGAGCAGCATAGCATGGGAATTGGTCATAAGTCACTGGATGCTATTGTCTTAGCCCCTGTATAGTACCAGAGCCTAAAGGTAGGTGAAGGAAGGGAAATAAGCAGCAATCATGGTGAGCGTGACTCGGGGCAGTCACCTCCTTGCTTCCTGCTGACAAAACTCAAGGTAAATGTATAAAAAGCAAAGTAATAGATGTAGAATTTTCTCAAGATTAGAGATCAGTATTTAATAATCAATGCCAATCAGTAAACTAGTAATAAAATAGCCAAGAAGTAGGTGAACTGGAGCTAATAATATTATTTTCTCTAAATTACAAGCATGTCAAATTGGACATAATTGTCAATGATGCCCGCAGTTTGGCCAGCTCCATTATAATTCAAATCACATCTCCACTTCTCTGACAAAATGTATTTGAATATTTCTTTTGTGATATATGAGAACACATGCAAAAAGCACCAAATCTAAACTGAGTATTAGAAAACACATAAACTTATTTTTCATAACACAAGATGATATATGATCCCTAAAGGGGTCAAGTCAATTAAAAAGAGTTTTTGATTATTAAAGATGAGTATGAAGGTTCATGGGTTAGAGAATTGAGTTAAGAAATGGTTCTAAGAACTGCCTGGGAAATCAGACAATTTGATTTGTTATTAATTTAACTGCATAAGTTTTGTCATTGGCAGAATAACACATTGTTTATATCTGAATCTGAGGGGTAATGTCTTTGATGAAACTGTGTTGGTACTGGAAAGAGATATTTGAAACTAGAAAATCCACATCTCTGTTCTACCCTTCTTCAACTGTCTGCTTGGCCATGCTGTGTGATGTCTCAGAAATCCTAAAACCTCAAAAAACTTTACATAAAGTTTTTGGAGTGTTTAAGTAAGATAAGAGATCCTAGCAAAAATCCATATAAATATCATATATTTATCACGGTGGGAACAAATTTTAGAGTACATTATAAAACTCTACTCAAAACCAAACCACAGTTAAGTAAAAAAGAAAGAAGAGGACAAGGGAGAAAGGGGGAAGGAGAAAAAGAAGGAGAAGTATGAAGGAAGAGGGATGAGAAAGAGGAAGATGAAGAAGGAAAGGAAGAGGAAAAAGAAGGAGGAAGAGGAAGAAGGAAGAGGGAGGAGGAAGAGGAAGAAGGAAAGGAAGAGGAAGAAGAAAAAGGAGAAAGAAGAAGAAGAACAACAAGAAGAACAAGAAGAATAAAGAAAGAAGAAGAAAAAGAAGAAGAATCAGAGGCAGCAGCCGAAGAAAGAGAAAAAGGAGATGATGTTGATGGTAATGATGATGATGATGATGATCTTGACCAGAATCAGACTTCTCTGCTTTCACTACCTTGTCACTTCATAATATCGATTTCAACACACTTTTAAAATGTAGAATCATAGTTGATAGACTCCAACAGAATTCAATCCAGTACCTTGAAACCAGCAAAATTTACATGGTCTCAAATAGTACAGGAAAATGTAATCATTAAAGACACATTTCTAAAAAGTCTTTATGCTTACAATCTTCATGTCACTTTTATCTCTTCTTGATTTGAGTGAGTCATTCGATCTTCTTCTTAAAGGGAGAAATGAGCAGCTCAACAGCTGATGCAAGCTCACACTGGCAACAACATTCAGAGATTCAGGATTCAAATCCAGCCTGCATTTGCCGTCATGCATAGACCTTTCAAGTTGCCATGGAATCAAAGCAAACCTTGGCATCAGCCTACTTGTATCACTGATCCTTTATCTGCTGTCTGCACTTGCACAGTGCTCTAACAGATGGAGCTTATGACTTAAAGAAGACCCATGGTTCTCCCGTGACCACATCCAAGCCTTGAAAGACACAAGCCACATCTCAAAGCTTCAGTAAGGAAGTTCATATGATGAGAAGTGGCTAACAGTCCTTGGAAACATGATGAAACATGATGCTGAGAGTTCTTAGATGCTGCTTCTTGTTGAAGAGAACACCTGTGGGAAGAGGAGGTGTTAGAGATGACACCAGTTTATTTCCTTGAGTTCTTCTGGGACAAGATTACTTAAGGAAGAAATACATTACCATGTTATTATATTCTCAGCCAGCATAAGAAACAGCAGGTTTCTGTATGGTGCATTTATGCATATATCATTATATCTTGCTCTGACACACCCTTCTACTTACACTCGTGCCTGTGGCTGCTTCCCCTTACTCCCTAAAGAGTTTCCCTTTTATAACATGAGGGCCTGCTTGTTGGGGTTTTTATGCTCCCACCAGGTCCCACAGCCGTTTGGCTCCAAAGAAAATCACACAGGTCTACATAAGTTATAAACTGATTGGCCCATTAGCTCAGGCTTCTTATTAACTCTTATGACTTATATTAGCCCTTTATTCTAGTATATGTTAGCCACATGGCTCGGTACATTTTTCAGCGGAGCAGGACACATCCTGCTTATTTGGTGTCTGTACAGGACTGGGGAGGAATGGGCTTCCTCCTTCCTCTCCTAGAATTTCGCCTGTTCTCATTGCCCCACCTCTACTTACTGTCTGGTTGTCTCATCTATACTTCCTGCCTGTCTACTGACCAATCAGCGTTTATTTAAAACATAATTGACAGAACACAGAATTGTCCCGCACCATCCTTTGGCACACACATGCACACACACACACACACACACACACACACACACACACGAGGGAGAGAGAGAGAGGTAGAGAGAGAATGCTTCCTGTTCTACTTTGATGCAACATGTGTGCACATACACATATGTACATGCCTGAAAGAATGTGATGCATCTTCAAAAATCTACCTTGTTTTGCTTAGCATGATGCTCTCCATCAAAGAAAGGAACAAATGGCATAGTTTTCTTATTTCATGGATGATTAAAACTTCATGGTGTTGTGATGCCACATTAAGATAAAAACTATGGTCTTTAATGATTGTTTTGGTCTAGCTATTGTAGTATTGAATAAAAATGAACAACAATGATTCTAGCTATTGTAGTATTGAATAAAAATGAACAACAATGATTCTAGCTATTGTAGTATTGAATAAAAATGAACATCAATGACCCCAACAACATTAGTGGAATCAGTCACACTGGAAAAAAATCTGATTTCCAAAGTTTACAGTTATCTGTGATGTAGAAAACAGGAAGAAAAATAACTGGAGTCTGGAGAAACACAGGCACAATGGTTCAATGTTGCACACACACAACTGAGGTGCTGCAGATGTAAGCATCCCCCGTCACAATGAGAATGAAACACTAGCTCCAAGAACAGAGCAGGATATTGTAGTGATGCTTCATTTGTATTTTAATAAATAAGCTTACCCGAAGTTCAGAGAATAAAACAGCCACACTGATCAGTCTTACAGACCAGGCAGTGGTGACACACACCCTTAGTCCCAGTAGCTACACTAGGTTGCCATAGAAACAGGGCAGTAGTGGTGCACGCCTTTAATCCCAGCACAAGAAATGAATATAAGATGAGAGACGACAACTCTCACAGACACAGTCTCACTCTGAGATTCCTGGAGGCAGGATCGCCATTTTGGACTGAGGTAGAAGTAAGAGCCAGTGGCTGGCTCTTTTACTTTTCTGACCGTCAGGTTGAACACCAATTTCTGCTGAATCGCAGTTTCTGCCTCTGGGTTTTTATTAATTGTGTTACAGGATATTGATCTGAGATGTGGGGAAGAGTGAAGACCCCAATTACTAATAGGGTCAGAGGGGACTTTACATGCCCAGGTGCTCCATCAATATTCTAAGTGAACAGGAACAAGCATGAATGTTTGCCATTTTAGTCTGTTCTTAACTTAAAACCCAGGTTTGACTGTTCAAGATAAATTGCACTCATACTATGTAGCATTCTCAAGCCTTTCATCCGGTTTACAATGCGTTCTATCATATATTGTCTTCAAGAGTTGCTAGGAAGAAGAGTTTTCCAATCAGTTGTAATTAACCAAGATTATGTCTTCTACATCTGAGGCCCCAAAAGGGCAGAGCCAGCAGCAGCCCTATTACAAAAGGTTGTCACTGTACCCGCACGCACTTCTTAGATCCTAAGTACAGCATGAAAAAGGAGTGTGATGTACCAACCGCAGAGCCATTTACTAAGAAATGCTCACCTGTTCCAACATAAAAAGCAGAGATCTATCAGATTTAATGTTTAAAGAACTGGGAGATGAAGTTTGCAACCATTTAATAGCACATTTAATAGCATTATAACTTCAATTCTTTTGAATTCTATACAGCTATGCTAACATTAGAAAAAAGGGAAACAGTGAAGTCTGTCTAGTGAATAAGCCAAAGAGGGTGGCAGAGCAAAAACAATTCCAAAGGGTAATTATGATGTTCTCTACAGTCACTATGGTACCTGAGTAAATGACTACATAAGTCCAGTTATTTGATTTCATTAAATATCTACTTCATAAAACTAAATTCAGGTGAAGCACGCTGTTGCTGTCCCGGAAAACGAGATGAAATGTTAAGTTCCTTAGAGAACAGGAAGGAGTGGAGCCAGGTTTTCATACTGACAACTCAGCATGGCTATGTCTGTAGACTCAGTGTCTGGCTGAGGTTGTATAATCATTTAAAACGCCCTCAAGTTTCCTTCCTGACTCCTTCTCACCTCTCAGTGTAGAGCACACTTCCTGACACAGTTGTGATGGCGCCAGCTCCCTGTCAATGAAGAGCAGAAATGAGAACCCTGACACAGTGATCACCAACAGCTCCCCATGGACCACTACTTGATGCCCGTAACTCTAGGAGGAAGCAGCTTGTCAGTCCACCGCCTCTGTGGTTAGTTCTGAATAGTTCTCCAGCAAGAGACTCTTCTTGGGAATTTAAAAAACTCCGCATGAGCCATGCGATTTGCCTCTGCTCTTGGTGGAACTTGGTTTTGGAGCATAAATTAGTTCTTAAGATCATCAAGTAAAAAACCTTCGAATAATTATATTCTAACATTCTTGTAATTAATCTTCATTTGGACCTCGGGGGCTCAGTCAGCCCCCATGTCAGCCACATTCAGAGAATCCGGTTTGATCAAATGCTCTTTGAGTCCCAGCCCAGCTGGCCTTGGTGAGCTCTCATTCGATCAGTCCCCTTGTATCAGTGAGTGAACACACCCTTCGCGGTCCTGACTTCCTTTTTCATGACCTTAAGTGTCTTTTGGCCATTCAAAGTTCATCTGTTGTGAATTCTCTGTTCAGTTCAGTACCCCATTTTTTAATTGGGTTAATTAGAGTTTTAGTGTCTAGTTTCTTGAGTTCTTTGTATATTTTGGAGATCAGACCTTTGTCTGATGAGGGGTTGGTGAAGATCTTCTCCCAGTCCGAAGATAGCCTTTTTGTCTTACTGACAGTGTCCTTTGCTTTACAGAAGCTTCTCAGTTTCAGTAGGTCCCATTTTTTCATTGTTTCTCTTATTGTCTGTGCTGCTGGGGTCCTACTTAGGAAGAGGCCTCCTGTGCCTATATCTTGTAGACTACTTCCCACTTTCTCTTCTATCAGGTTCAAAGTGGACGAATTAATGTTGATGTCTTTAATCCATTTGGACTTGATTTTTGTGCATGGTGATAGATATGGATCTACTTTCATTCTTCTATAGGTTGACATCCAGTTATGCCAGCACCATTTGTTAAAGATGCTTTCCTTCTTTCATTGTATACCTTTAGATCCCTTGTCGAAAATTAGGTGTTCATAGGTTTGTGGGTTAATATCTGGGTCTTCTATTCGATTCCATAGGTCGACTTCTCTGTTCTTATGCCAATACCAAGCTGTTTTCAATACTGTAGCTCTGTAATAGAGTTTGAAGTCAGGGATGGTAATGCCTCCAGAAGTTCCTTTATTGTATAAGATTGTTTGGGCTATCCTGGGTTTTTTGTTTTTCCATATAAACTTGATTATTGTTCTCTCAAGGTCTGTGAAGAAGTTTGATGGGATTTTGATGGGGATTGCATTAAATCTATAGATTGCTTTTGGTAGAATTGCCATTTTTACTATGTTGATTCTCCCAATCCAAGAGCAGGAGAGGTCTTTCCATTTTCTGGTATCCTCCTCAATTTCTTTCTTCAAGGACTTAAAGTTCTTGTCAAATAGGTCTTTCACTTCCTTGGTTAGAAATACCCCAATATATTTTATGCTATTTGTGGCTATCGTGAAATGTGATGTTTCTCTGATTTCCCTCTCTGCTTCTTTATCCTTTGTGTATAGGAGGGAAACCGATTTTTTGGAGTTGATCTTGTATCCTGCCACATTACTAAAGGTGTTTATCAGCTGTAGGAGTTCTTTGGTAGAGTTTTTAGGGTCGCTTATGTACACTATCATATCGTCAGCAAATAACGAAAGTTTAACTTCATCCTTTCCAATTCGAATCCCCTTGATCTCCTTATGTTGTCTTTTTGCTATTGCTAGAACTTCAAGCACTATATTGAAGAGGTATGGAGAGAGTGGACAGCCTTGTCGTGTTCCTGATTTTAGTGGAAAAGCTTTGAGTTTCTCTCCATTCAATTTGATGTTAGCTGTCGACTTGCTGTATATTGCTTTTATTATATTTAGGTATGATCCTTGTATCCCCAGTCTCTCCAACACCTTTATCATAAATGGGTGTTGAATTTTGTCAAATGCTTTTTCAGCATCCAATGAAATGATCATATGTTTTTTTTCTTTCAGTTTATTTATATGATGGATTACATTGATAGATTTGAGTATGTTGAACCAGCCCTGCATCTCTGGGATGAAGCCTACTTGATCATAATGGATAATTTTTCTAATGTGTTCTTGGATTCGGTTTGCCAGTATTTTATTGAGAATTTTCGTGTCGATGTTCATGAGTGAGATTGGCCTGTAATTCTCTTTCTTGGTTGTGTCTTTGTTTGGTTTTGGTTTCAGAGTTAATTCTCTTTCTTGGTTGTGTCTTTGTGTGGTTTTGGTATCAGGGTAACTGTAGCTTCATAAAAGGAGATTGGCAATGACTCTTCTGTTTCTATATTGATGCAGGAGAATTGTCTGTATTCTGTCCATCATATTTTAATAAAACACTGATTGGCCAGGCAGGAAGTATAGGCGGGTCAACCAGACAGAAAGTAGAGGCGGGGCAATGAGAATAGAATAAGGCTACAGAGGAGGAAGTTCCCTCAGCCACTCCTGCACAGACCACCGAAGAGGCAGCATGTAACTGGCCCAGCTGAAAAAGGTAACAAGCCATTATGGATAACGTAGATAAGAATAATGGGTTAAGATAAGTCATAAGAACTAATAAGTAGCCAGAGCTAAGGGCCAATCACTTTATAACCTTATGGAGTCCTGTGTGTGATTTTCTTTGGGCTTGCCAGCTGTGGGGTACTGGGCGGAACAGAAACCCCAACAAGCCAGCCCTCATGTTACATAATATTGTGGAATGCATTAAGGAGTATAGGTATTAGCTCTTCCTCGAAGTTCTGGTAGAATTCTGCATTGAAACCATCTGGTCCTGGGCTTTTGTTGGTAGGGAGATTTTTGATAACAGCTTCTAATTCTTCGCGACTAACAGGTCTATTTAGATTGTTCACTTGTTCTTGGTTCAACTTTGGTATATGGTACTTATCTTAAAAAATGTCCATTTCTTTTACATTTTCCAACTTTGTGGCATATAAACTTTCATAGTAAGATCTAATGATTCTCTGAATTTCCTCTGTGTCTGTGGTTATGTCCCCCTTTTCATTTCTGATCTTATTAATTTGCATGTTCTCTCTCTGCCGTTTGATTAGTTTGGATAGGGGTTTGTCGATCTTATTGATTTTCTCCAAGAACCAACTTTTTGTTTCATTGATTCTTTGGATTGTTTTCTGTGTTTCTATTTTGTTGATTTCAGCCCTCAGTTTGATTATTTCCAGTTTTCTACTCCTCCTGGGTGAATCAGCTTCTTTTTTTTCTAGAGCTTTCAAGTGTGCTGTTAAGTCTCCAATGTGTGCTTTCTCCGTTTTCTTTAATTGGGCACTTAGTACTATGAACTTTCCTCTTAGCACTGCTTTCATAGTGTCCCACAGGTTTGAGTATGATGTGTCTTTATTTTCATTAAATTCAAGGAAGACATTAATTTCTTTCTTTATTTCTTTCTTGACCCAGGGGTGATTTAGTAGTTGACTGTTCAACTTCCATGAGTTTGTTGGCTTCTTGGGGGTAACATTGTTGTTGAATTCTAACTTTAATCCATGGTGATCTGACAAGACACAGGTGGTTACTGATATTTTTTTGTATCTGTGGAAGTTTGCTTTGTTACCGAGTATGTGGTCAGTTTTCGAGAAGGTTCCATGAGCTGCAGAGAAGAAGGTATATTCTTTCCTATTTGGGTGGAGTGTTCTATAGATGTCTGTAGAGTCCATTTGATTCAATACCTCCAATAATTCTCTTATTTCTCTGTTAGGTTTCTGTCTGATTGACCTGTCCATTGGTGAGAGAGGTGTGTTGAAGTTTCCTACTATTAGTGTGTGTGGTTTGATGACTGCCTTGAGTTCTAGAAGAGTTTCTTTTACATATGTGGGTGCCTTTATATTAGGGGCATAGATATTCAGGATTGAGACTTCTTCCGAATGAATTGTTCCTGTTATGAGTATGAAATGTCCATCTCCATCTCTTCTGATTGATTTTAGTTTGAAGTCGATTTTGTTAGATATTAGAATGGCCACACCCACTTGTTTCTTAGATCCATTTGCTTGGAAAACCTTTTCCCAACCCTTTACTCTGAGTAGGTGTCTGTCTCTGTGGTTGAGGTATGTTTCTTGTAAACAGCAGAATGTTGGATCCTGTTTTCGTATCCAACCTCTAAGTCTGTGCCTTTTTCTAGGTGAATTGAGTCCATTGATATTAAGTGATATTAATGACCAGTGATTGTTGACTCCAGTCATTTTGGGGGGGGGGGGCGGTAGTAGAGTGTATGTGTTTTCCTTCTTTGAATTGTGCTTGTGAAGGGTCGCTAGACGTCTGAGTTATTGTAGGCAGTGTTGAGAATGTTGGATTCCTCGGGTTGTGATTTTCCTTCTAATGTTCTCTGTAAGGCTGGATTTGTAGCTGCATATTGTTTAAATTTGTTTTTATCTTGGAATATTTTGTTTTCTCCATTGATAGTGAACAATAGCTTGGCTGGGTATAGTAGTCTGGGTTTGCATTCATGGTCTCTTAGTTTCTGCAGTACCTCTATCCAGGACCTTCTGGCTTTCATGATTTCCATAGAGAAGTCTGGTGTAAGTCTGATAGGTTTACCTTTATAAGTTACTTGACCTTTTTCTTTTGCAGCTCTTAATATCCTTTCTTTAATCTGGATGCTTTGTGTTTTGATAATTATATGGCGAGGGGATGTTTTTTTCTGATCCAGTCTATTCGGTGTTCTGTATGCTTCTTGAACCTTCATAGGGATATCGTTCTTTCAGTTGTGAAAGTTTTCTTCTATAATTTTGTTGAATATATTTTCTGGACCTTTGATCTGAAATTCTTCTCCTTCTTCTACCCCTATTATTCTTAGATTTGGTTTTTTTATTACATCCCAGATTTCCTGAATGTTTTGTGATGAGAATTTGTTGGATTTGCTGTTTTCTTTGGTCAGAGCATTTATTTTCTCTATGGTGTCTTCATAATCTGAGATTCGTTCTTCTATCTCTTGTATTCTATTGGTTATGCTTGTTCCTGAAGTCTCTGTTTGTTTACCTAGATTTTCCATATCCAGTCGGCCCTCGGTTTGTGTTTTCTTCATTGCCTCCATTTCAGTTTTCAATTCTTGAACTGATTCCATTACCTGTTTGATTGTTTCTTCTTGGTTTCCCAGGGTATCGTTTATGAATTTACTCATTTCTTCAAACTTTTTGTTATATTTCTCTTCCATTCCTTTACTCATTTCTTCAATCTTTTTGTTATATTTCTGTTCCATTTCTTTAAGTGAGTTATTCATGCCCTGTTTAAGAGACTCTATAGCTTTCATAATGACACTGTTTTCCACTTCTTCCGGAATAGGGTGTTCAAGTCCTTCTATCGTAAGATCGCTGGGATCTGGTGTTTTCATGTTGTTTTCAGATTGTTGGAGGAATTCTTGCCTTGGCGCCTGTCCATCTCTTCCTTCAGATGCTCTCCAATGGCTCTTCCCTCTGTTGGGTCTTCTGCTACAGGATCAGTGCCCCTTGCTGGCCAGGAATCACTTTGCCTGCAGTCCTACCTTGCTGCAGGCAGGCTATTAAAACAAAGGAACTCCCTCCCGTTTGCATTCACCGCCCATCCCAGCGGCACCCACACAGGCTGAGTTGGAGGATTTTATGCCCCGAAAAAGGGAGAGGGGAAGGGAAGGGGTTCCTGGCTGAAAACGGAATAAATTTCTTCTTGTTAGTGAAAGTGTATCACTATGGAGGCAGGCTTTGAGGTCTCATATATGCTCAAGAGCTCAAGATACTGCCTGGTTTCTCAGATCACTTTCTGTTTCAGTATCACAGCACTTCAACCTTTCTGCTGGTTTTCCTCTCTTCACCCAGCCATTGGAACCTTTCTGAGTGCAGCAGGGCTCCCCAGCTCCTATTCCCTGAATCCTCCTCCCCTCCTTCCTTTCTCTCTCTCTCTCTCTCTCTCTCTCTCTTTTCCCCCTCAGTCTGCCGTGCTCTCGTGGAACCTGCCGGTCTGAGCGGCAAGAGGAGGGCGGGAGGTGGCAACGGTGACCAGCCTAGAGATGGTTTTTAGAAAATATAATCATGACCTATGTGGAGAGTAAGTGAGAACAGAAGAAAAATCTGGGAACACACAGGAAATACAATTACCTATGTAGAAGCAAAGCTACAACTTTCTGTTACCCATAGCCTAACTTACCCCTATCCAGTCCTTGATTAAATGGCATGAGATCATTAGTATTTCATCTATAAATTATTATCTAAAATATATAGATGAACGGAATATGAAACCATTAGTGTTTACACTAGCATCATCACTTACATATATCACTGCCATACTTCCCTGAATTACACTCAGGTATTAGTATTCAGATGTGTGGGCTGCATGAATTCTACCTCGTCTCCATAATCATATTTGGGGGCCCAGAGCCAAAAAAAAAGCAGTTAAGTTATAATCCTTAGGAAAAATGTCTTGGCCACATTATTTCTGCCACCATGTGCTATATATAAAATACCTTGACTGGTTAAGAATTTTAACTGTAAGTCCAGTTCAAAACTGGCATTGCCCCATTATCACATGATGATTATCTCGAATATATTACAACAGAATCTTTGTCCAGCGATGGATGGCAATAGAGACAGAGACCCTCATTAGAGTAATGGACTGAGCTCCCAAGGTCCAGTTGAGGAGCAGAAGGAGGGAGAAGATGAGTAAGGAAGTCTGGACTGCGAGGGGTTGGTCCACCCACTGAGACGTTGTGACTGATCTAATGGGAGCTCACCAGCTGGACCGGGTCTGAATGAACATGTGATCAAACCAGACTCTGAATGTGGCTGCCAATGGGGGCGGACTGAAAAGTCATCGATAATGGCACTGGGACTTGTTTTTATGGCATGCTCTGGCTTTTTGGAATCCTAGTCTATTTGGATGCACACCTTCCTAGGCCTGGATGGAGGGGGGAGGGCCTTGCACTTCCCACAGGGCAGGGTACCCTGCCCTCTCTTAAGGAGGGAGGGGAAGGGAGGAGGGTTTGTGGGGGATCGGGAGGGGAATGGGACAAGGGGAGGAAGTGTAAATTTTTTAATGGAAAAATAAATAAATAAAAAAACAACAAAAAAAGAATTTTAACTGTAGAAGAAGAGAAGCCAGAGTTGCAAGCAATGACGATGTGAACAAACTTATCCCGAGTATTTTATAAATGTGTGTGTACATGTGTGTGTGTGCGTACACACGTGCGTGTGTGGGTGTGCATGTGCATGCGTGTGTGCATGTGTGTGCATGTGTGTGTGTGCGCATGTGTGTATAATTTCAGACACATTTCAAGCTCCTAAGCGAATGCTGCTCTTTTATTTTCACCCAGTAAATTCTCAGAGCAGGAGCTGAGTGAAGAATCCATTTCCCGGGACTGTTTTAGCCATTGAGGCCTCTGTCCTCTTCAGACGCTCGCCGAGTGAAGCATTAGCAGGAGCTACAAGGATTGCATTGTTTCACACCAACCTCCCCTACACTTGGACTCATGCGTCACACGTGCTCTGTTTCTTACATTTCTGTTTTCACACCCACTACTTAAGTGAAAGGGATTTGAAGACAAGCAGCTTGGCCCCCTAACTTTCAGCTGCTCTGGCTGTATTGATGGTGGAGGTTATATGACATGTAGAAAGTGGGATCAAGATTAAGGAGATCATACTTCTGCTTTATTCCTTGTGATAAAGTGAACATGGGAACACTGATTTTTGAGTAGGGCATTCGGTTTTATTAAAAATACTTTAAACTGGCAGATAAAATGAGGGAACAGATTGCTAAAGGAAGAGTGAGGAAAAGGAAAGCATCACAGAGAACAAAGAGAACACCAGCAAGAATAAGTCACTGTGACAGAGAAGAGCATTTCTCCAGGCTGTAGGAAATACCAAGTGAGAAGGTCAACTGTCATGACTCTAGAATGTTTATTCCTAATGGATTTTCTGAAATATAAAAGTATCATGAGGATATAATGCATGATTGTACGGTTTGCTTTGTGGGATTTTTAAAACGTCTATACAGTCCATTATTGAATGCTGAAATTTTCAGTAGTTATATTTTCTAATGATGTAGGATTATTAAGGATGAATTTAAGAGATAATGTTAGTGAGTGCTGTCTCATCCTATTAATTCATGTCTTATAAATGAGCGTAAGTAATTCTTGATCCAATAAATGAACAAATAGGTAACAGATGTTCAACTCCCTGTCTGAGGAGTCACGTTTAAAATAATAGGTTGAATTTTGCAGGGTAGGGGACCCTGTGGCTTACAACCAGGTCCTTTTATTCAGAAATGAGGCAAAGCTGGAAAATATTATAGGCTTGTTCATCACTGCACAGCCGTGACACCTGACTCTGTAGCTTCTTCAGAACTGTATGGTAGTGACACCCGACTCTGTAGCTTGTTCAGAACTGTATGGTAGTGACACCCAACTCTGTAGCTCAGAAATCCTGATCCAAGTTCATATGCTTGGCAATCTAGTTAAAGAAGCAATCTACCAGGACATGCTACTGCTTCTGCATCTCTCTTCTAGGAATCTCTCTCTCTCTCTCTCTCTCTCTCTCTCTCTCTCTCTCTCTCTCTCGCACACACACACACACATACACACACACACACACACACACACACACACACACACACACACGAATACCTGAAAAGAAGATGGTTGGTTAAGGCTTTTTGCCTGTGTTCTTGGTAGCTACCATGGAGTGCATGAGCGAGTCAGCAACAGCTGGACCCCGATAGTGAGGGAGACCAGGAAAACATTACATAAGGATGACAGGGTGGCAGAACCACAGCTCAAGTCGCATGTATGAAGGAGAAAAGTGGGGAGAATTATTGATGGCAGAGGGGAATCGTGCCTAAACTACAGAAAGCACAAAATAAATGTCCCTAAGTAAATGAAGGAGAAAGGAGGGCGCAGCTAGCAACAAGGCAGATATGGAGATTCCTGACCACCTCCTTTGCTCTCCCCATCCTGATTTGTATTTCTTCAACAATACTTCCCACCCCCATTGATCATCACCTGTCCATCATGCTACCCTGTTTTCGTGAATGCGGCTTTAGTGTTACAGTATTTATTAAATTACACTCATGATTAACTTTCTAAAATTTGGTGTATTGTTTGGTAATGTCATATTTATACTGTGCTTTGATCAATTGTCCCTTCTCAAGTTCCTCTCCTATACCCACCCACAACGCTTCACTTCATTCACTTAGTTTTTAACCCCATGAACCTATTTAGTGAAGCACGCATATAGAACCATCTCCCGGAGGACATGGAGCCTCTTTTGAATCACACTCCTGAAGAGAACTGGCTGCTGCTGTACCGGTAACCATCAATGCCAACAGCTTCCCAGCTAGGGATGGGTCTTCCTGAGCCCTCCACACCCATGGCAAAATTTTGACTGGCTTGATCTTGAACAGGTTTTGCAGATGTAGTAACAGCTGCCTCTTACAAAAATCTTCAAACTATATCAAAAAAATCCCAAAGAGATAAATAGAAAGATTATTAAAGTAAAATTTATCTTTAAAACTAATTATCATTGTACAGATGGAATTTAATGTCTAATATCAAGTATACATAGAAGTCCTTCTAACTCTCTAAGATGTTAGGCTAAGTCCTCCTTAGTGTGACTCACGGAATCCTTGAAGCATTTTCTAGACACTGCAATTAAAGATAGATTTCCCAGTGTTTTCAAGCCACGGGTGACCACTTTAGATTTCCCGTGTTTTCAAGCCACGGGTGACCACTTTAGATTTCCCAGTGTTTTCCAGCCACGGGTGACCACTTTAGATTTCCCAGTGTTTTCAAGCCATGGGTGACCACTTTAGATTTCCCGTGTTTTCCAGCCACGGGTGACCACTTTAGATTTCCCGTGTTTTCCAGCCACGGGTGACCACTTTAGATTTCCCAGTGTTTTCAAGCCACGGGTGACCACTTTAGATTTCCCAGTGTTTTCAAGCCACGGGTGACCACTTTAGATTTCCCAGTGTTTTCAAGCCACGGGTGACCACTTTTTGGCACAGCAGAAAGAGCACCACTCGAAAGTGGTAAAAACCTGACTTCGAAGAGAAGCCAACAGAGAGCTTTCAGGATGTGCCTAGATTCATGTCCCAATACCAGCGCAACATGACTCAAAGAAGCAATGCTGTCATGTTTTGTTTCTTGAATTATTAAAGCATAATTCTAAAAATGAATTTCAACACTGCTCAGAAAAGTCAAGCATAGCATGTTGTCTCTTGACAAGTCGCTCCAGGGAAACCCAGAAGAGAAGCCTCTGCAGCTGTAGAACAGGATAACGCAAACACAGCTCTGGCACCAGGGCCTCCTGGGCGATGCGTACCCTTAGACATGATATGCACGACTGCCTGTGTTTCTCTGGTGAGTAAGGAGAGTCTGTACACCCTTTCTAGCCAGTTCAGGTTTATTTATTTTAATTAAAGAGACAGCTATTGCTCCTATGTCATTTGTATTAATTCTTAGGTATCTTTTTATAGTTGTATTTGTGGGAAAAGAAAGCTAATAAAAAAGAATAATAGCATATTTGCTAAAGCATCATGATAAACCCCACTACTCAGTGTATTAACCTAAACATTTAGAAATGTATACTTATTCTTGATAAGAAAGACGTATACGTTCAAAGAAATCTTACTACTGTCATTTGCCAAGAACTAAAATAACTTAGTAAAAGGCACACATGTTCTTTATATAGAATGGCATGAAAACTGGTAAGTGGGGAAGGATTGGCATTCCTTGCGCAAAATGTCTTCACGTATTTAAAAAGTAAAGAGCATAATTTTCACTTGAAAATAATCCAACCTAAAATACAAAGAGATAATCCAATTAGAATCTGAAGTTTATATATCCAACGATTTCCCACATAAGAATTCACTGTTTGCATCTGTGGCAGGTATCATTACAGAGTCCCTGCATCAAGGGGCTCCGGACTGGGTTTTGTGTAGGCTCACAAGCAGTCAGATGATAACTTTTCTATAAACAGACACAGAAAAGCATCTGAACCCTACCTAAAATTACCAAACACATATTCGACATACAAGCTCTAGTGACTGAACAGTTCTGAGATGCAGTATCCAGATGAAGGACCAATAATTTAAACCATATTTCTATGAAGGAATATGTAAACTCAAAAGACTTGTAACAGTGCCTAAGCAACCGCTATAATGTAAGCATTGGGAGTGATGTTCCGTTTCCCATCACGATACAACTCTCTGAGAAAAACGACTTAATGGAGGGAAGAGTCATTGGGAGCACAGTGGGGGGGGGGGCATCTGGTACATTTGTTTGCTGTTTCTGGACCTGTGATGAAGCAGAACCTTATGGCCAAAGTGCATAATGGACTAAAGTTGCACACAAGATGGTGATCAAGAAGCTACGAACAAGAATAGAATGAGTTGGGAAGGGTTTACTATCATACATTCCCCCAAATATGTACTTCCTTCAACTGGGACTCATCTAATGAATTGTCCAATACTTTCCAAAAGTGTCACCACCAGGGACCAGGCCTTCAACATGTGAGTTTGAGGAGTAAAGCACTTCAGATCCAATCCGTTACACTAGACTTTCCAAGACTTTGTAGTAATCACATAAGACTTTTTAACATCTGGTAGAAGAGGAATCTCAACCCTTATGCAATCTCTAGTTTAATGCCCCTCAGTCACACGTAAGAGCCAGGTAGAAAGACAGACCTTTGAAAAGGTGAAAAGAATTGATTGATAGAATCAAGACAGCACAATGGGCTGAGAGCCGGGGCAGCAAGCTGGCAGATCCTGAGAGGAAAGGGAATTCAGTTCCCAGCACACACATCAAGTGTCTTACAAGCGCCTAACTTCAGCTACAGGAGACACAGCACCCCCTTCTAGCCTCTACAAACTTCTGCAAAAACATGACACAATACTCAAAAAGCATATGAATAAAAATAAATATTTAAGATAAAAGGGGATCCTCTGTTTCCCCAGTTTCATCCCCAGCTCTGCAGCAGAACAGCAGCAGCCTCTCCTGCCCCCCCCCAATCTCCTGTGGATCCCACAAATCTTTCTTTTCTAATACCTCCACTTAGTCCTTGCTTTGTCCCAGCCTCCAGCTTCAGCAGGTACCACCTGCTAACCCAAGGGTCACTCCTCCCTAGTCAACAATTAGGCCACACCCAGTTCCAACCACACCCATTCTCATTCCCAACTCTGTAGTAAAAGCCCGCTGCAGTTTCCAGTTCCTATCTGATCCCTTCCCTAAAATGATTACCAAGATTTTTCCCCTCAGCCTTCCTTCCCTCAGTCCATCCTATCATCACTGTATCCCATACCAGCAGGTGTTAACTGGAAATAAACCAGATGAGCAGGGAAGCAGAACAGATAAGCCAACTGAATACATTCACTACTCTTTCTCCCGCTCTAAACCCAGTCCCCTACATCTCAGCCCCAACACTGCAATGGAATGCTAGCTGTACCCTTTCTCGCCTTCCCCTAGCCCACATCTCCTATAGATCCTATGGGTTGTGCCCTCCTAACATCACTAGGCTCACTTAATGTTTCATCCTGGTCCCCAACTCCAGTAGGCACTCCCTGCTAACCCACAAACTCTTGCCAGTGAAGAAGATAGGCTCTCTGTAGATCGTCCCCTCTCTTTCTGTTCCTCTAGATCCAATGCCCCAGTCTCATCTTCAGTTCTACAGAAGACCCTCTGGGGTGACCTCTAATTACTGTTTCACCACATTCCAAGGAGACAAAATAAGCAGATCCTGGATAAACACTATGGTCTCCTCCATCCTATAAACACCATCAGAACTCTAGTCCATTGTTCTTCAGGGCCCATCTTCCTTTAGAAGCTATTGGTGCTGCCAGGAGCAGATGTGTCTCATTGTCATGAAAAGTCTTAAGTTCTTAAAACATCTTAAATGCCATATTCTGTAGTTCTTTGAAGTGGTTGAAGAATACCTATCTACTGGAAATATATCTCTGTACTTCTAGAAAAACCTAACTAGCATTATTACAAACTTGACTAATATAGTTGATTATCTATTAACTTATATTTCTTAATTATACATAGAATATATCTTCTCTGCATCTCATGGAAATTTCTCCAATATTGACCATATACTTGGACACAAAGCAAGTCTCAAAAGATACAAGAAAATTATAAAATTTCTTGTATCCTATATGACCACCATGGAATAAAACTAGATGTCAATACCAACAGAAACAATAGACAAATTCACGTACACTGAACAACTCTCTACTGAAGGAAAAAAATGGATCAAAAGAGAAATAAGAAAGAAATTAAAGATTTTCAAGAATTCCATGAAAATGAATGCATAACATATCCAAACTTAATGGATACATTAAAGTTTTTTTAAGAGGCAAGTTCATAGCACTAATTCCCTTCATAAAGAAATTGGAAAGATCTCACACTGGGGAGTTAGTAGCACACCTATAGGCTCTAGAGCAGAAAAAAAGTGATCAGACCCAAAAGGAGTAGACAGCAAGAAATTATCAAACTTGGAACTGAAATCAGTGAAATAGAAACAGAGACCAACACCAAAAAATGAAACAAAGTTGGTTCTTTGACAAGAGTAATAAGATAAACTAATCCGTACCTAAACTAATTAAGAGGTAGAAGAGGATGTCAAAATTAACAAAATTAGAAATGGAAAGGGGGAAGCATAACAGGAGACACCAAGGAAATCCAGAGAATCATAAGAACATACTTTAGAAACATATAATACACCAAATTGGAAAAATATAAAGTAAGTGGATAATGTTCTTGATAGGTATCACTTATCAAGGTTAAATCATGATCAAATAAATGATTTAAACAGAACTATAACCCATAATTAAATAGAAACAGTCAATAAAAGACTCCCAACCAAAAATGTCCAAAGCCAAATGGTTTTAGCGCAGAATTCTACCACATTTTGCTAAGAAGAGTTAGTGCCAATAGTCCTCAAATTGTTCCAAAAAATAGAAACATAAGAAACATTGTCCAATCCAGTTCATGTTACGAGGTGACAGTTAGTTTGATACCCAAATCATATGAAGACTCAACAAAATAAGAGAATTGCAGACCAATTTTCCTTATGAACATAGATACAAAGATATTCAGTAAAATGCTTGAAAATGGAATTTAAGAACACATCAAAAAGTTCATTCTACATGATTATTATCGAGCAGACTTCATCTTGGAGGTGCAAGAATGGCTCTCTCTCTCTCTCTCTCTCTCTCTCTCTCTCTCTCTCCCTCTCTTTCTCTTTCTCGTGTGTGTGTGTGTGTGTGTGTGTGTGTGTGTGTGTGTAGAAGAAATAGCCAAGTCAAAGAAAATGTGAAATCTGAAAAATAAATATCCAGGCATAAAACATCCAGAAAATCTGGGACACTATGAAAAGACTAAACACAATAGCTACAGGGGAAAGCAAAAACCAGGTCAAAGGAACAGAGAATGTTTTTAATAAAATCATTAAAAAATTCCTCATCTAAAGAGACAGAAACCTATCCAGATATAAAAGGCAGAACACAAAATATTCAATACCAGAAAACAACTCCCCCATGGCACATAATAATTAAAACACTAAATATACAAAATGATGAAAAGATATTAAAAGTTTCAAGGGGAAAATACCAAATTAAAAATAAATGTAGGTATATTAGAATAACATCTGACTTTTCAATGGAGACTCTGAAAGCCATCAGGCCTAGATGAATATTCCACAATAACCTGAGAACATGATTCCAGCCCAGACTACTACATGCAGAGAAACTATATTTCACACTCAACAGAAAACAAAAACTATTTCACAATAAAAATAAAGTTAAGAAATTTTGACCAACTAATCTAGCTCTACAAAACTCTCTAGAAGAAAAACTTGAGTCTGAAGAGAAGCTTAACTATATTCAAGAAGACATAAAGAGTGAATAATGCCAGAACAATTAATCAAATGGAGAAGAAAGATACCACTATAACACAATAACATAAATTAATAAACACTGCTCAATAATAACTCTCAATGTTAATTATATTAATTCACCAATGGAAAAAGCACAGACTAATAGATTAGATTATAAAACATGACCTGTTTTTCTACTGTATTGAAGAAACACACCTCACCATAAAGTACAGACATCACCTTAGGGCAAAAATATGAAACAAGGTACCTCAAGCAAATAGGACTAAGAAGAAAGTCAGCATAGTTATTTTAACCTATGACAAACCAAACTCATCAGAAGAGATAGGAAAGGACACTGTATAGTAATCAAAGAAAAAAAATATTACAAAGATAGTACAAATCTAAGCATTTATGCCCAAAACACAAGGGAACTCAAATTCATGAAAGAAATGCTCCAGCTAAAATTACACACTGACTCTAACACACTAATTGTAGGCAACCTCAATACCCTACTCTTGCAAATAGGTAGATCATTCAGACAAAAACTAAAAAGGGTGGGGAGAATTAAATAATAAATCAAATATTCCTATCAGACATCTACATAATTCTCCACCTAAACTATAAAGAGTAGACTTTCTTCTCATCAGCCCATGAAACTTTTTCCAAAATCAACCACATATTAGAACACAATGCAAGTCTCAAGAGGTATAGGAAAATTAAAGTAACATCCTGTACTCTATCTGACCACCATGAGTTAAAGTTGAATATCAAAAGTAATAGAAACACCAGAATGTATACAAACTCACAAACGCTGAACAACTCTCTTCTGGATGAAAATAAAGTCAAGACTAAATTCGAGAAGTAATTGAGAACATTTTAGAATATAATGAAACAAAAACACAAACCTATGAAACACAATGAAGGTCATTCTAAGAGTAAAGTTCAGATCTGGAGAAATGACTCCACTCACAACCAAAACTATAAGAGGAAATGTCATTGCATTAAGTGGCTACATGAAAAAACTGGAGAGGTCTCATATTACTAACTTTACAACACACTTGAAAGCTCTAGAAAAACAAGAAGTAATGTCCAAAGAGTATAAACCAGAAGAAATAATAAAACTCAGGAATGAAATCAAAGAAGTAGAAACACAAAAATGCAATGAATCAATAAAATGAAGACTTGGTTCTTTTATAAAATCATTTTAGCCAGTTTAACCAAAAGATGGAGAGAGAAGATTTAAATAAAAATATAGATGAAATGGAAGACATTACAATAGATACAAGAAAATTTGGAGAGTCATAAATTCATATTTTAAAAATCTATATTTCATCAAGATAGAAAACTTAAAAATATGGGTTAATTTCTTGACATATATGGTCTATCAAAATCAAATCAAGATTAAATTAACAATTCAAGCAGTTACACAACTCCTAGTGAAATAAAGACAATAATTAAAAATTTGCCTACCAAAATAAGCTCAGAGCCAGACAGGTTCAATGAGAAATTCTACCACATATAAAGAACTAATGTCAATATTTCCCAAATTATTCTGAAACTAAAGAAATGTTTTCTGATTCTTTTCATAAAACAAGCATTATCCTGATGTCAACTCACATAAAGTTTCAACAAAAAAAGGAAGATTATGGACAAATATCCTTTATGAACATAGAAGAAAGAGTGCCAAGAATATCAACAAAACACTTGGAAACTGAATTTAAAAACACATAAGAAAAGATTCTCCACCATGTCAAATGGACTTCATCTCAGAGATGCAGTGGTGGTTCAATATATGCAAGTCAATAAATGTAATCCAACACATGAATAGATTAAAAACAAAGAAAAAACATATGATCATCTCATTAGATGCAGAAACACTTTGCCCTTGATAAAATTCTAATATCCCTTCATGATAAAAGTCCTGGAGAGATAGGGATATGGGGGTCATACCTCAACATAATAAAGACAATTCAGAGCGAGTTCATAGCCAACCATCTTCCAATACATTACAAAATAGTTCCAAGGATACTGGTAACTCTCCATAATCTGATAATAATGCCCCATTGCTGAAGATACAACTTACTTATATCATTGAACATGGGGAAATTGAGTTGATGTCAAACTAGATGCTTTATCCCTACTGGTCAGCATTCATGGTGCTAGAAAGCACTTTGCACCCTATTGGAGGAGAAAAGTGATCACCAGTATCACCTAGCTAAAAACCCTTCAACAGACCTACTACAGCAACCTCTTTTCAAGATACA
Source organism: Myodes glareolus (assembly GCF_982192425.1). NCBI lineage: Eukaryota > Metazoa > Chordata > Mammalia > Rodentia > Cricetidae > Myodes > Myodes glareolus. The sequence goes on along the minus strand of NC_142036.1, from coordinate 87,693,282 downwards.
CTGATGTGATAGTGGCACGAATGCCATGAGACTAAACACTTTTGTTTTTAAATTGGATTCAAGGTCTACTCCATGAGACAGAACACATATATGACAACGCTCAAGTGGCCAGCAACCTGATACAAGATAGGTCATGGGCCATAGGGGAAAATCTGGTTCTATCATTCTGCTAATGGAGCATAGCAATAAAACAACTCCTACTGACATATTGTCATACCCGTATACCAGTACATCACTCAGACCTTGTCAGAGAAGCTTTTTCTTGCAGTAGATGGGAATCAATGCAGAGATTCACAAGTAGTCGATATGCAAAAAAATGAGAGACTTTGGAGTACACATCCCTAATTGGGATGCCTTTATCAAACCCATTCTCTTATGGCTCAGGGATCTACATGGAGGAGGAAGCTGAAAGACTGCTAAGAGCCATAGGTTGTGAATAATGCCAAGGAAATGGCGTCTTCAAGATGCAATAATGTGGGTTGATACACACATGGATTCATAGAGACTGTGAGAGCATGCCCAAGACCTGAACAAGTTCGAATCAAAATCCCAGCACTGAGAAGTTATGGTTATTTTAGTGAGAATGTCCTCTGTAGGCTTATATGATTGAACACTTGGTTTTCAGTTGGTAGAACTCTTTGGGAAGAATTACATGGTGTGGTCTTGTTGAAAGATATGTGGCCTTTATGGAAAAACTGTGTTATAGGATGGGTTTTGAGGTTTCAAAATCCCCTGTCCTCCCCATTTAGCGCTCTCCCTCTCTCTCTCTCTCTCTCTCTCTCTCTCTCTCTCTCTCTCTCTTTCTCTCTCCGTCTCTGTCTATGTCTCTCTCTCCCTCTCTCTCCCCCTCCCCTCCTCTGTCTCCATCTCTGTCTATGTCTCTCTCCCTCCTTCTCTCTCTCTCCATCTCTGTCTATGTCTCTTTATCTCTATCTCTCTTCTTCCCTTTCTGTCTATCCATCTCTGTATCTACTATCTATCTCACCTTTATGGATCAGAATTAAGCTCTCAGCTACAGTGCCTGCGCCATGCCTGCCTGTCTGCTCTCATTCCTTCTGTCCTGATGGTAATAGACTCTACTGTTGTGGAAAATGGTCTGTACCCTGTCACTTGTATTTTAAATAAACACTGATTGGCCAGTAGCCAGGCAGGAAGTATAGGCAGGGTGACCAGGCAGGAAATAGAGGTGGGGCAACAAGAATTCTGGGAAGAGGGAAGTTTCAGTTTGCAGTCGTGAACCCAGACAGAGAGGAAGCAAAATGTGACTGTGTTGCCAAAAAAGGTACCAAGCCACGTGGCTAACACAGACAAGAATTATGGACTAATATAAGTTATAAGAGTTAATAAGAAGCCTAATCTAATAGACCAATCAGTTTATAATTAATGAAGATCTCTGTGTGATCCTATGGGACTGAACGACTGCAGGACCAGATAGCACAGAAACCTCAGACAACACTCTACCACCCTCTGGGACTAGGAGCCCCAAGTTAAATTATTTTTCTATAGGTTGTCTTGTTTACGACAACTCTTCACAGTGATAGAAAAGTAACTAAGACAGAAATGCAAGTGGAAACAAAGTCTTACCCCTTACCAAGAAGGTATTTACAATTGATAACCTCTGGGAAAGGAGTATAAAACTAATTTTATCCAAGAGGGTGTCGCTGGGTATAGCAATCACACTCCAGAGAAGTCCCAATTTCAAGGAATAGTTTGGCCAAAAATAAATGGACTCCATGTTTTTATGTACTTTTGTTTTGTTTTGGTATTTTTTGAATATTTTTATGTTTTGTTTTACTATGTGAGAGAGAGATAGAGAGAGGAAATATGAAGTTAGGGTGGGTAAGGAAGTGAGAAGTATTTGGCAGAAGTTGTGGAACGGGAAATAATATGGGCAAAAAATATGTTATATGAAAAAACTTAAATATTTAAAGAAATATGTATCTTATTGTACTATGCTATTTTCATGTACAAAATAATGATTTTGTGGTTTAATTATACTTAAATTACATAATACTGTGTTTTCTATTTGCTTTTGACTCTTTCTAGTGAGAAAATACAATTTTCATTTTCTTGTTAGCGGGCTAGCATTATCCATAGACTATAAAGGTTTGACCTTCCTTCACAAAAATAAGCAATTAGATGCAAAATTTGCCCTCATAAAGAATGATACTGTATGCTTGTCCGTAATCCCTAAATGGATACCTTTAATGTACATACTACCTGCTTTGTCCCTAAAAGCGTCACTGTACAACCTAAACCAAAGACAGAACAAGATTTTTTTTCTTTTTGGTTTTTCAAAACAGGATTTCTCTGTAGCTTTAGATCCTGTCCTGGAACTAGCTCTTGTAGACCAGGTCGGCCTCAAACTCAAAGAGATTCGCCTGCCTCTACCCCCCGAGTGCTGGGATTAAAGGCATATACCACCACCGCTCAGCTAGAATAATTTTTAAAATACAAGAATATCACCTCAATGTTAGCAGGCACATAATGTATAGATGCAAAGACAGTTAAAGATAGCTAATAGTACATCATGGGTAAGATCCGTGATGCCACACTCAACTTTATGATAGTCCTTGATACGTTATTCCAGAATAACAGTTTCAATGCTTTTAGGAAAACCCCCCACCTTTCTTACTTGTCTCTTTCATTCCTCTGAGGTCTTTCCTACATCGCTCAGTGAGAATCCCGACCTTGTCTCACCCTTTACCTACAACCTCTTTCCTAGTTTTCACCTGTATTTACAATGAGGATAAAATAGTGTTGTGGAAATAATATTAAAACCCATGCTGATGCAAAGATCAGATCACCGTGCCCCTGGCAACTTGATCGTGCAAGAATGATTTCCTTCAGTTTAGACCTTTCACACACTGAGAAATTCCAAGTCCTTAGGGAGGACAGGAGATAACATGGCATGGAGCAGCTCGGGCAATGATGAAGTTCCTGCAGAAAATAGATTAATATTCCCAACCCCTCAAGTCTAACAAAGAGTAACTTCATTTTTAATGGAAAAATGTACTTAAAACATGAAATGAGAAAATACTGACAACATTGACACATATTAGAAAAACACAATTAGAAAAACACAAAACGCATCTTGACCTAATGCTCAACCTCCTTAGCTATCAGGGAAATGCAAATCAAAACCACTTTGAGATACCATCTTACACCTGTCAGAATAGCTAAACTCAAAAACACCAACGATAGCCTATGCTGGAGAGGATGTGGGGTGAGGGGAACACTCATCCATTGTTGGTGGGAATGCAAACTTGTGCAGCCACTGTGGAAATCAGTGTGGCGGTTTCTCAGGAAACTGGGAGTCAACCTCCCTCAGGACCCAGCAATTCCACTCTTGGGAATATACCCAAGAGATTCCCTAACATACTACAAAAGCATTTGTTCTACTATGTTCATAGCAGCACTATTTGTAATAGCCAGAACCTGGAAACAGCCTAGGTGCCCCTCAATAGAAGAATGGTTAAAAAAGGTGTGGAACATATACACATTAGAGTTTTACTCAGCGGTAAAAAACAATGACATCGTGAATTTTGCATGCAAATGGATGGAAATAGAAAACGCTTTACTGAGTGAGGTAAGCCAGACCCAAAAAGAGGAACACCATATGTATTCACTCATAAGTGGATTCTAACCATAATTAAAGGTCTTTGAGCCTATTACTCGTGATCCTAGAGAAGCTAAATAAGAAGATGAACCTGAGGAAGATTATTTAGCTATCCGCCAGGAGGTAGGAAATAGACAAGAGTCCCAGGTAACCTCGGGTGCATGGGGGGGGAGGGTTGTTGGAAGGGGAGAGGGTTAGAGAGAAGGGAGTAGGGGAGGAATGGGTAAAGCTAGGTGGCCTGGGATGGGGGTAGGGAGGAAGGATGAATATGGGATCAGGGAAGAATATATTTCAACTAAGGGAGTCATTTTAGGGTTTACAGGAGACTTGATTATATATGGGATCCCAGGTCCAAGGAGAGATCCCCAGATTGTTCTCTGGACAGAGGAGAGGGTGCCTGAACCGGCCTTGGCCCATAACCATACTGATGAATATTTTGCTTATCACCATAGATCCTTCATCTGGCGATAGATGGCGATACAGACGGAGACCCACATTGGAGCACCGGACTGAGCCCCCCAAGGTCCAAATGAGGAGCAGAAGGAAAGAGAATGTGAGCATGGAAGGCAAGATCAGAGGGAAACTTCATCCAACGATGGATGGCGATACAGACGGAGACCCACATTGGAGCACCGGACTGAGCCCCCCAGGGTCCAAATGAGGAGCAGAAGGAGGAAGAACATGAAAAAGAAAATCAGGACTGGGAGGAATGCTCTCACCCACTGATACAAGGGGACTGATCTAATGAGAGTTTACCAAGGCCAGTTGGACTGGGACTGAACGAGGACGTGATCTAACCAGATTCTCGGAATTTGGCCGGATTCTCTGAATGTGGCTGGCCCGAAGTCTTTCTGAAAAGCCATTGACTATGACACTGGAACTTGTTTCCTCTGCATATACTGGATTTTGGGGATCCAGTCTGTTTGGATACTCACCTTCCTGGACCTGGAGGGAGGGGGGAGGAACATGAACTTCTCACAGGGCAGGAAACCCTGACTGCCCTAAGGGATGAAGAGGGAGGAGGAAAGGGAGTGGGGGGAGTGGGAGGGTGTTGGGAGGAGGGGCGGAAATGGAAACTTTTATAATTTAATAAAATTACTTTCAAAAAAAATTTGCATTAAACTTAGAACTGTGGCAAATAATTGGATACATTTTCTACCCTTTTGTCATTCAGTTCTTTAAAGTGTGAGAGTGATGGAACTGTTTATATGATTATCTTTAAACCCCAGGCCTGTGGCTCCACCCTGCTAGCTCCCCCCGCCAGCCATCCCAGCTTCCATCCAGAGGGCCATCGGAGGGGTGAGTTTGCTTCGGGCCCATGGCAGGGGCCTGGCGAGGAGGAGCTCAGACTTCCCCCAACCCCATAGACTCCCAGGTCACTCTGTACTGCTGGCTCCACCCTGCTAGCTCCCCCGCCAGCCATCCCAGCTTCCATCCAGAGGGCAATCAGAGGGGTGAGTTTGCTTTGGGCCCGCGGCAGGGGCCCAGCAAGGAGGAACTCGGACTTTCCCAGACCCCATAGATTCCCAGGTCACCCTGCAGTGCTGGTTCCACCCTGCTAAGCTCTCCCGCCTGCCATCCCAGCTACCATCCAGGTACAAATTCCTATATTTCTCCCTTCCCACTGGGGCCATAAAATTTCCCCAGCTCAGCTGCCTTGCACGCTGGGCCTGCTCTGTAGGCGCATCCCGGAAAGAGGGAGTGCCTGTGCTTCAATAGCCTGCCTGAGGAAAGGTAGGCATTCTATCAGTGAATTCCCTGCCCAACAAGGGAACCTGACCCACTACCAGAGGTTCCAATAGAGAGCATTTGAACAAAGAGATGGGCAGACGCCAAGGCAAGACCTCCTCCAACAATCTGAAAAACAACATGAAAACACCAGATCCCAAAGACCCTACAACAGAGGGACTTGAACACTCTAACCCAGAAGAAGTGGAAAAAAGTGCCATTATGAAAGCAATAGAGTCCCTTAAACAGGATATGAATAACACCGTTAAAGAATTGGATGAGAAGTATAACAAAAAGTTTGAAGAAATGAGTATAGAAATGGATGAGAAATATAACAAAAAGTTTGAAGAAATAAGTAAATCCGTAAATGATACCCTGAGAAACCAAGAAAAAACGATCAAACAAGTAAAGGAAACAGTCCAAGAATTGAAAGCTGAAATGGAGGCAATGAAGAAAACACAAAACAAGAACCGGCTGGATATGGAAAATCTAGGTAAACGAACGGAGACTACAGAATCAAGCATAACCAATAGAATACAAAAGATAGAAGAACGAATCTCAGATTCTGAACATACCATAGAGAAAATAAATGCTCTGGTCAAAGAAAATGGCAAATCCAACAAATTCTCTTCACAAAACATTCAGGAAATCTGGGACACAATAAAAAAACCAAATCTAAGAATAATAGGGATTGAAGAAGGAGAAGAACTGCAGATCAAAGGCCCAGAAAATATATTTAACAAAATTATAGAAGAAAACTTTCCCAATCTAAAGAACGATATTCCTATGAAGGTTCAAGAAGCATACAGAACGCCGAATAGACTGGATCAAAAAAGAATGTCCCCTCGCCATATAATAATCAAAACACAAAACATTCAGATTAAAGAAAGAATATTAAGAGCTGCAAAGGAAAAAGGTCAAGTGACTTATAAAGGTAAACCTATCAGGCTTACACCAGACTTCTCTATGGAAACCATGAAAGCCAGAAGATCCTGGATAGAGGTACTGCAGAAACTAAGAGACCATGGATGCAAACCCAGACTACTATACCCAGCCAAGCTATCATTCACTATCAACGGAGAAAATAAAATATTCCAGGATAAAAATAAATTTAAACAATTTGTAGTCACAAATCAAGCCTTACAGAACGTAATAGAAGGAAAATCGCAACGCAAGAAATCCAACATTGCCATCACTGCCTAAAATAACCCAGAAAACTAGCGACCCTTCACAACCACAACTCAAAGAAGAGAAACACACAAACTCTACTACAGACACACACACACACAAATAATAAATGGAATCAACAACCACTGGTGATTAATATCACTTAATATTAATGGACTCAACTCACCTATAAAAAGGCACAGACTTAGAGAATGGATAAGAAAACAGGATCCATCATTCTGCTGTTTACAAGAAACACACCTCAACCACAAAGATAGACATCTACTCAGAGTAAAGGGGTGGGAAAAGGTTTCCCAAGCAAACGGACCTAAGAAACAAGCTGGTGTGGCCATTCTAATATCTAACAAAATTGACTTCAAACTAAAATCAATCAGAAGACATGAAGATGTACATTTCATACTCATAACAGGAACAATTCATCAGGAGGAAGTCTCAATCCTGAATATCTATGCCCCTAATATAAAAGCACCCACTTATGTAAAAGAAAAACTTTTAGAACTCAAGGCAGTCATCAAACCACACACATTAATAGTAGGAGACTTCAACACACCTCTCTCACCAATGGACAGATCAATCAGACAGAAACCAAACAGAGAATTAAGAGATTTATTGGAGGTATTGAATCAAATGGACTTAATAGACATCTATAGAACACTCCACCCAAATAGGAAAGAATATACCTTTTTCTCTACAGCTCATGGAACCTTCTCGAAAATTGACCACATACTCGGTAACAAAGCAAACTTCCACAGATACAAAAAAATATTAGTAACCACCTGTGTCTTGTCAGATCACCATGGACTAAAATTAGAATTCAACAACAATGCTTCCCCCAGGAAGCCAACAAACTCATGGAAGTTGAACAGTCAACTACTAAATCACCCCTGGGTCAAGGAAGAAATAAAGAAAGAAATTAAACTCTTCCTTGAATTTAATGAAAACAAAGACACAACATACTCAAACCTATGGGACACTATGAAAGCAGTGCTAAGAGGAAAGTTCATAGCACTAAGCGCCCAATTAAAGAAAACGGAGAAAGCACACATTGGAGCCTTAACAGCACACTTGAAAGCTCTAGAAAAAAAAGAAGCAGACTCTCCCAGGAGGAGTAGAAGACTGGAAATAATCAAACTGAGGGCTGAAATCAACAAAATAGAAACACAGAAAACAATCCAAAGAATCAATGAAACAAAAAGCTGGTTCTTGGAGAAAATCAACAAGATTGACAAACCCCTACACAAACTAATCAAACGGCAGAGAGAGAACTTGCAAATTAATAGGATCAGAAATGAAAAGGGGGACATAACCACAGACACAGAGGAAATTCAGAGAATCATTAGATCTTACTACGAAAGTTTATATGCCACAAAGTTGGAAAATGTAAAAGAAATGGACATTTTTTTAGATAAGTACCATATACCAAAGTTGAACCAAGAACAGGTGAACAATCTAAATAGACCTGTTATTCGCGAAGAATTAGAAGCTGTTATCAAAAATCTCCCTACCAACAAAAGCCCAGGACCAGATGGTTTCAATGCAGAATTCTACCAGAACTTCCAGGAAGAGCTAATACTTATACTCCTTAACGTATTCCACAATATAGAAACAGAAGAGTCATTGCCTAACTCCTTTTATGAAGCTACAGTTACATTAATACCAAAACCACACAAAGACACAACCAAGAAAAAGAATTACAGGCCAATCTCACTCATGAACATCGACACGAAAATTCTCAATAAAATACTGGCAAACCGAATCCAAGAACACATTAGAAAAATTATCCATTATAATCAAGTAGGCTTCATCCCAGAGATGCAGGGCTGGTTCAACATACGCAAATCTATCAATGTAATCCATCATATAAATAAACTGAAAGAAAAAAAACATATGATCATCTCACTAGATGCTGAAAAAGCATTTGACAAAATTCAACACCCATTTATGATAAAGGTGTTGGAGAGACTGGGGATACAAGGATCATACCTAAATATAATGAAAGCAATATACAGCAAGCCGACAACTAACATCAAACTTAATGGAGAGAAACTCAAAGCCTTTCCACTAAAATCAGGAACGCGACAAGGCTGTCCATTCTCTCCATACCTCTTCAATATAGTGCTTGAAGTTCTAGCAATAGCAATAAGACAACATAAGGAGATCAAGGGAATTCGTATTGGAAAGGATGAAGTTAAACTTTCGTTATTTGCTGACGATATGATAGTATACATAAGTGACCCCAAAAACTCTACCAAAGAACTCCTACAGCTGATAAACACCTTTAGTAACGTGGCAGGATACAAGATCAACTCCAAAAAATCAGTGGCCCTCCTATACACAAAGGATAAAGAAGCAGAGAGGGAAATCAGAGAAACATCATCTTTCATGATAGCCACAAATAGCATAAAATGTCTTGGGGTTACTCTAACCAAGAAAATGAAAGACCTATTTGACAAGAACTTTAAGTCTTTGAAGAAAGAAATTGAGGAGGATACCAGAAAATGGAAAGACCTCCCCTGCTCTTGGATTGGGAGAATCAACATAGTAAAAATGGCAATTCTACCAAAAGCAATCTATAGATTCAATGCAATCCCCATCAAAATCCCATCAAACTTCTTCACAGACCTTGAGAGAACAATAATCAAGTTTATATGGCAAAACAAAAAACCCAGGATAGCCAAAACAATCTTATACAATAAAGGAACTTCTGGAGGCCTTACCATCCCTGACTTCAAACTCTATTACAGAGCTACAGTATTGAAAACAGCTTGGTATTGGCATAAGAACAGAGAAGTCGACCTATGGAATCGAATAGAAGACCCGGATATTAACCCACAAACGTATGAACACCTGATATTTGACAAGGGAGCTAAAGGTATACAATGAAAGAAGGAAAGCATCTTTAACAAATGGTGCTGGCATAACTGGATCTCAACCTGTAAAAGAATGAAAGTAGATCCATATCTATCGCCATGCACAAAAATCAAGTCCAAATGGATTAAAGACATCAACATTAATCTGTCCACTTTGAACTTAATAGAAGAGAAAGTGGGAAGTAGTCTACAAGACATAGGCACAGGAGACCAGTTCCTAAGCAGAACCCCAGGAGCGCAGACAATAAGAGAAGCAATGAATAAATGGGACCTACTGAAACAGAGAAGCTTCTGTAAAGCAAAGGACACTGTCAGTAAGACCAAAAGGCTACCTTCCGACTGGGAGAAGATCTTCACAAACCCCTCAACAGACAAAGGTCTGATTTCCAAAATATACAAAGAACTCAAGAAACTAGACACTAAAACTCTAATTAACCCAATTAAAAAATGGGGTACTGAACTGAACAGAGAATTCACAACAGATGAACTTCGAATGGCCAGAAGACACTTAAGGTCATGCTCAACCTCCTTAGCGATCAGGGAAATGCAAATCAAAACCACTTTGAGATACCATCTTACACCTGTCAGAATAGCTAAACTCAAAAACACTAATGATAGCCTATGCTGGAGAGGATGTGGAGGGAGGGGAACACTCATCCATTGTTGGTGGGAATGCAAACTTGTGCAGCCACTGTGGAAATCAGTGTGGCGGTTTCTCAGGAAACTGGGAGTCAACCTCCCTCAGGACCCAGCAATTCCACTCTTGGGAATATACCCAAGAGATGCCTGTAACATGAGGGGGCCGGCTTGTTGGGGTTTCCATCCCTCCAAGTACCCCAACAGCCGGCAAATCCCAAAGAGAAATTACACACAGGACTCCATAAGGTTATAAACTGATTGGCTCATTAGGTCAGGCTTCTTGTTAACTCTTATAACTTATATTAACCCATTATTCTCATCTATGTTAGCCATAATGGCTCAGTACCTTTTCCAGCAGGGGCAGCTTACATGTTGCTTCTTCAGTGATCTGTGCAGGAGTGGCAGAGGAACCTCTCTGCTTCCCAGAATTCTCCCAGTCTCTTTGCTCCACCCCTACTTCCTGTCTGGCTTTCCCGCCTATACTGACTGCCTGGCCAATCAGCGTTTTATTAAAATATGATTGACAGAATACAGATAATTCTCCCGCACCATTTCCCTCTTTTTTTTTTTTTAAACAAAGGAAAATACCCATAGTCCATTTGTTAGGAATGTGGGCGTAGTATTTCAGGCTACTTCCTGCTGGTTGGGGGCGCTGATGATCTTATGGGGACCTAAAGAAAATTTAGAGTTATAATCAAGTCCTGACTGAAGTATCCTGTGAGTCTTGATCATCTCAGGCAGCAGTCTTGAACCTGTTCTGGATGAAGAACTCTGTCATCTGGGCCATCTGTTCCTATCAGAGATTTTTCAGGTGGCCTCCCTTGGTCAAAGGTGATTATTCTTAACTCTGAATAAATCCAGAGTCTCTCGTTTTCTGTGGAAACAAAAGCAAAATCTCTTCTCCAAAGTAACATACCTTTTGACTTCAGTTTTGAAGCCAAGGTATTTTCAAAATTCCTATCTTGGGTTAGTTCAGTAGCATTTATAAACAAAAGTCTTTTAGCAGTTGTTGCTCCTTCCTCAGAAAACAAACAATTTAAAGAGAGCATAATAGCATACAGTATGAAGATTCTCTGTGCATTTTCCATCTTTATGTGGCTTTATTTTAACCTCTATTTCTTTTATTTTTACTTTTACTTTTTGAGACAGGAACTTTGTATATCTTTGTTCTGGAATAACACTGTAGACCAGGCTGTCTTTGAACTCACAGAGATCCTCCTGTCTCTGCCTCCCCAGTGCTGGGATTAAAGGTGTATGCTACCACACCTTGAACTCACAGAGATCTGTCTCTGCCTCCCAGGCATTGGGATTAAAGGCGTGTACTACCACACCTTGAGGTCACAGAGGTCAATCTACCTCTACCCCTTGAAGTCACAGAGGTCAATATGCCTCTGCCTCCCAGGCATTGGGATTAAAGGTGTGTACCACCACACCCAACTACTCTCTTTCTTTCCTTTTAACTTTAAGAACTTTAACTTTTAGCCTGCATATACACACTGTAAACCATTTAGAGGTTTTCTTCCTCTTTGAATCTCTCTTTACTGTATATTTTTCTTTTTCTGACCATATGAGTCTTTAATTTACTAAGCAATATGGAGAGCTGTGGCTTTGACGGCTAGATCCAGCTCATTCCTTAGCTTTTCAGCCTCAAGGCTGAGGTACCAGCCAGAGCTGTGTTCACTGCCACAACTCTATGGCGTTTCAAGGTCCTTGCCAGCAAGCTGCAGCATTCTGCTCACAGACCACACTCAGTCGGACTGCCTGCCTGAAAGAGTCAGAGTTTGCCCTGGCAGGACGGTCCAGAAAGCCGGCATTTTAAAACAGCGCAGCTTTTTTCCTGCTACGGCTGAAAACCGAAAAGCATGCATTCAGCTTTTGATCAACACTGTAAGTGTTTCGTGGTAGGACCTCTTAATGAGCTACAAAGTTTTGCAGCTAAAGCTGAGTCAGGAAGCCTCTCTTAGATGAGAGCATTTGCTTGCCTCTAGCAAGCAGAGCAGAACCGAAAAATTGCTGCTACCAAGAAAACATACTTTATTCTTTCCCAAACTTTCTCAGGCTTTCTGTGGATTCAGTTATCCAAGTGGGTGCCATATGTAACATGAGGGGGCCAGCTTGTTGGGGTTTCCATCCCTCCAAGTACCCCAACAGCCGGCAAATCCCAAAGAGAAATTACACACAGGACTCCATAAGGTTATAAACTGATTGGCTCATTAGGTCAGGCTTCTTGTTAACTCTTATAACTTATATTAACCCATTATTCTCATCTATGTTAGCCATAATGGCTCAGTACCTTTTCCAGCAGGGGCAGCTTACATGTTGCTTCTTCAGTGATCTGTGCAGGAGTGGCAGAGGAACCTCTCTGCTTCCCAGAATTCTCCCAGTCTCTTTGCTCCACCCCTACTTCCTGTCTGGCTTTCCCGCCTATACTGACTGCCTGGCCAATCAGCGTTTTATTAAAATATGACTGACAGAATACAGATAATTCTCCCGCACCAGATGCCCTATCATATTACAAAAGCATTTGTTCAACTATGTTCATAGCAGCACTATTTGTAATAGCCAGAACCTGGAAACAACCTAGGTGCCCCTCAATAGAAGAATGGTTAATAAAGGTGTGGAACATATACATATTAGAGTTCTACTCAGCGGTAAAAAACAATGACATCTTGAATTTTGCATGCAAATGGATGGAAATAGAAAACGCTTTACTGAGTGAGGTAACCCAGACCCAAAAAGAGGAATATGGTATGTATTCACTCATATGTGGATTCTAACCATAATTAAAGGTCTTTGAGCCTATTATTCGTGATCCTAGAGAAGCTAAATAAGAAGGTGAACCTGTTGAAAATCATGTAGCTATCTGCCTGGAGATTGGAAATAGACAAGAGTCCCAGGTAACCTCGGGTGCATGGGGGATTTGGAGGGTTGTTGGAAGGGGAGAGGGTTAGAGAGAAGGGAGTAGGGGAGGAATGGGGACAGCTAGGTGGCCTGGGATGGGGGGAGGGAGGAAGGATAAATATGAGATCAGGGAATAATATATTTCAACTAAGGGAGTCATTTTAGGGTTTACAGGAGACTTGATTATAAATGGGATCCCAGGTCCAAGGAGAGATCCCCAGACTGTTCTCTAGACAGAGGAGAGGGTGCCTGAACCGGCCTTGGCCTATAACCATACTGATGAAGATTTTGCTTATCACTAAAGATCCTTCATCTGACGATGGATGGCGATACAGATGGAGACCCACATTGGAGCACCAGACTGAGCCCCCCCCCACGGTCCAAATGAGGGGCAGAAGGAGGAAGAACATGAAAAAAACTTAGGACCGCGAGGGGTGCGATCACCCACTGATACAAGGGGACTGATCTAATGAGAGTTCACCAAGGCCAGTTGGACTGGGACTGAACGAGCATGTGATCCAACCAGATTTTCTGAATGTGGCCGGATTCTCTGAATGTGACTGGCCCGGAGCCTTTCTGAAAAGCCACTGACAATGACACTGGGACTTGTTTCCTCTGCATATACTGGATTTTTGGGATCCAGTCTGTTTGGATACTCACCTTCCTGAACCTGGAAGGAGGGGGGAGGAACTTGAACTTCCCACAGGGCTGGAAGCCCTGACTGCTCTTAGGGATGGAGAGGAAGGAGGAAGGGGAGGGGGGAGTGGGAGGGTGTTGGGAGGGGGGCGGAAATGGAAACTTTCATAATTTAATAAACTTTGGAAAAAAAAAAACCTCAGGCCTAAACAACATCCGATCATCAAACCAGTTATAGCATCTATCTATCTATCTATCTATCTATCTATCTATCTATCTATCTATCTATCTATCTATCTATCTATCTGTCTATCTCTATCTCTCTATATTTACACACAAATATATATATATATACATACATTCATACATACATTTACACATACATGAAGGTGATTGAAATATATGCCCAGATATGTGTTTTGTGATTACTGCAAACCCTAAAGCTTTCTGGAAGTGTGTGTGTGTGTGTGTGTGTGTGTGTGAATAGAGAAAATACCTCCATTAAAAGTCAAATTTACTTCAAAGAATTTCCTTTTACTGTTTCGACTTTCAGTTTTCGGTGTTTCTTTCAGAACAGGCTCAATTTCTCGTGAGCAGCCGGGTGATTACAGACACAAGCTGTTTCGTGATTCCTCTTGTCAGGTCATGCTGCTGCAAAAGCAGCCAGAGGTCCCCACTGTCCCTAGAAAGACCACAGGTCCTGGAAGCATGCCCCCTGTGGCTGCTGCAGAAGGAGTTCTGGTATCTATTCCCCTTCAGACACTCATTCATGATCCTCCACCCAACCCCTGAGCCTGGCCTTGCTGCAATGTGATGACCGCAGAGAAGCAAACTGGGTTCCCAAGGGTTCCTCCCAGGTTCGCACGCTGACGTCTCTCTGGTTTTCTGAGCTCAGTATTCACCCTAGGGTAATCTCACCAGCCTCTGACATGACACAAGCACTGTCTGAGAGGTTGACCAATCTGAAGGTGCCAGGTACCCCCTTCACTGCGTAGGTTCTGGCAGTCCACTCAAAATTGCCATATTACATTATACAATACTTCCTTAGCCAGATTCCAAGGAGTCTATAGGCTATAGTTTAATCTTAAAAAAAAAGCAAAATACCACAACTGGAGGATATTAAATGGTATAAACTTCCTTAGCCAGAAATCCCTGATTTGGCTGCTCTTTGAAGTTTGTATCTGAATCTTTTTGATGTCTTAATATTATTTTAGAAATTGAAGGGGAAAGTTGACTTTGTAAATCATTTTAGGATTGCAAAAATGACATTATGATGATGAATGGCACACGGCTTTCTTAAAGTTCCCCTGAATATTAAATTAATCATGAACCAAGGCAGTCTAACATTAGTTCCTGATAACGCAGAGGTCTTGTGGCCTGCCAGACGCTCTCGGAAACCAAAATACTCCATCTGCATTATGAGCACCTTGCCACATCTGCAATTCTCTTATACAATAAAGTCCTGTTCTTTTGTTGCAAAATTGCCCTGGTTCATTTTTTTATTATTAATTTAAACCATGTGGCTAAAGGGTAATCCAGTAAGCCATAGGATTTCAGATCAGAGCCCAAATACAATCACATGTAACATCAAACATCTGGGTATTTAGATGAACAGGAATGAAGTTTTCTAAAAAAATGTCAGGAAACTAAAGCATTGTCTGAATGAATCACTTTTAATTGTATATGAATACATTCATGTTCAATCCATTTTCTTTGCTTGTTTCTTTTAAATAAAAGCCATCTCAAAATTTAAAAAGTCATGTGTATCAATAATAAAAGGGTATAAAACAGTTATAATTAACAACTAAAAATAATAAAGGTATGAACTGCTTTAGTAACCTTTAACAGTTTTGTGTAAACAGAATAAGAGCTACCTGTTTCCTTCCAGCATCAAGGTATACGGCTGTCCGTCTACCACAGCCTTACCCCAAAATATTTCGCCTTTCAACATAGTCTATTGATTTAAATGTGTGTGCATGTGTCTTGACGACAGACAATTGGAAAACTAATTTACCTTGTTTCACTTTTACAGCTTTCTCAGATATCTAAAACTTGCAACCAGTAAATAAAATAAGGAAAATACAATTCCTTGCTAACGAGTCAAGCTTCTCTACGTTTTATGCAGCATTTGATGCAGCAAAAAGCTCCTCAGAAACTTCAGAGACAAAAGCTGGTCATTTTTACTAAATATACTAGGCCAACACTGTTTAGAATTATAGTGACATTAAGTATAATCAATATATCTTAAAGGACTAAAAGGAGAGACACAAAGAGTCTACGCAAAATAAGTTATAGTTGGCTTATTAAATCAAAGGTCTTCTGTACTCCACGACAATTTATTCCCAAGCAATTATCCTTAGAGACCTCTTTCTCTTTCTCTCTCTCTCTCTCTCTCTCTCTCTCTCTCTCTCTCTCTCTTTGTGTGTGTGTGTTGTTTGTACTCTGTAATCCAGATGCTCTGCATTTTACTGCAGATGCCAGCTGTAGACATTCAAAAGTAAGATTTTTGAGATCAAAGAAACAAAGGCTGATCCTGTTGAAATGTTTAGCCACAGCTCACTCAGACAACTAGAGACTTCATGTTTCATGAGGTGCTTACATACTTTATGTTAAAACTATGTATTACCTTTGAAAATAAGTCACCTGCCTCTTTGGAATACTACAGACTGTGAAGTAGTCTTAGCTTGTGCTAAGGGAGCATCCATGTTTGCAATGGAATTTCTGCTATTTTAGTTTCAAAATTGTTTTAAAGTCAAAGTATTACTTAACAAAAATGTGACTAAAAGTCTTAGTGTTTGATATCAAGTTGATAGGTATGAAAACAGAAAGGTTGAAAGTAAGTGAAGGAGGACAAAATACCTATTTATAACATAAATCATTAGGGGAGATAGAAGCCCTTGGGTCCATTTGTCAGCAGTGGCAGAAAAGACAACATCAATGGAACTGACCATCTGATAATAGCTGCCTCTGTGTTCTTTGTTTATATACATATATACATATACATATACATATATACACATATATACATATGTATACATATCTGTATATATGTATATGTATGTATATATGTATATATATATATTTGCTGAGGGCCTTATAAATATCAAGCAATAGACACTCTAATGAGAAAAGACATGCCTTCCCTCAAAGTGTTTATATTCTACTGGAGGAGATCAATACACAAAGGTTCAAAGGTACTAAATGGAGGGAAGTGCAGATAGTCACAGTAGGAAGCTTTAAAAGCCAGTGCCTCTGCTACAGGAGAATGAAGAGATTCACATGGGGAGGGAAAAGAAACTAAGGAGGAAAGTGAACAGCCTAAGGGAGAGGAGGAGAAAGAGAGCCTGCAGACTTCCCCAGTTGAGCAAACAGCAAACATGTTGCACACACATGAAATGAGGAGTTGCAGGCAAGCAATGCCACAAGTTAATGTATGAGAAACCTCTGAAGTTTACTGAAGTCAAAATTATCCCAGATTATGAAGGAGTTTTCTCTTTTCTCGTCTCTGTTACTCCAAAGAAAATGCTCTCTCGATGTGGTCCGTGCTTTCAGTTATTGATCTAGGAGTTCCTCCGGCCTTTCATCATCATCTAAGCCCTGGACCATACTGCGTGGCATAGGCTCTTTGAAAATGTGGCCATGCTCTAGGAAAAAGAGTAAGGCACGGTGAATATTTAAGATCAGTGCTCCATTGTTTACTACTTTACAAGACCACTGGGAGAACTTACAAACATCTGCAAGGAAGGAGGGTCTTCCAGCAGGTCCTTTGCCTGACTGAAGTTTATTCCCTCAGAAGTGGTGAACCTCTGGATTTACTCCATTCCTCAACTATCTTTCGCCCTCCTGCTACATTTTACCCTCTGTATCAGTTATACTGTACGATAATAGTCGTATTTATTTAATGCATCTTTAAAGCAAATGGCATCAGCTAGGCATTCCATGGAGGTTTTTTTCACACATTCATTCTTCATAACAAAGATTCAAGTCATGGTGGTCATCTTTCCCTTCATTACTTCCTAGGGTCAGTGAGCTAGGTAATTCACCTAAGACCACAGGCCTTAAAACCCTGGTTCAAAGATTCAAATGTTAGTTTCTTGTAAACATGTAAACAGCAGCAATAATTTTTTTCATAACATACACCCAGTTCTAAAGGGAGATGAGAAAATAATGCCTTGAAAAGGTGTGGGGGGCGAAAATTGGTCTGTATGGTCTCTCAAAGAGATGTTGAATGCTCACTGGAGAGTGATCAAATAATTCCTGGGAAATACACCCTTTAGCTCAC
Source organism: Myodes glareolus (assembly GCF_982192425.1). Taxonomy (NCBI): domain Eukaryota; kingdom Metazoa; phylum Chordata; class Mammalia; order Rodentia; family Cricetidae; genus Myodes; species Myodes glareolus. The sequence goes on along the minus strand of NC_142036.1, from coordinate 87,675,419 downwards.
TGGAGCAGAATCGTGTTCAAAAAATGACATTTAACCCTCATTGCAGACACATTTATGCCTTCATTCTTTAGCCAATAAATTGCTGTTAATAGCCAAATGCCTCGACAGTCAACACACAGTGTCTCTGCTTCCTCCTTGTTTTCCTCCCAGTTAGTGCAGAGAAAAAGAAGCTATGTTTACAAAAAGGAGAGCATGCTGCTGACTTGTTCCCCTTCAACCTCATTCCTGTGCCTCACACAACCCTCAGTTACAGTTTAGAGATCAAGTGTTTTTGTCATCAAATATTGCGTAACTAACACTCAGATTTAATGGCATAAGGCAAGAATTCACTGTCTCGTACCTTCTGCAGGTTGATGAGCACAGCCAACTGGCTCTTATTTAGAATCTCACAGTCAGATAGTTGGGGCCATGTGGTCATGGAAAGGCTTCATTGCCTATAGGGCTGCTGCCTATGCTAAAATGGATGGAGCTGTGATGGACTGGAGAGCCATCCCTCTGCCCAGGTAGCTCTCCACATGACTGGCCTCGCCTTCTGGCATGACCTCTCCACCTCAGCATGGTCAGGTTTCTAATATACAAGGTACCTAAACTGAGAAATGCCATTCCTGAAAGGTGGATGAAACCTAAAGGTGGTATGGGGTGTCCCAATGTCCATTGCTATATTCGCTGATCAAACAAGGTGCAAGCTCATCTAGCTTGTGGTGGGGCACACAATTTATCTCACGTGGTAAAGAACATCAAATAATTTCTGGTGATCTTTAATCTACCAAGATAAGATTTCGACTTGGAAGAAAGACAACTTGAAACTTATTTTGAGAAAACAGATGCTTAACTTCACAAATTTCTAAATGTAAAGCATAGTGGAGCTCAATAAGCTTAATTTTATTATGTATTAAAAATAATTTCAGCTGGGTCGTGGTGGTGCAAGCCAGCATTCAGGAGGCAGAAGCAACAGATCTCTGTGAGTTCAAAGCTAGTCTGGTCTACAAAGTGAGTTACAGGATAGCCAGTACTGTTAAACAGAGAATCCATTCCTCCAAGAGTGCTGATCTTGCCTTTAATGGCCTAATTACCCTTTGCCTCGTGTATTAACATTTCCAAAAGCCAGAGATTCAATTATTATTCATCTAGCTTCTGAATTTGGTATCATTCTACTTATTGCTGAAGTCAATCTTTGTAAGAAATCTGTGAGGGTTTCCTTTGGGCCCTGTATAACTTTAGTAAATAACTCAATTTTCTTTCCTACTTCTTCAGTTCTGTCCCAAGCATTCAGAGCTACTGTATGGCGTAAAGCCAAGGTGTGGTCATCAGACAGAGATTGCCTTTTTACATTAGCAGAGTTTCCCTCTACAAGAAGTTGATCTTGGGAGATTTCCATACCTCTAGCCCTACTTTCTTGTTCGATAGTGGCCTTGAACTCACAGAGATCCATCTGCCTCTGCCTCCCAAGTGCTGGGATTAAAGGTGTGCACAATCCACCACCATCGTCTGGCCTCTATGGCTAACTAGTGGCTCACTTTATACTCTCATCTTTCAGCAAGCTGTATTTGTTAAAAAGCGAACAAAATATCACCACATTTGTTCTTGTCAACTTGCCCATTTTCATTATAGGTCTGCTTAAGACCAGCTTCTAATAGTCATGCAATACAGTCATTTTGAAATGCCAGTTCATCTGGTTTGTTTGTTTGTTTGTGGCTTCCTTTTTTAGGTTGAGATAGAGGAAGGAAATAAACACTGAAAACAGAAATCAAAGTTGATTATATTTAAGTAAACATTAGCTCAAGCTAAAAGAACAAACCCAAAACAAACAAACAAACAAACAAACCATATGAATTGGCACCTCAAAATGTCCCTGAAATACAACTCGGTCTACTATGACAGTACAATTCTAGAAAAAAAAAATCTGAAGACTCTTTTTCTAATTTAAAGATATTTTAAGTCCAAATCATATCCCTAGAAAATAATAGTAAATAGGGGCTTGTCAGATAAAACACAAAATGTGAACAAAACCTGGGAGACCTTAAAACAGGACAGATACATTTAGAAAAGACCAGTGTGGTGCTGAAAATAACACCAATTTGTACATTAAGTCACTAAAATATTTACTATTTAAAAAGTATTTTTATATTTATTAATAACAAAAATACTGACTCATCCACATTTTAAGCAGTAAAAGTGAACATAGGATTCGCCACAAAAACAAAGCCATGTTTTGCTGCGGTAATCTGATTTTCTGTAGGTGATGCTATTCAAATGTAAATAACCAATTAGTTCTAAACCTCAAGGACTAGACAGAGGGCTCAGCTCTTAAGAGAACTTGCTGATCTTGAAGAGGATCCGGAGTCAGCTCCAGTACCCTCATGCTCATTACTGTCCCTCACTCCTGTTCCAAGGGACCTGACATCCTCTCTGGCTTTCATGCAGGCTGCACCTATGTGATACAGGCAAAACACTCATACACATAAAATATTTTTAATTAAAAAAATTGCTTAAGAAAATATCAAAGACTATACATTTTTAATAACCTCCACCAAACTCTTGACAGAACATTAGTTAAGAAGGTATTAATTAGTATTGTCTCTATGAGCACTCTTATAATAACGCTGATGTCATGGTTGGTATAAAACATATCTATTACTATGTCCTAGTCAAAAAATTACAAGTTAATTTTGGTTTAACTGGCATAAATACCTAGCTATTTAAAGATTTTTCTCCATCATAATAAAACAATCTGCTTAATAATAGGGAGATTGTTTTAAAATCCACTATAAAAAAAAAACAAAGTTTAGAGAACAGCAAAGGAACAACAGTTGTAATATATAAACAAGTACTTTCCAACTGCAATTTCAGATGGACAAGGGCCAGAATATTAAGCCATCAAAAAATAATTCATGGGAAAACTGCTGATTCCATGTACTTTAGACAAAATATAGCCCTAAAAATATGTTTCAGAAGGCTTGCTTGGTATTGTATAACTACTTGGGTTATGTGGTTTTCATATTTTTTTTCATTTCTTTAGTAAACCATTGGTCCTACATTTAATTGTTCACCACACAGGGAGGCTTTCCAAGCTCCCAAGCTAACAGAATCTTATTCAGTTCTATTAAAGTTTAGGATGAGGTTTACATGACAATACTACCTAATAGTATATAAAAACAGGAGCTTTTAAAATTTCCATTCAGTGTGTATCCTGTTCAAAACTATATTTATATAAACTTTAGTAAAATTTTTGCCTAAAAACCTTTGCCAGAGTCACCAGAAGCAATTGTGACAAGCCTGGCAAACCAGATTTCAAACAGTTCTGCTTATTCTGGGCATGCACAGTTAAAGCACCTTAGGAAACATGCTCATGAGGCTCAGGTGATACGGACTACCACAGTGGGCTGCAGAAGACTATCATTGCAACACAGACTATAATTCTCAGTCGATAGCAATGCCTGAGATTTGCAGAATCTCACATTTGTATCTAAAGATCTCAGATCCTGAAGCACCTCTGTGAAGGATTCCCAATCTTTGTGTCACAGTATACAAGGTAACTGCTTTCCATCAACTCGGGTTGGTCAGCCTGCCCGTTCTCCCCTGCCCTTACCACCAGGGTGAGCTCCTTTGTTTAGATGAACCACATTTTCTTTATCAATTCTTCAGTGGACTGTTTCTGGCTATTATAAATAGAGCTGCTAAGAACATAGTTGAAAGTATACTTGTGGTAGCATGGAGTATCCTTGGAGTGTTGAGCATAGGTCTATGCCCAACAGAGGTCTTGAGATAGGCCAATTGCCGATTTTCTGAGAAATTGCATATTGGTTTCCATAGTAGTTGTATGAGTTTACATCCCTACCAGCAATGAAGGAGTGTTCCCTTGCTCCACATCCTCTCCAGGATGAGCTATCACTTGGGCTTTTGATCTTAGTCATTCTTACAGGTGTGAACTGGGACTACAGAGAGACCATATTCATTATGCATCTGAAGAGAAAAGCAGGAACAAACATTTGGGAAGATTTGTGACATTTTATCCTGTTGGAGATGTGATATATCAATAGGCCAATTTATTATTTTTCTTGGGACAGTTTTTTTTCTGGATGATTTGTCCTTCTTCTTCACATATCTTATTTGTCCATTGTTCTTCAGATTTCTTAGCTGGATGTCTTCATTCTCCTGAAAGACAAAAACAAACTCTTGCCCCAACCCTAACTTTGGGAAGGTTCCCTATTGGTAAGTTATATCTGATCAAAGGAAAAGCATTTGTTAGCTTTACAAATTAGTTTAGATTGAATGATCATGCTGCCTAATGAACTATCACCTCTTCTAATTAAGAGGTTTTTCTTGTTCAAATCTAATCTTCATCAATTTTGATGGTATCCATAGCTTTATTTTTCCTGTGGAAGCAAAAGCAAAACCTCTTTCCCAATGTAACACATAAAGAGGTCAACACATCTTTAAAGTCTGCAAGATCTTCAATGACAGTATCATTTATTCATATTTTTTTAATATTTATTTATTTATTGTGTATACGATATTCTGTCTCTGTGTAAGCCTGCAAACCAGAAGAGGGCACCAGACCTCATTACAGATGATTGTGAACCGCCATGTGGTTGCTGGGAATTGAACTCAGGACCTTTGGAAGAGCAGGCAATGCTCTTAACCGCTGAACCATCTCTCCAGCCCCATTTATTCATATTTTTAACTTTGGTCTTTGATCATTTATAGAAGTTTACCAAAATATTTGCTTTATGGTTTCTTCCAAAATTTTTGTTTTATCTTCGAAAGCTATTCTATCATACAGAGCAGAATTTTTTTTTTTTTACAATAGGCATTAGGTCATTTAATTGCTCTGTGGAAAAATTTCCCCCATGATGACAGGGAATGATTGAACCAAGGCATTTCCTGATGGCAAAGGGTTGCCTTTCCTATCCCTTGTTGATCTACATTCATTGGTCCAATGTTGGCCTTTGCCATACCTTCTATATACTCCAGATGGGAGAGGCATTCTGTTTGGATTATTCTTTTAAAAAAGATATTCCTAGAAATGCCCTACCTACAACCCCTTTAAAATGACCTTTATTAATTAAATAATTAAATGACAGCTATTACTTAAATAGTTGACATTTTGATTTTTCTTCAAGCCTCTGGAAATCACCTCTCCTATACACGCATCATCATGGTTACGAGATTCCACATTGATTGTATCTCAGATCCATTCCTCTATGACTGCTGATCTTGCCTTTAAAGACCTAATCACCCTTTTGCATTGTGAATTAGCATTGTCAAAATGCAAAGACTCAATTATTATTTGCCTAGCTTCTGAATTTGGTATCCCTCTATTTATTGCTGAAGTCAATCTTTTTTTTGTCTTTAGATATTTTTTATTTCTTCAATTTTTATTATCAGGAGTGACTAAAATAAAAAATATAATTGAGTCCCATCATTATTGTCATTATGGAAATGGCTTTAGGAGAAAACTGGTCAGATGAATATTATTGCTTCCCACTTTTCAACTCGTAAATAGTTGCCATTGATAAAACAGACAAGCCCAGAGAATCTGTCCAGAATGTTCAAGATATGGTGTATTATACAACATGCCTGTTCTCGCGGAGAACACCTACAAAATAATTATGTGTACTTCTTGATCTCATCATACAAGACGAGCACAAAGGCACCACCCATGCCCCTGAGAACGTTGGACCATGCACCCTTGAAAAAAGCCTTGCTTCCTTCATCACGAGCAATCTTCCTCCAGCAGTCGATTGTGCCTGTATACATGATGTCAGTTCCTTTGCATCCTGACTGCATCATCACACAACGGCAAACCGTGTCAAAGGGACAGGAAGTCAAGCCAGCAACAGCAGTGACAGACTGTGCAATCATCCGGCTGATGAAGATGTGAGTGTTCTCGGGATCTGGAAGCATTCGCTTTGCAGTGTCATAGATGCCAAAGTAGGCAGCTAGGTAGATGATAACGCCCTGGACTGACACATTAAAGCCTTGGTATAGGCCCCTAAGCCCATCAGATTTGTAGATCTTAACCAGGCAGTCACCAAGGCCTTTGAATTCCCTTTCAGCTCCAGCTTTGCCCACATCAGCTGCTAGACGGGTACGGGCAAAATCAAGCGGGTACACAAAGCACAAGGATGTGGCCCCAGCGGCACCGCCTGATGCCAGGTTCCCTGCAAAGTAGCGCCAAAACTGGGTCCTCTTGTCCACACCACCCAAAAAGATCTGCTTGTATTTACCTTTGAAGGCAAAGTTGAGAACCTGATGACATTGGCCAGGTTACCACACCAGAAGGACAGGACTCCCTGCTCCTTGGGGATACGAACCACGCAGTCTATAATGCCCTTGTATTGCTTATCTGCCGTGATTTGCTTGCTGGCATGTTGCACCTGCAGCAGCAGCTTGACCCGCTCGACGGGCGCTACCGCTGTCTTGGAGATGACCGCATCCACTCCACCTGCCAAGAAGTCCTTGGCGAAGGACACAGCAGCATCTGTCATGTTGAAAGAGAAAGAAAAGGCAGAGGAGTATGGAACTGGACTGTCTTGACAACCGGCTTTGATTCCCGGACTCTGGGCTGAAGTCAATCTTTATTTTTAAAGAAAATCAGTGATTTCTTTTGTGCCCTGTAAAACTTTAGTAAATGACACTCTTCTCTTTCTGATTTCTTCAATTCTGTTCCAAGCACTGAAAGCAGCTGCATAGCATAGAACCATGGTGTGGCTATCATATAGAAACTGTCTTTGTACATTAGCATAATCGTCCTCTCCAAGAAGTTGGTCTTGGGAGATTTCAATACCCCTAGTCCTTCTTCGTTATTCAATGGTCCTAGCCTTGTCTTTCCACGAGATCTTCCAGTGCAATTGAGAACCAGGTTCCAATACTGCTGTAACTAGTCTTGTAGGACAATTCTGTTACTAATTGACCATGAATTTAACATCTGTTTCACAAAAAGGTGAATGCATACCATCTGAAACTATTGCTTCCTTAAATTTCCTCAAATCTAATATTTTTAGTTTAGTCAGCTCTTGTATAGCCTTGGGGATACCTGTCATTTAGAAGTTTCTTTAAAGTGACTGGATAAATTAAGGTTGTTTGAAAACCTTGGGTTGTTCCTCTTTAACCTTATCCTGTAATGCTGAGAATGATTCTCCCTTAAATTCCTCCGTCTGGATCTGAATATCTCTGTGATCTGTCTTAACGCATTTTTCTAAAGACTGTATCTTGGCACTTATACCAACCAACTTTTTTAGGAATAAAGCAAGAATGAGACATTATGTAAATCCCATCTCAGTTAATTATTCATTATTTAATTGGTCTGTTTTTAAACCATTCACTATGTAATCATACAGAAACCTAACTCCCTCTATTGTAGTTGTATTTCCAATTTTTAACGTGGGGAAAAAACCTGTTTAAAAAAATAATTCCCTTTTCAAGAATTCTCAATTACCTGACCAAATCTGCTGATGATGATAGTGAAGATGAAGGTGACGTGGGAGGCTGATGCTGCTGAAAGAACAGTAAAAGTCCCAGAGAGTTTTCAAGGCAGCTACCTAGTTTAGCAGCAGCCCAAGGAGGAGGTATAAGAAAACACCCATGATCCACCGGGAGAAGGAGCCCACTGTCTGGAAAATGTACACATGGGATTGGAGGGGGGAAGCATGTGCAGTAGGAGTTGTCTAAGGGCAGAACTGGCTGGTGTGAGGGGCTAACTCTGGCAGCATTTGGAATCCAAGAGTCTGTGGAGTTTGCTGCAGAGAGATTGCAACAAAAATCCCAGACTTGCTCAGAGGAATTGAAGGTTAAAAAAGGAAAGCCTAGCTGGTAGGGTGGAGACTCCACTCTGGCTGCTTGCAGCTCCAACTTGTACTGGTGACTTTTTTTGTGAATTCATGCCCTAAAAGTTGGGTTATAGATGAAACATTAACCTAGTTGGTCTTATCAATAAGAGCCTGGAGTCAGATATCGAGGTAAACACTGAAAGATCAGAGAAGCAAAGGAGCAGCCACAGTTACTTCTTATCTCTCGGCAACCCCTGACTGAAAGGGGTCGAAATCCTGTCTGCTCCCTGCCTTATCATTTCCTCTCTCTGCCCAGTATTATCACTTCCTGTCTTCTCTCCGTACAGACCTTCAGACCTCTATGGTTAACTAGTGGCTAGCTCTGCCCTCTAATCTCCAGGGAGACTTTATTTGTCAGAACACAAACAAAATAACACAGCAGAGAGTTCTACATCTTGATCTGCAGGCAGCAGAAGGAGACTGTGTATCACACTGGGTGTAACTTGAACATATGATACCTCAAAGCCCACCTCCATGGTGACACACTTCCTCCAATAAGGCTATACCTACTCCAAAAAGGCCACAACTCCTAATTCTTCCACTCCCTATGGGCCAAGCATTCAAACACATGAGTATATGGAGGGCCATACCTATTCAACCACAATATCCCTCTTGATTAATTTTGGTTTGAAGTCTATTTTGTTACCTATTAGAATGGCTAAACCAGCTTAATTCTTTGGTCCATTTGCTTGAAAAATGTTTTCCTGCCCTTTACTAAGTACTGCAAATATCTGTCTTTGACGTTGAGGTGTGTTTCTTATCTGCAGCAGAAAGATGGAGCCTGTTTTCACATCCACTTATTAGCCTGAGAATTGAGTCCAATGGTACTGAGAGATATCTATGAGCAATGATTTCTAATTCTTGTTATTTTGTTTGTGCTGATGCTGGTGTGTATTTCTGTGTGTTTACCTTCTTTTGATTATTGCTTAAATTTGACTTTATCATGGAATATCTTGTTTTTTCCATCTATGATGACTGAAAGTTCTGCTCGGTATAGTAGTCTGGGCTGGAATCTTCAGTCTCTTGGAATCTGCAGCACATTGGTCCAGGCCCTTATGGCTTGTAGACTCTCCATTGAGAAGAAGTAATTTTAATGGATCTGCCTTTATATGTTATTTTCTCTTTTTCCATTGAATCTTTTAATATTCTTGCTTTGTTCTGAATGTTTAATGTATTTATTATGTGGCAAGAGGATTTTCTTTTCTTGTCCAATTTGTTTAGTGTTTTGTATACTACCTGTACCTTTATAGGCATCTCCTTCAGGTTAGGAAAATTTTCTTCTATGATTTTGCTGAAAATGCTTTCTAGACCTTTGAGTTGCATTTCTTCTTCTATTCCTATTATTTTTAGGTTTGGTCTTTCATAACTTCTCTGATTTCCTGGATGTTTTGTGTCAGGAATTTTTTTAGACTTAATTGGTTTTTTTTTGTCAATGTATCCATCTCTTCTATTTTTATCTTCAACACCTGAGATTCTCTTCCATCTTTTGTATTTTGCTGGTAATGCTAGTGTCTGTAGTTCCTGTTTGCGTAACTAGACTTTTCATTTCCAGAATTCCCTGAGCTTGTGATTTCTTTATTGCTTCTATTTACAATTTCAGGTCTTGAACATTTTTATTTGTTTCCTTCAACTATTTGTTTATGCTTTTCTAAATTTCTTTAAGGGAATTATTCATTTCTTTTTTAAGGGTTTCAATCATCTTCATGAAGTTGGTTTTAAGATCTCTTACTTATGCTTCTGCTATGTTGGAATGGTGTAGGAAGTGTTGCTTTCATTGGTTGAATAAAGAGACTGCCTTGGCCTTTTGATTGGGTAGAAACTTAGATGGGCAGGAAAGACAGAACTGGATGCTGGGAAGAAGAGCAGAGTCAGGCAGATGCCATGAATCTCTGGCCTGAGATGGACGTAGGTTAGAATCTTCCAGTAAGCCACAGTCACGTGGGGATACACAGATTTAATAGAAGTGGGTTAATCAAGATGTGAGAGTTAGCCAATAAGAGGGTAGAAATAATGAGCCAGGCAGTGTTTAAATGAATACAGTTTCTGTGTAATTATTTCAGAGGTTAAGCTAGCCGGGCAGGATTGAACAAAAGGGCCCCCGCATGCACTCAACATTGAAATATTCAGAGCTTGCAATAGTTAGATAACTGGATTCTGGTAGTGACATAATGTCCTGACTATTGCTGTGTTCTTACACTGGCCTCTAGACAACTGATTTTGGGTTATATAGGTCTAGATGCTGATTTCTGAGTCCTCATTGGATGGGTGTTTTGTTCATGGTTTCTGTTTCCTCTCTGGTATTCTGGTTATTGTGGCCTGTCGTTGAACAGGGGTCTCCCCTCAAGTTGGAGACTAGACTTCTGACAGCTGTCACAGTCTCTGGTAGAGCAGGAAGTCTCTTCTCTATTTTGGGGCCTAGGGCACAGAGACTAGGAGTGTGCAGATCTGAGGATGGGCAGATACTGAGGGAGTGGGGGAATGGGGGAGTTTGGCAGACAGGCAGCCTACCTAGACTTCAAGCAGTCTGTGTGGTCTCTGAACCTCAAATATTCTTGGCTTGTACAATTCTCTTACATATTTTATGATACCTTAACTATATTATTTTGAATTTTTATATGATACAAAAAATTTATATGTTTCTACTATTATATCAAATAAATTCATTATTTGAGGATTTCTTACATGTATGCATTCTGATCATGTTAACCGCAATACCCCTCCCCACACCACCCACAACCCACATGATCATGTCTGCTTCCCAACTTCATGCCCTTTTCTCACAGTCCACTGAGTCTGCTCAGTGTCGTGCTTGTGTGCACTGAGTCTGCTCAGTGCTCTGCTTGTGTGCATTCATGTAAGCTATCCACATGGGCAACCTAAAAGGGTGACTTATTTGAAAAAAACATTTGAGGTTATCTATCCTGGAGACCTTCAGCTGCCAAAGCTCCTCACCTAGGGGTGGGACTACAGGGGCCCCTCTCCAGTCCGTGCTAAATTTTTAACTGGCTTGATCTCATGTAGGTCTTGTTCAGACAGCAAAGCCTTTTTTGAGTTCATGAATGCAATGACTTTGGCCTGTCTAAAATAGACTATTTTGCCATAGTCCTCCTCAGCTTACAGTATTTTTACTTCCGCTTCCAGAATGTTTCCCGAGCCATGTGGAGCGTGAGTTGCACAGATGTCACAGTGGGGTTGGGCATTCCACAGTACTCATGATCTGCATTGTAAACGGCTGTGTGGTTCTGTATTAACTGACATCTGCTGCAAAGAGAGAGAAAGAGAGAGAGAGAGAAAGAGAGAGAGAGAGAGAGAGAGAGATCTTCCTTAATGAGGACAACTCATCAAATTTTGATTAGATTTTAATGGTTTAACTACACAAACTCTCTGCATGTGTTGATTTTTATCCTAATCAGTTTAAATAGCACTTTCATGATAACAAAATTATTTACATGTCAAGCAAGTGACCATGTTCATGGGCTTTACCAATGAGGGCAACACTAGAGTAGATGAGTTGTGTGCCTTTTCTGCATATTCTCTACAAGGTCAGCCCTGTGGCAAAGGAAACTACTACTGTGCTGTAATTTGAGACTAGAGTTTTGAATACTTAGCTCAAAATTTGCATTTACAGTCTCATACTGATTTTTTTTCTCTTTTTATAAATATCATCAATCTCCTATGTAAATACTTGGTAGACAAGCAAGGTTAAAGTCATCACAGTCAAGGAAGATTTAGAACAAAGTCAATCCTGAAATATCTTGCTTTGTCTATAAAATACTAGTGTGTCCAAAATCTTATAACTTGGCCTTTAATTAAAAAGGAAATTATGATGTGAAAAACACATAGAATAAAAATGGATTTTATTAATAAAAAAAAGATCTTTAAAAAGGAAAAAGAAAAAAAAGGAAATTGACCATACCATTAGCAATACAGCATCACAGCATCTATCAGGAACTTCAAGTAGAAGTGAAGGATTGTAATTTACCAAACCAGGCTGTTAATGATAACCCCAGGGCTACTTCAATGTCAGTTAGCCATGGGGGAGGAAGGCAGATGAAATCAGGGGACTAGAAGCTGAAATACTGCTGCCAGAGCTACTTTTGCTCCTTTAGCCAATAGCCTTTGAGATACAAGCCCACTGGGGTGTGGTGTCTTTCGCTTTAAAAATAAGCAGCGGCAGCCCTCTCTCTCTCTCTTGCTTGCTTTGGATTCTGCTTCTGGGTATTAGACGCTTTTCCTGGTCCTGCAGGAGGCTGTTGTCTAGGACAGTGATCTGTAAGTTTTTCCTTTTAAATAAATAACCCCTTTTTTAATCCTAATTCCGAGTAGGTGTGGGATTGCTTTGTTTTATGACTTACTTCATCAAAATACTGGTAGGAAAAAGTATACTCAGTTTTGAAGCTTTGGGAGACTAGATGCATGTGTGGGATAGAAACAGACAGGCAGGAGATCCCAGAGCAGTTACATTGACTGAGCCACATGGGGGTGAGGCCCCAACTTTAAACAAGTCTTTGAGTCACAATGAACGGGACAGTCAGTGTAGATGGCAGTGATTTACTCAGATTTGGGTCTTAGAATTGTGCTAAATCCCAAAGGAATGTGTAGGAAGAGGTCACCCGCTAAGGCTTAGGAAACAGAAAGTTATCAAACAGTTTGAACGAAGAATGTGAAAGAAATAAAAGAACTTAGCTTAAAACTTCGAATTTCCATGTGGCATACAGCATTTATGTGAATGGTGCCTGAAGGTGACCATCCTTCAGGACCCACAGAGACACACATGCCAACGTCTTCATGACAACCATCTTCATCCATGATGCTAACCAGTACGGAGATGCCATAATCCTCAAATGATAGCTATGCAAAACCACAAAGACGCTAAAGACAGTGGCAGAATAACCAAAAATCCCTGTCAAAAAAGCAGGAAAATGGTTCGGAAGTCTTTCACTTCAAAGTCGTTGGTTCTGGTAGAGCCAGCATTTTTAAGCTTAAGTAAATCCCTTAAGTTTAGAAGAAATAATAGAGGATAGAAATAAATCTAAATGATACCCTTGGCATCAATATCTTAGCTTATTTAATAAAAAAAATTGGATGAACCTAATGCAATATTCTTCACTGAAGATGATCGTTTCCAAAGAAAATGTGAATAAAATTCAAGATATAAATTTGATATGGCTATCAAAATGGTTGAAAAATTATTATGCAAGGCTCTGTGTTGATATCATGAATACGACATATTTTCAAGAAAGCAATGTTGGGGACCAAACCCTAGAGCTCTGGTTGAATTCTGACTCAACCATTTGGAGTGTCACTTGCAAAATGAGGAACTGGGTGATTAGTCTGCATTTTATTGAGGTGTTAAATAAAAAAATGCTTGTCATATATACTTAGAACGTAGCAAGTCAGTAGTACCTGTTACTATTATTACTATTGTTCCAGTCCTGGGTAGGTACCAAAGGAGAATAAAGTTGAATATCAAGCATAACTCAGATTATAGATTTCAAAAACCTATTTACTCAGTGCTGGCAAATCATCTGAGAATTAAAGATAAACCATCCAAGATAATTTATAATCTCATCAACTGAAACATTTTGCCTACTATATATCTCCAATGAAACTTTTATCATCTATATTATGATATTTAGTAGGGACTAGTTGGTTCCACAAATGACCCAGGATGAGGTCCTTGATGTCAACCCTGTATGGAGGCAGCAACTCCCCAAATCACATTTAATAACTCAGTCTGAACATTCCTGGCTACAGCTCTGCCAGTTCAGATGCCAAAGATCAAATCAAGAATGCCGGAGAGTTTGGGACAATGGGGATGAGCAGGATGGTAACTCATGTGAAAGTCAGAGATGAAAGACTGAACTGGGAAGAGCTTGAGACTTTAGTGCCATGATATGATATCTATGAAAGGAGATAGAGGCACTGTCAGGATGAAATATGAAGCGTCTTGGACTGTGACACAGAGTGAAAAGAAAAAACATCAGCATAACACGGGGAAATGCCTGCAGAGAAGCTGTGCAGTGGGCAGGGTGAGGTCCCAGCACTCCCATGCATGCCCTAGGGACAGAGCAAAGACCACGGCCTTGGTTTGTGTGGTGCATGAACTTAGGTACTGCAGTAGAGATCGCTTGATGCTGTCATTGAAGCTGAAAAAGAAACCCAGGACATTTAATTCCACGGCTAAACTTCGGAGTTCATACCATACTGAAGGAATCTCAAAATTAAGAAGTAAATATGTCTTGTGTGTGGTGGTTTATGAGCTGTGGAAAAAAATAAAACAAAGTAAGGGAATGAGGAGACAGCAGGCAGAGAAGAGAGATTACAGAGTTTAGGGTAATGAGGAACCATCTTATCTATTACAGAGTGATCCTCTGGTGATCTGTGATTATCAAGACACCTTAAGTGATGTGATGAAAACATCTATGTGAATATCTGGGGAAAAGTTATCACAGTCAGATATGGGAAGGTACCGAGGCAGATAAACCAGCTCAGCCACAGAAGGATAAAGACAGAGAATGAGTTCTTATATGCTTTAGCATTGGCGTGGAGCATCCAAAGTGATACACTTACTTAGTGTCTCTATTTGTCTAATGGCCATACTAAACTTACAATGTTCAAAGCTGACCTTGTCTTTACCTTCTCCCAAATTTCCCCTTTCTGCGTACCCAGAACTCAAGATCAGCTCTGATTTCCCCCCCAATCATCCTTCCTACACACTTCATATATATGCACTGGCAAATCTTGCTGCATTTTCTTTAGAAAGCATGCAGAATGCAGCTCTTCAATGTTACTACAACTCCCAATACCCTGAAATTCTATGGCAGTTCTGCAGATTTCCTTATTCCCTCTGTCTTGTTGAGTTTTTTCTCTATATATTTGCTTAAGGGAGAAAAAAGCACTCTAATGTTCCCCTCTTGCTTAAAGTTAAACTCAAGGTCCTTAAATGACAGAAAGGCCTGTCACTGAACAATGTTGTCTGTCATCACACTAAACTCAATCCTGTCGCTCTTTCCTTCCCCCTTTCCTTTCTGAGGCAGAACCTCCCATGATAGTCCTGCAGTATCCCAGTCAGCCCTACACCTCGTCTTGTCTCTGCATCAGTTCTCTCTGCCAATATGATTTTCCTACATCTGCAACTGAACCAAGCTTCTAATTGACTTCAAGTACTTATTTAATATTTATTTATTTAAAATTTTAACATTATGCTATTCCTTGGGAGCCTCTTAAGAGCAGTAATTTGCCCCCAACTTACCAGTATTCCCCAACAATCCTTTCATCCTGAATATCTTGCATCGTTTTTTTCCACCCTCAGTACTACATTAAATACTTTCATTAAGTGTTTTCTCTTGTTCAGTGACTCACCCCAAACTTTAAGATCCACGCCATAGGTGTCAAGGATACCATCAACAGAAATAAACCTTTCAAATGTTTACTGTATTTTAAAATGTACTGCATAGTACATTTAGACAATAACAGAATAGTATGCTAACTGTTCTGCTATATATTGATATAAAAAATATGTCAATATTCAATTGATCACAATATTTTAATTCTACTTTTTTATTAAATAATTGTATCTTCAAACACATTAGGTTAAAGCAAATGAAATGATCCAATTTTTAGCTAAAACTGAATTGAAGTAGGCTGTTTCATATGTTTTAACTTAATTCTAGTATTTTTCTGTATCGTAAGTAGTATAAGAATAAACCCCTTTGAAATGTATTAAGTTACAAAGTCACACAGCATTTTAATCTACAAATGTACAAAAAATACTTAACTTTAAGGATGAACATAAGTGCTATAAATTTTATTACAAAGGAAAGTCACGATTAAAAAGTAATGTACAAAAATACAGCATAGGAAATGAGAAAAATGGAAATTATTTGAGGGCACTAGTTTATAGCAACCTGGGGGATATTTTTTTCCTTCACACCTCTCTAATTTCCACATTTTCAAACAGTGAAGAATTTGGATAGGGTTCAATCAATAACTAAGTACTAATATAGTTGAAAGTTTGGAAAATAGATTTATCCCAAAGGCTAACAGAAACAACTTTATTGCAGGTGAAGAAGCCCGGGGCAAATAATGTAAGAACTTATTTGAAGTCATTCTTAGATGATGCATTCACAAAGATGTCAGAAGATCGGCTGTTTAAATCGGTTTCTCCTGCTGTTTTTGTTTGTTGCTTGGTGCTAACTCAAAGTAGGGCACTTTCAAACAGTCCACATCCACTTCTAGCAAATATGCTACTCTTCTGTATTTGGGAGGTTCTGATCTGCCTGCTAGAGGTGCCCTGTCCTGGTCTCCTGTGACTCCACCCTCCCCTAGGGCAAGTGTCAGTAAACCACCACCTAAGCACCCAAGGGACTCCCTGATACCCACTTTCATATGCAGAGCACCTTCATTTACATACAGCCAAAGCTTCTGGAACACTGCAGTGGCAGAGTTGAGTCATCATGGCAGAGACTGCACAGCCAGCAAAGCAAGCGTGTACTATCTGGTCATTTTCAGGAACTGTTTCCAGACTCCCATAAAGTGAAGTTCCATCTAGATGGCTAATTCTAGCTCAGCAAGACATCCACACCCTGTCTGGAGACACAGAAAAAGGGGGGAAAAATAAAGACCACGCCGGGGGAACCCGTGGAACCACTTATATTGTGTGTGCCATGACACTTCGTCTTTTTCTGACACGAAGGTAAGGAACCAGATATGTGCTGACATAAAGACAAATTCATTTCTAGGTGGCAGTGGCTTTAGTGGACCCCAGGAAAGTGAGCAACTTTAGGATGGTGTTGGTGGGAGGGATAAGCCCCAGAACAGCTGCCCACCTCGCTGGTTTAGACGAACTAGACAGTGCGATTCTTGATATTGGGAAGCACTTCAAGAGTAAAAGCTTGCTTTAGGACTTGGCCTGTTCCTCTCTGACTCCTACTCATCTGTAAGACAGCCAGAGCTTTGGAGTAGTGATAGTCTAAGGAGAAAGCCCTTAGATACTAAATCTGCAGTCAGGGGCTGAAATGTGGATGTTCATCATTGTTCCTGTGCAGTTTCCTCCCCTGCTCTGCGCACCCCAGAAATCTCTAACAGGAACTGCAGGTTCAGTGGCTCAGAGCACATTGTGCTCCTCCTCTATGCCTCTCCTCCTGTGCTGTACATGTATAGACACAGAAGCAGATACACCCTGGACAGCTCCACATTCATCTTAGCAGCCTGCCTATGAGGTATGTCAGTGACTACACAGGTTTAGCACATGGCAAGAGGAAGCAAGCCTAGGCCACTGTCTAATTTTGTAATAAAGCTTTAGAGAACTCACCTATGCTGGTCACCTTTATGTTACTGTAACAAACGCCTGAGTCAGATGACTTACGCAGAATAACAGTTTAGGACATTGGGATGAGATCATACATCATCGTGTGGAGCAAATGATACAACAGGTTTGCCTAATTCATGGCCAATAATGAAAAAACAAAAAGAAAAAAGAGGTTGGGGGGGGGGGGTCGTGAATCCACTTCAAGGCCACATACCTAATGGTCTAAAAACATTTCAGAAGGCTCTTAAATTTCTACCTCTTAAAATTTCTACCACCTTTCAAAAGTACCAAGCTGAGAAGAAGCTCTGCAGATCCAGATTGCAGCAGCAGCCGTGTTTGAGCTTCTGCATTTGTTGTTTGTGCTCTTGCTTCCATGCTGAGTGGTGGCGAGAAGAGAGTTTGTAGAATAGAAAACCTAAGTTCTTCCCCACTGAAGAAAGTTCTTTTTGTTTGTTTGTTTGTTTGTTTTTGAGACAGTGTTTCTCTGTGGCTTTGGAGCCTGTGCTGGAGCTAGCTCTTGTAGACCAGGTTGGCCTCGAACTCACAGAGATCCGCCTGCCTCAGCCTCAAAAGTGCTGCGATTAAAGGCGTGTGCCACCACCACCTGGTGCTCCTCAATTCTTGATGACCAGCATTGAAAGGAGGCTTTACTCCTATTTGAACTTGCATTCTAGATGCAATAGCAAATTTCCCGTTTAAGTAGAAACATGACTCTCTTACCCTGTAATAAACGAACATCCAGTGTGGAGGCCTGAAATTATGAGCTTATTTCCACGTTGACCACAAGTTGGAGAGTTGGAACTTGTTTCTAGATCCTTCAAGATTGTTGTGCTTCTGCCTCAAAACAAAGGCCCCACCTAGATGTCGGTCAGAGGTTGTAGTCAACAGCTATGGCTAATTCCCAGACCGCGTGCTCCAGGAATAGGGTGGTAGATTGTTCCTACCTCTAACAAGAGTCTCAGGATCTAACTAAGCTCCCGTTCTCTTTATGGAGATATCTTGGGATTCCACCCTGAGAGTGGTCTGCCTACAGAATGTTTTGGTCTAGGGTGACTTGTTTTGTTCTAGCAATAGAATGTTTAACTATGAATGTAGCTTCCGACTTCCAGTTTATATGCTCAATTCCTTGTGTCATGTTAATGCAGTTTTTTGTCTTACTCCTACATTTTGGAGTCAGGGGTATTTTAAGCAGTTGGAAATTAAAGATGGGCGAATTTTCAGTACTCACAGAAATTCCCTCCTGATACTAGCCTATATATTTCTCTGTTTTATTATTTTTATTCACGTCTTCATATCATTTACTGTATTTCTAAATCCCCATTGCCTTTACCCTGGCGAGAGATAATTTTTGTTGAGGCTGGTCCCCAACAACCTAGGTAGTTCAGAAATACTCTAATAAAAGAAATAAGGCTAGCAAGAATGATCTCTTTAGTAAATGGTGTTGTTCCATCTGGATACCTAAAAAAAGGTAAAGAAATCTAGACCACACCCACTGGTTCCCATAAAATGCCAAAATCATGACTAGATTATTGGTTCAACATATGAAGGTTCCTTTTAATGAAAACAAAAAGTAAGCTTCTAGGAAAAATGCATGACTTTGTGATACTAGAATATGTTAAAAAAATTTTAAACAGTCTAAAGAAAATAAAAGAATTAAAAATGATGATTTGGTCTATGCTGAAAATAGCTTCTTCCACAAGAGATTGCTGAAAGACCCACAGCCGAGGTTCCAACCCCTGCAAAGGGACAATCATCAGAACAGTGCAGCAATGACATAAAGACACACATGCAGCTCAAAGGCCTGAAACAGAGAGCTGAAAATAAACCTGCACATAAACGGTCAAATAACTTTTCTCACATATTCAGTAGAGGGAGGGTAATCTTTTCAGTAAACGATGCTGGAAAAATTGAGTCTCCATAGTCAAAAGAGTGAGGTTGGATCTGTCCCTGAAACCATATATAAAAATTAGTGAAAAGTGGACTAAATTCATGAATACGTGCCATACAACCATGAAGCTCTCCGAAGAAAACGGGAGACAGGAGTCTGAAAATACAAGCTTAGCAATGGTTCCTTGCACATGACACACAAAGGAAGACAAAAATCTAGATAAATTATCTTTTATGGGAATCCAAATTTTTTATATCAAAACACTTTTTAGCACAGTAATAAGGCAGCCTACAGAAAAACAAAATGTTTAAATCCAAAGTGAATAAAGACCTCCTTCCTTTCTTTACATGTTCAAAACAAAACAATTATTGTTTCAAAGTGCTTTTCAGGGATAGACTGTGCTTAAAAGTTTACATTGTATAGTCTAAACCATCAAAATATTTTTTCCAATAATACTCTTTGAAGAAATAAAAGAGGAAGTGGAGTGAAGCAGTTCCAGTAGACAGAGGACTTAGATGTGCTCAAAGAAAACACACACATAGTCAATAAATACACAAAAAGTAATTCAACAGCTCTGATCCATAGCAAAATGCAAAATTAAACTCTAATAAGGCACCAGCAGTCAGCATGAAGACACTGAAATTACCTGGTGCGAGTGCGAAGGAAACATGGAACACTCAACAAACCTGCTTAGGAGTTTATTAGAGGGGGTGCGTACAGGCCTGGGCATTGGTGTGCAGAGAGAGAGAGAGAGAGGGATATGGTGTGTCCAGCTTTTAAAAGCTGCCTAGTACATGTGCACAGGGGATTGACGTGACTACATCACACGCAGATGACACAGGACGACTCACGCATGCGCACAAGGGTTTAGTTGAGTCATACATGGATGTAACCATGCATGTGCACACATGGGTCATGCAGGGGCCCTTTAACATTCAGGCATCTCCGCACCCGAGGGCCCGTCCGCACGTGCTTGCCTTTAGAACCCAGAAGTGCAGCCCTATCTGTGGCTGTGATTACAGACACATGACTGTAATCCCTCTGCAGACTAGGGTAGGAGAATCCACAGTTCCACACCAGAGAATGTAGGAAGATTGGAGCACTGGTGTGGTGTACCTGAATACTTAAAACGTTAAAGCTGCATGGGAAACAAAACTCTTGCTACTCAAAAGAGAGAGAGAGAGAGAGAGAGAGAGAGAGAGAGAGAGAGAGAGAGAGAGTTAAATATAAGAAGTAGCAACACTGTGTTGTGTTATAAGTGGCTCCTCGTATGAATGAATGAATGTATACACAGAATAATTCAAAACAGAGTCTCGAAGAGATATTTGGCTAGCCATGTTCAAACAGCTTCACTAACAATAGCTGAAAACTGAAAGATATTTAAATATTCATCAGTGGATTAGCAAAATGTGATCTAAATATATTATGATGTAGTAACTTTCTTGTTGGACTTTCTTGACATCCCAGCCTACAAATAACTATCCAGGGACTTTCTATTAATTATAAAAGCTTCGCCATTAGTTTACCTGGATCCCATTACTTCTTATAACTCAAATTAACTTGTTTATAGTAATCTATGTTCTGCCATATGGCTCGGTTACCTCTGTTCTGTACCATATGGCGTCCCTCTTGTGCAATCAATCCTCTCTGGTGCAATTCCTCCTCCTCTTCGCCCCCCCCCCCCCCCCGTCTCAATGGAAATCCCACCTTTCTCTCCTGCCTAACTATTGGCCATTCAACTCTTTATTAAACCAATCACAGTGACACATCTTCACAGGTGTAAACAAATATTCTGCAACATTATGGGCTATTCTACCTTAGGAAAAAAGGAGGCCAGGTGGTGGTGTACAGCCCTTAATCCCAACACTGAGGAGGCAGATGGGTCTCTGTGGGTCAAGGCCATCCTGGTCTACAGAGCAAGTTCTCCAAGACAGACAGACAGACAGACAGACAGACAGAGGAGGACAGGAGGGAGGGGAAAAAGAAGGAATGAAAATAAGGTAGAAAGGAAGAAAGGAAGGAAGGAAGGAAGGAAGGAAGGAAGGAAGGAAGGAAAGAAGGAAGGAAGGAAGGAAACACAGTATGAATGATCCTTGAGGACATTGTGCCAAATGAAATCTCCCACTAACAGAGAAGGCCAAACACAGTAGGATCACACTTTATGTAAGACACCTGCTAGGGGATACAAGCTATTGCTTTCTGAAATTCAGGACAATTTAATCCCGAAACAAGAGGTGGTGTGAGGAGAGCAACTCCATCTGGAAACTCCAGCTGAAGAAGGGTATGGAAGGCAGATTTCATCATGACTTACATGGGGGCAGGAGAATAAGCACAGACTGGAGGGTCTGATCCCAGTAGCCTCAGGCAATTCTTTCCATTGTTTTGTCAATGTGTTCACACAAACAGCCTAGAGTAGGAGCCACCCACAGGCCCTGTAACTGATCACCAAGCTTTCGGGGAGGAAGAAAACAGATCTGGATGTTGTGGAACTCAGGTCCCAGCAAAGTTAACAAGAATCTGTCCTCGGCTCAGCTTCTTACCTTGAACGTTAGATTCACAAACAGGAAGCCGAGTGATGTTTGTTGGAGTTTAGGGATAGGATTGGAAGGGTAATGCTGTTTAATGGATGCAGATTTATTCATATTTTAAGATAAAGAGTTCTGGAAATGGTTATGGCAAGATTAACTTCATTGAGCCACACTCCTGAAAATGTGTGACTCATTTAATTGCATGTTTTGTTCATGGGACCATTACAAACACTGTGAAGAAATAGACACATTTCAGCATACCACAGAGGTAATAAGTAAAAGGAAAGAATAGAACACAGAAGGTCACAGGTCATAAGAATGTGAGAGGATATTTGCAGTATCCGACAAAAGACCTATTAAAGTTCATTTTAAATAAATATAAATAAATAAGGAGAAAGTTTAAAGGCAACAGCAATAACACAATACCACCACAGCAAACATCAAACAGGTACTTCATGTCTTGAAGTAAACTAACAGGTGTGTTCAGAAGTATTCATCACCAGAAAAGTACAATGACATCACTTTGTGGCATCCAGACACATCTTCAAGACGGTTTTAATTTAAAAAATAGGAAATGGAAAAATTGACATTACCATGAATAAATTTGATCTCCAATAACTGTGACAGCATTATTTGTTACAATTAACCTAGAAAATTAGCTTATCAATAACTGTTCAGGCTGTCTTTACCACAAGCTCTTGATTTTTAAGTGTATGATAGACAGGAATGACTAAGTATACTCTTAGAAGATGAATAACAACATCCATTGTTCTGCTATTGATGACATCTTAGGATTGGATACCTAACACCCAATGTCCCAAATGTCTTCCAACAGTAGAAACCATAAATGTTGCAATTTTCACACAATTAAGTAACATTCATCAATAAGAACAATACTCGTGAATTTCAGAACAAATAATATGCAGAATTTGTTTTTATTTAATATTCTAAATTTGTGTAAATTAATCTCAGAAGTCAGACACTCATACTCAAAGTCATTAGTGGTTAGACTCAGGCACAAACCTGTAGAAGAGGCATCTCAGGATGCTAGTAAATATTCTGTGTGCTTTGAGTGCTTCTACACAGATGCCTTCATTTGGTGAAACAGTCCCAAGCAATACAGTTTAAACTGTCTGGAGCTTGAGTAGAAGAGCTTTATTTTTGCAATCCAGACACTGTTTTCATGAGTATGTCAACTTCCTAAAAGGTAATTAACATATGCATGTATAACTCATTAATTTTAAGACATGTATTCAAAGCAAGTTTATATATAACTTTAAATATAACTGACTAGAATGTAAGTAGAAATGTTATATATTATGTAACTAGACTAATATATATTTCTATTTATATATCTAGAAAATATTAAATATCACTAGGATGTAAGTATAAACCACATAAAATGTAACTACAAAAAATATATAGATGTTTCTATCTACAAATCAGCCTTGGCTATCGCAAAACGGAATTGAAATTGAATAGAAATAGAGCACCAAACTCTTCTCCATGACAGCTGGAGAAACAGCTTCTAGGACATTCTCTTGGGATGATGACCAAGGTTTACCTTTGTCCTACTTCTCCCTTCACCACTTACCAGGTGACCAACTCTGTAAATACAAGGGAAGAGAAAGAGGGAGAAGAGTTACCAGTTTGAAAAGTCTATATTTACCTTGGCCCTTGGAGATTTTATTTTAAATCTACCTTTCTTTACTTACCATTTTAAAAGTCTCTCTAGCCCCCTTGAGAATTATTGTTCAAGGAGTTTGGTCGCTTGAATTTAGCTTTGACTGAATTTACAAAAATGGTCCAAATAAAATGTTCACTGGGAGTGCTCCATGGAGATCAGCTGGGTGCACACACACAGCACACTCATTCTCAGGCTGACTCCGGAAGGAGTCTGAGCAAAGCTTCTAGCAATCCCCAAATAGATTAAAAAAAATTCAATATACTCCAAAAATCCAGAGGAACTGAGACTGGTAAATTTAGATTCCTTTCAGCAACAGTTGGGATGTTTGAGTTAACATTTTTTAAAATTAACTTTGAGGTCTTGAAATGAAAAAGAAATATTCTTTCTATGGGATGAACTATTTTAAATCACTCAGCTTTTTATTAATTCACAGACTACTGTGTAGATTACTGTTGGTCACATAGCTACAAAGCCTTTCAACATATTTCAAAGTAAGCAGAAAAAGCCCATTGTATTTATTTGTGCACTTTACAGTATAGATAAAATAATCAGTCATTATGACAGATTCCTAATGTTTTCAACATTAATTGTGTCTGCATGATTAGAGTCCCATAAGGGTCTCACTTGAGACTGTGTTGATAAAGTAAAAAATATTTAAAACTGTTGTCATATATATATATATACATATATATATAAAGACTTGGCTTTCTAGCTTTATTTTGCTTTAATACTAATGTCCCAGTCTAGTGTTAGATGTTATATGATTTTTGAAATATTCTCTTGACTAAAAAATTTTAATGGAAAAAGTTGTCTCTTTGGAATTGCATCACAGCTTTGGATCTCTGTCTCATTCAGTTTTTATTATATTTCTTCTCACTGAGTAGACAGTTTCTTGGATGATATATGATTACTGTAAGAAAACCCATAGATGATAAAATATCAACCACAAATTTACACAAATATTTAATAACACGTTAAGTAAAACAGAGATCAGAAGAATATCAACGTCAGTAGGAAGCTGATTTCTCTCATCTATTGACTCTGTAACCATAGTTGGTATTGCTATGCCTTCTCCTCCCCTTTCTGGCTCTTACTACCCACCTGAGGATAATCTTGAACTTCTGATCCTTCTGCTTCCCCCTCACATATGCTAATATTACAGCTTTGCACCCCACATCCAGTCTATGTGGTGCTGGGGATCAAGCCCGGGGATTCCTGCCTACTACAGAAACTCTTCAGCACCTGAGATACACATTTTGTTCTGATTTTTTTTCATTCATTCTTTAATAAAATAGAAACAAACCAAGTAGGCAACCATAACAAAAATCCTTTTCCCTTTAGCATGTTTCAGGGAAACATAGATTCTTAGCAGAATTATCACAATGTCAGTAAGGGAATGAAGAGTAAATTCAAACAGGAGAAAAGGGAAATCTATAAAAGAAGGACACTTTGAAGTAGACCCTGGATCTGGGGACCAAAACAAACAACGAACAGGCAGAAAGAATTCAAGACTATGCTGGATTTTTTAAAAAGTATTTTAACTGATACATGAGAGCATAAAACTTGGGAAATACTGATAAGTAACATGAAGTGATTATATACGCATATAAACATATATACATTATGTATGTATGTATGTATATGCTAACATTTAAACCACACTAAACATATTACGTTTTTAAGAAAACTGAAAATCTTTTTTTTAAATACTGATTTTGTCTATAACCACCCTGCTACACGCACTAGGAGCCCTTGCTTTGGTCACCCGCTGGGAGGTGAGGCAGAGAGAGAGAGAGAGAGAGAGAGAGAGAGAGAGAGAGAGAAGTGAAGTTGGAAAAAAGGGGTTCTGGGAGCTGTCCAATGTACCGAGCGCTTCCCACCGAAAAGAACCTTTGTCTTCCCTGATTCTCCCTGAAATCAAAAAGTCTCCGTTTAGATATCTGTCGCTTGCTGTTTCTTCTGACCTATCTTTGAAATTGTTCTTCAGCGTGTGGTTTGCCTCTGTGTGCTTTTACAGACCTCAGACCTCAACCCTGCTTGGTTAACTAAAGCCATCAGTAAAACAAAAACTGGAAAGGAGAGTTTCTGTGTGAAACTCGGGATATACAAAAATCAGTAAAATTTCATTCTTAATGTATCAGATTTACAATCTCTTGCAATTCTGTGGCTAGCCTCCGACTTTCCTTTAAGAAGAATTCAGTAAGGTATAATTCTCCCTTACTGCGGGCGTGCAAACGAATGGGGCGGGGGAGCACAGATCAAAGTGTTGGATTTTTCTTTGTTCAAGAACAAATACTAGACTGGCAATTTAAAAGTTCGAAGACTGATTCCTCTACAGAGGGTGACCTGAGGCTAAATCGTGTTTTTCAAAAGAGGCTTGTGGGTTCAGGGTGGGGGGAAGGAGGCAGGGACACCACATGGGTACGGAGCTGCTTTGTTACCTAAGGAGTAATCATACGGTAAAGGGTATATACAGCAAATGTTCCGAGTATCCATTTTTTTTATTTCATTATCACCATAACCTTTTCCGTCAGACACAGCCCTCCACTGTAGAGAATAAGGCCAGGACAGTAAAGTCAAGTATCACAATTGTCAGGCTGATTGTGCCCAAGCGGGCTTCAGAAGTCTGGGTCTGTAACCAGGCAGTGAGTTGTTTGCGGTGCCCTAGAAGCAGAGAAAACACCGGTTCCAACAGAGACACTGGGGAATGCGCCCGGGCCCCCTGGTCATGCTTACTTAAGCTAATGGAAGGTCTTGCCTTTCAGCAGCCGCTGCACTGGGATACCAGACAAACAGCTCCCCTCGACCCCTGGCTGGAAGGGCCCCTCTTCTGGACATCATTAAAAGCGCAAGCACTTGCTTCATATCCATGGGCAAATGGCGGCAAGATTCGGGGCTCCCACCCTGAAGCCAAGGAGAAATCATCACTGTGGAAAGATTTGGACGTTGAAGATCCAAACCGAAATGAAAGACCTACACGGAATAAGGAACCAAGAGAACCTTGTCTGGATACAGGGGTGAGACCAGACACAAAAGCCCAGCAGGTAAAAACTGGGGGTTGCTGCCAAGAAGGAACTGCCCTGCTCGGTACTGCAGAGGAAAAAATTCTTGGAACCTGAAAGCCTGTTGCTTGAGCCGTCTATGAGTGCTCAAGCCTGTCATCTTCTATCAGTTTCCAGAAAAGCGTCTTTGTCCCAGCCTTCCCTCTCCCTGCGAATAATCCTTCCGGCTTAATATCTCCCCGCGTTTGGTTAAGATGCGCCTGAAGAGTCAAGGCCATTAAGAAGCCCCATCCGCTGCTATGCCCTGGATGCAAGAAAATCAATGGTACAGTCAATGAGCGATGGCCACCTATCCTGAAAGCTGCTTGGAAGCTACCATGCTGAACTTCGTCGCAGATCTCTCTTTGGCCTCTCCGAGACATCCTCTTCTCTGCGACTTCCCGCCTGGGGTCCCTTTTAGGGATGGAACACTGGGGTTCAGAGAGAGAAGAGCCAGGAGGCTGTCGCAATTTGAGGAAACAGACCAGGAGGAAGAGGGGGGAGAAGTGGTCTATGTGGACCGGGAGGAGGAGGAAGAGGAAGGAGAGGAACGCGGGAGAGTAGCATCTTTGCTGGGCCGTCCCAAAAGGAAAAGGGTCATCACCTACGCTCAGCGTCAGGCGGCCAACATTCGTGAGAGGAAGAGAATGTTCAACCTAAATGAGGCGTTCGACCAGCTGCGCAGGAAAGTGCCCACCTTCGCTTACGAGAAGAGACTGTCTAGGATCGAGACCCTCCGCTTGGCCATAGTCTACATTTCCTTCATGACGGAGCTCCTGCAGAGCAGCGAGAAAAAGGAAGTCCGCTAAGCGTGGACGGGAGGAGGGCCGAGGAGGACCACCACTGCCCTGCTCGCGCCTTTCTTGGAGGGGAGCATTTGAAAGGCAGAGGGACCGCTGGTCTTCTGAGCCTGAGTTTGAGATGGTAAAACCAGCACTCCTGACGGATTGTGCACAAAAGGGTTTCATAGGGTTGAGCTGGACAAGTTGGGGGTCCCCGCGGTCAAAGGCGCTAGGGCTTCTGAGTGGAGTGGGTGGCCTTTTCTGAGCTTCCCTAGAGATTCCTCCTCCTTGCTTCTTTCAAAAGTGTAAAAAATAAAATAGAACTTTTTCTCACGTACGATTCCTTGCTGCCCCATCGCCATCTCCAGCAGGGGCTTTACTGTGGCCAGTGCGGGTGAGTTCACCTAAAAAGCCCAGACGGCTACTTTCTCTGGGTACGGAAAGCTTTGCAGGGGCTCGGTCCTCTCAGACTAGTTAGGGGGAGGGAGTGGGCAAAGGGGATGAGCTTAAATTAGGAGGGTAAGGTCACCAGACCAGCTCACAAAATGCAACCTCTGAGAAGGACCGCTCTCCCTCCCTCATTGTGCCCCCCACCTCTGGGTGCTGTAACCCCAATCTTCCTGTCAGGCAGACCCCACTTTGTCACAAGGCAGAATGCCTCAGAGTTAAAAGCAGCCCTTTCAGTGAAAACCACCATTCTGGGGCGGGAGGTGGGGGTGGGGAAGGATTCCTCCCGCCCCACACTCTCAGGGGGGCCTCGGGATTAGCACTTCCCACAGTTTCCAAGAATAAGAGCTGCTACCTCTTAAGGAGTCAGGTAATCCTGCGCGCCTAAAACACAGACTTAAATCGTGGATAGGAAAAGTTTCTCCCAGTCTTCAGCCACGTAGGGACTATTGCGAAGGCAAATAGCCAAAAGGAGAGCTGCGTTTTAATGTTTTGAAAATGGCTGCAGGTGGGAATTGAAACCGGTTTGTTCTGAGAGGGTACCTTACCAGATCCTCTGTTAACTGCATTTCTTCCTCCTGAATGACCTGGAAGCACCTGAATCTGGAGGTCAGTGAGGAAAGGAACCCAGCTGGAGCACATAATTGTCAACCCATTCACTCCAATGATAAATCCCAAAGAAGAGATGCCTGGTTCTGCCCATCAGTCGTAGCGAGCTTGCGCAGCGCGATGTTCTGTCGTCCTCCAATAATAATAACATGGAGTACCAGATAAGCTCTGTCTAAAAGACTGAAAAATGTAATTTTAAAAACTTAAAAATGAAATGAACATTTAAATAAGCCCCCACTGCTAATGCTACTAGAACCTTCAACCTGGTTCCTTCTGTTCTCTTATTTCCTACGCAGTTAGAAAGTCAATATATGTAACAAATTTGTAATATTCTGGAACATTGATTTTTCCATTAGAATTATGGAATGGGCACTTCACCCACTTTAAATACTAGAGGGGATTTCCATTGCTATATACTACTGCCTTGCCAATGTATCCCAGCATAATCTCCTTCCTTTACAGGTGGCTAGCTCAGCACTTTCTCTTTTTTCATAAAAGGTTACATTGCAAACAGTGTTCCTATCAACGTTTATCTGTTATAATCACTTGTGTTAGACACTTACAGTTCCTACATCACACAAGTGACTGAATTCCTCCCTGGACTCTGCCAGTTTGCATTCCCTTTCAGCTACAACACTGCAGGAACATCTCCTGTTAGCACCCAGAACATTCTTCCTCCCACAAGGGAGCTTGTCATTCTTTGAATCTAATTCTTTGAATTTAATTCTCTTTGATTCTCATGGTGGTTATAGATGCATCTTAAGAAAGCTTACTATGGCTTTCTGAGGTTGGTATTAAGGCCCAAGTGTTTCTGAGCACTTACAGATACTAAAGCACAAAGCCACACAAAGCTACAAAATGTCATGTACCAACTGCACTCATTTTACATTTGGATGGATATTGATATCATTGAGAATTATATGACAGAAACCAGTCTTGAAATATGTTTCTGATGCTATACGAATAGGATGGGAAAATAGTCTGGCAGATGATATAGGCCAGTAAATTACAACGATGTCAATATTATTCTACTTTAGTGAATAATAATTGCTTCATTGTTCTTTTTGTCATTTTATTTCAATGCACTCCATATTTTTTAGTTGAATATACTTGAAAAGTTATCTTCTGGGCATTCAAGAGTGATTGAATTAAGCTTGAAAGGCAAGATATACAGACATGGACATTAATTCATACTTAGAATTACATCTCATTGCATCTTTCAATGGATAATGGAGAGGTGCCATGACTTCTGAGTGCCCAGTCTGCCTCCTAATAATGAATTAGAAATCCTGTAAAAGTCCTTGAAAATAGATTATGTAAATTTAGCATTAATATGTGGCTAATAACATTGACACTATATTATGAAATATAATTACTAAATAGTAGTAAATCTCTTTGGACACAGAATAGCGTACTTTATTTATATGTAGTTAAGAGTTATTGATGCTTAAATCTTTTACAACCTTTCCTTCTGCCCCTTTTGCTGGGACTAGGTAAGGTCTGCAGTTGGTGCCTTTTTCCAATACCTTTTTAACTATGTCTTTCCCTCAGGATGTTTTCTACCTCTGCCATATGAATGTCAGAATAAACTGAAAAGAGAAAAGGTATAAGCATCTAAGCCAAACACTAACAAAACCAGGGAGGGTAGTTTTTGTAATGATCTAGAAACTTTATTAAAATGAGCTGAGTCAAAAGACTGAGGGTGTAGCTCAGTGGTAGAGTGCTTGCCTGGAGCATACCAGGCCCCAGGCTGTGGGTTCAATCCCCAGCACTTCTAAAATGGACTGAGTCTTAAAAATGATTTTACATTGGATTTATAAAATAATGTTCTTAGCTCCTCTTTGTCATGTTTTCATTACCAAGGCTGGTATATTCTGTGTTTTAAGATACTTTTGTAATTATTCATTTTCATATGTGAAGGGAAAATAGCTAGTTGTTTCTCAACTCATCAAATGGTATTGCTCATATGATCTAGTAGGTCAACAAATACCCATACTATCCAATTATTTATTTGTTTAATCAATTGTTTGCCTTTTACAGATCAGGTGGATTGGTTCAAAATTGAGGAGTCTATAGAATATCTCTTCATTCAGGTCTTTCTGGGAAATAAATAACAGTTCAATTTTTTATATGTAAAGTATGAGGCTGGAGAGATGGTGACTAACACTGCCTGTTTTCAGGAAGCTCAGTTCCATTCCCAGGACCCACATGGTGGTTCACAACTGTAGGTTCAGTTCCAAGGGACCTGACACCCTCTTCTGGTCTCTGAGGACACCGTATGCATGTGATGCACAGACATACATTCAAGCCAGAACATCCATACACATGAAGTAATACAATTAATAAACATAGATGAAACTCTACAAGTGTTGAATAAGTAAAAGGAAACACAGAGTTCAGAATTTTACATGTTATAGGAAGAATAATTTAATCTGGAGGGAAAATGCCCTATGCAGTCTAACAGACTTTAGCATCACTTATCTTAATGAGTGTAGTGGTCAACCATCATGCTCGATCATTTCTGCTAGCCCAACATTCTCTGCTATGATCATAGCCAACACATGCTCTTCCTACATGGAATTTCTCTTCAGGAGTAAATGGTATCAATGAACTTCTACATGGAAAGCTAGTTTTCATTATTACTAAAAGAATTACAACCACCATTACTTAAACTGTTATATCTGACAAGTATTTTGCTCTTTGTAATTCTACATGTCCCCCAAAGGCAATGTTTTTAAAGCATTTTCATAACCACCAAACTAATGATATATTTTAAACCCTTGTAATGACCATAGACTCTGAAAAATTGAATTACTTAATCCTAATACCAAATCATTCTTAGGAATAAGACAAAATGATTCATAGCCCAACATTAAAACCTGTGTGCCACTATGTTTGACTCTAAATATCTACACAGTGTGTTCTTATTTTGGTTTTATCTGTGTATAATTTATACAGCCAATGTACATTAAACAAAAACTACCTTAGTATGTCAAAATTACTTTATTTTTTATTATCTACAATAACATTAATGAACTATCATAGGACCTTGGGTTTTAATAACTTCTACTACCTTAAAAGGGCCTAATGCCATCAGTTCTAAAATGTGACAATAATTGGTTTTTGAAATGCTAATGTTATTTGATCATTTTGAGTCTAAATATCGTTTTAGATGTTGCTTGGAGGCAATTTATCCATACACCCTCTACACTGAAAACTGACTTCTGGTCTCGAGCTCAGTTCTCCAGGAATATCAGGTTACTATTAGTATTCAGACATTCAAACCATAAAAAGATCTAAATGAAATCATATTTGAAAGACATAATTAAGCCTTCCAAGAAAAGTAAAAATAATCAAGAAGCTTTTCCACCAACAGAGGAATGTTTAGACTGATCAGCCTTACTGTTTGCTACCCAACTCAAAGGCAGATTCTGGCAAAATTAGCACTGAAAATAAAACCAAATATTCAACTATTGTGCACAGCTTTGCATGAACTTTCAATTAAGACCCTTGCATTGGTGCCTATTATCATATGTGTTTGCATTTCCATTATGAAAAATAGTTTATAGAAAGTTTATAATGAAGTTCTAAAAATACTGAGATTCAATTTAATACGCAAAATTTTAAGACACCTTTTCTAATTAACGACAGATCTTCAAGAGGAACTTCCAAGACACGAAGCCAGAGTTACATTTTACATACATTGCTCCAAAATGTACCTACACTTTAAAATGCACTCAAAAAATATGAATTATATCTCACTGTTTTATTTTTACCAACTAGAGGTAACAGAGCCATATTAAATGTTAAGTGCTCCACAGACATTTTGCAGCAGAGACTAGTTCATTAAATATTATTTGTTCTGATTCTTTTAGAAAAGAGATATTTTTTCTATATATTTGTAGCTCGGCTCAAGTTCATTCAGATTTTCTTGAACTTTGCCAGTAATTTAAGGGAATTCAGACCCAAGTCTGGACAGCACCATCTCTTCCTGTGAATGCTGGGTTTAAGAAATGGTTACAGAATAGGAGTCAGCAGTTCTGACCATTTTGTTTTGACTTTGGGGTTTCTCTGACTCTGAGCTGGAAGGGAACGAAGCAGGGCAAAGTGGCAAGGATAAAATAGCAGAGGGTTGGAAAAACTTCAAGTTCCACAGATGAAAGCCTAGAAATTTCCACAACGGTCTAACTGACACCCAGTGTTTCATTCTGTGCCTGTGACACAGCCCATAAGTGAGAGAAGAAAATACAAAGAGAGTGTGGTTGTGCGTCTGAGCAACACTTAGGGTTGACGTTTAGTAAGACCCTATCCTCAATTTAGCAAAAGACAATTAATACTTTAGAGTTAGTGAAGCCAAAATTTGACAGATATGGCATGATGAAAATGAACCTGATAAAGACATCTCATGTCTGATTAGTGTGATTTTTTTCAAAGGCACCATCCATATGCCTTCTCTCAATAAACCCTCACAGTTGGATTTCCGCAAGACCTAAGGTCTCTTGATTACATTGAACAATGATTGTACCATCCTGAATATTCCTTCCACTCATGACTGAAAACAGCAGGATACTAGAACTCCTAAGAACAAACAAACAGAACAACAACAGAAATAAAAACAAAAAGGCTGATGGCTACATAGAAACCCACGTTACCTTGAAAGACATGGCTGTTGAAGATCAAAAGCACCTTCACATGTTTTCTGGATGATACATTATACGAAAGGCTGGTACAGTCTGGCTCCCTCAAAGGCCATATTTTACAACCTTCTATTTAGGGCTCTGAGAAGGAGGTTTCCACCTGCAACCAACAAATGTAAATGACCTCAATGCAGCTGTTATGGACAGGGTTTTCTTTTTTTTATGATTTCCAGTCTTCAAAAGGGGGGAATTCCTATGAGGATATGGAAATGGATCAAACGACCGGGGAAGAGTGGGAGTCAGGAATCAGGTAAACGTGTCTGAGTAAATTGATGAATTCCTGCTATTTTGTTTGAGGTGACACTGGGACTTCTTCCAACAGCAGTAAAACCCTAATCTTTATTTGTGATGGGCCTTAATCTATATTTTGAGTTAGGTGATCATATTGAATCTCATGGTGTTTGGGTATTCATGTTCTAAACACTGTGTTGAATTCATTATATAACTATTTAAAGGCCACAGAATCATCTTAGGATGCAGATAGGATTGTTTATTGAATATTAAAGGAAACATAGAATAAAGGAGTTTGTTTTCCTAGTTCAATCATCTATCAAAAAGCAAAGCTAAGGTTTCAAAGATTTCAGTGCCAGATCAGAAGGACGAAATCCATAGGGAAAGGGTAGATTATCTTTATACTGAAGCAGAGCAGCCAGGGCAGAAATAATATTCATTTATACATTGTCTCAGGAACCTATACTTACTTTAAAATTGGAAATTTCAAAAATTTAATTATGAACTCTATTATCCTTTGATCTTATAGCTACAATAAAATGTAAAGGCCCAGTTTTAAGAAATCATTCACAAAATACCTGGAGCATGTTTTTGTCTTATATAATTCTTCTGCAAGTGTTTCATGAATGTGAGCTGTTACTTTGCCACATTTAGTATGAACCCTGAAATAGACACTGGAACATCCTTCCATCCTGACCTCGTTTGTACAGCAAAGCACAGAGCATCTGTTTCTGCCTTCTTTGGTCTGAGATGATTGCCTTGCTGCAGACACATTCTGAAGTACAGAGTCATAGAATCCTGGTCCTTAGATCTACCCTCTTGTTCTATAAAGACACAACACTGTCTAAAGAAAGGCAAGAGATAGTCCAAAGAACTTACTGCTTGGGTCAAATGAAGTAGATATTTAGTCAATAGTGCTATTACTGTAAGTGTTGAGTGTGTATTGATGATGATCCAGACTTTGAGCCTGTGAGAATACATATTTAAAAAAAGCACTAGACTGTCCTGCTTTTCTGAGATAAAGTGAGAATCATCTAAATAGCACAGAATTGAATGTGTTCAATTAAGCTGTTAACAAGATGCCATTTTAAGTGTAGAAACATTGATGCAGTGCTCCAAACGTGAAATCATAATCTGTGGTCCCTAGGAAAACCACTGTAAACACTCCTAAAGTTATCTCTAAGATCAGTATACAGGAGGGTTTTTTTTTATGTGAAAAAATAAAACATCCATGAGTCACAGGAACGTGACAGTTCAGTTGGTGACACTTTCATCCGGAAGTGGTGCTGCTAAGGACCATCGCGGAAGATGGACTTTTTCAGTGCCAGGCCCTATGTGTCCCTGTTCTGGACTGATAATGAAGTCTCAGAGTGTGGCCCACTCCACTCAGTCCAGGGAACACGGGCAGGATGGCTATGCTTGGCTTTAGGTTTCTGAGCGGCACCGTCCACCTTTCTTAGAATGGACCAAGGATTCCCAGGTCAGAGACCTCTCTTGGATTATCCGCAAGGGAACATGGGTCCTTGGGCATCCTGTGTCACATCTGCCATTTAGAACAGTTTTACTTCTAAGGTTTGATCTTGTGGTCAATCACATAGGCCCTTTGCATCTCAACACGAGTGCATTTACATATTTCTGAAAAGAAGACAATGCTTGTACTCTTTGGCTTGGATTTCTTTTGCAAGTTGAGTAACAGCCTTTCTGTTTCTTTTAAATAAGATTAACCTTAACTTAAAAATAATATCTCAACATTTAAAATGGGGAAAGTATTTTTAGATGTAGTGTTTTACATAAGAATTTGTCTAGAAAGAAGAATTCTTTAAGTATCCTGTTCCTTCAAAAATCTTTGATTCATCCCCATGTGTCTCATTTGAAGGCTGATGATAAATGGCTTTCTGAAATATGTTAATATTTTCTCAACAGAAAAAAATCCCCAATTTCAGATATCTTTATGATGGATTCATAGTTTGGGCTAAGGACTTGTTGTGGCTCTCCTTAGCAAGCATTTGACAAGCAGTGGCTTTGTCCACTGAAGACTTCATTAAATAGGCTTCATTATCCCTTTCATTAACGTTCATTTACATGATCTCGCCAAAGTCCATCAAAAGTGGAGCTTGGAAGCTCATTTAAATATATATATATATATATATAATATATATGTATGTATCGCATATATGATACTGCTTGGCTTCAGAATAGCAGAACCATAAATTAACTATCATACTCTTTATTATTTTACTACACTTCATCAAACATGATGAATTGCTACTAAAGCTAACATGAAACAACTGAAAAACACCCCAGACATAAAAGCATTACACAACAAAACAAACAAAAATCTCTGTAAATTGCATCCACATGAAAATAAGCATATCTCAGTCCAACCTCAGGACTTTACCCTGAGCACTCTCAGGCTTCTGCTTATTAATTCAAACCCATGATCCACTATATGATTTACGCATGTTAGCATGCATGTATGAAAAAATATTTCCACCAGAATACCTTCATATATATTTCAGAATGTATTGTGCCTATGCAAGTATTTTTATTCCTAACTAAAACTTCAAAAAAAATGGTTTTCCTTCCTTTTCCACAGCATTTTGGTAACTCCTGTCTGTTTTATTGCTGGTATATTTTTCTTGGAACTTAAGCTGTGTTGATGATTATTATTGAAGGTTTCCATCTGTTGCCACAGAGTGGTTTTAAAGGTAGTGCCCTCATCTTTGCATATATTTTAAACAGGTATAGGATTGCTGAAGTTCTTCCCTAAACTTTGGGCCCACACAAGTGTATCAGCTTGAATATAGTTACTAAGACCAGCAGCTCAGACAGTGGTAGAAAAGAAGGCGTCTGGAATTGCAATTTGGGAAACCTACAGAACACTCATTGATTAGATGAGGGTCACTGGCTCAATGAGAAAAACAGAATTTTCCCTGGGAGAGCAGCTCCTTCCTCTTGAAGAGGTTCAAGAGTTGCTGCAATTCAGGCAACTTCCATGTCAAGAAAGGGGTTTGAAAGGATTCGCGAACACTTTCTGAACCTTGACTCTGATCAGGAGGATAGAAGCAGAATTTCACAATATGATAAAATTTTGTGGATTTTACAGATTCTTGTAAAATTTCACTTGCAAAAACTGAGCTTATAGAACTCAGACTATGAATACCTCGAGATTGAATTACAAAATATGCAATTCAGTATCGTTTACAATAAAATAGGGAAAATAGCATAGATGTCTAAATTGTGAGATCTTCTTTAAAACTGGTACATTCCTTAAAAGTATAAATATATAACAATTTGTTCTATAGATGGTATTAGTAAGTAATAATAAAATATTCTATAATAGCAAAAGACATTTTAAAACATGATTTTATTTCAGTTTCATCTGGGATATTACGCATATGTTCACACTTATATTTACAAATAAACTAGATGGGGATATTATCTTGTGCCCATTTGCATTCATGTGTTTGCTATAATACTTTTGTAACTAGCAAACTCTAATACAATTTGTGAGCAGAACCCTTAGTTTGAAGAGCAGAACGGAGAAGAATTTTGGCTTCTCAATTCGAAAACTTTTAATCCAGTGTTTAAAATTCTGAGATGATGGATTCTGCAATACTTTTTTGCGGTCGCTGGGAAAGAGACAGCCCTCCTGCATGCGAGAGTCACTCTGATTGCTGCACACCATTGTCCTTGCAAGGACACCCACTGTCTTATTTCCAACAGCCTGGCTTAGCTTGACAGATTTTTACAACTATCTTATGAGGAAGAAAAACTGTATTTTTTGGACAAAGAATAATTTCATTTTCAAATTTGCCGTCAATAAAATCTATGTGCTAATGGTTCTCCCCCAGAAAGACTGTTGAAAATTGGAAGATAAGAATTAGATTCAGTATTAAACAAGTGTTTGCATTTTTTAAGGATAAGCACTTATCAATATGCCTTTCAGTTCCGATGATAGTGATATGGAACATTCAGCTAAAATGTGAAGGGAATTCCTTTTAAAACATAACTGAGTTCACCCACTACTTACAGAAATACACACACACACACACACACACACACACACAGATACATAGTCAAAAATAACTCTCAATAATCTATACTGATATTGAGTCATTTATTAGTCAAGAATGTACTTACCATTTCAAATGACTCCATATTTTTAAATAATCCTCCAGGCTCAGTTCCTATTAGACCCAAGGAAACTACAGTGAGTGGGAAGCAGGAACAGTTCCGTGGAAAGTGGGTAACACTCAACATTTATTTTTTAAAAGGATATGCTAGTATCTGGAAATATAAGCTCCCAAAGTTTTACATATTCATATTCACTTTTTTATGTGCATATTCTTTTTCATATAATTTACATATTCATCTTTTGAAAACTATGCCATATACCAAAAGCCAAAAAGTACCCACACGTTTCTGATGTAATTTATAAATATTTAAAATGTGCACTGTTTTTAATAAGTTTTATTGTTTTTAACACGTGACATTTTATCCCCATTAGCAGGAACAGATGTCTAATGCATTAAAGAGGAAAATCCTGCACACGTGTTGAAATGGTGGAGTTTACCGAGAGGAAAGGCATGTGCTTTGATTTATATTAGTCGAAATCTAGATACTGTACTTGGTGCTATTTCAGGAAATGAAAAGGTGAGGAAACAGTTATATACCAGTTAGAGCATAAGTCTCCATAGAAACCAAAGTCTAAGCATGAGCCACTTGAACAAAATTAATGCCTAGAATATGGTCATATTAACCCCAAGAGAGCTAATTCCAACAAAACAAAACCTGCTCATTGATAAATACAAATCACATAATATTTATAATTCTCTTTTTGGTTTTCCACCAATTATAAAGCTAAACACTAATTGGAGATTATATACATTTATGAGAACTTTGAAAAGATCACAGAAGAAAAAAATGTTGCTTCTTCATTGTTCTCAGTGAGACTTCACTTTTTTCATTATTGATTAACAGAAGCACAAAGTGCAGATTGAAAAATAATGGGGGACAATGAATATAACTCAGTGGTAGAGCTTTATCTCTCATACATGAGACTCTAATTTCAATCCCAATATTATAATAAGTGAATAAGTAAGTAAACAAACAAGAACTTAGAAAAAGACAGCAATACAGCCAAGTTTGTTGCCTTGGATGGTTTTATGCCTCCACTTCCACACCCACCTTCTCTTCTGCTGACTTCTTATGGTATTGCTGGGAACCTACTGCAGCTTCCCATAATGCAGAGTGCAGAGATAGATCCCCTAGTCATGGGATAGCAAGTATGGCCCTGAACAACTCTAAGGACTAATGTCTGAGTTATGTCATTCAAATCTCCAGGAAAGGAAATGAACACATTTACATCCAGATAAGCAAACACCTTCCAATTAGTAAAGGCGAGCTTAAGGAGCTGTGAAGGCAGACTTTTACAAGGCTGCCTCCTTTTCTAGAGGAAACCTTGACAAAGACTCCATGTTCATTCCTTATGAAGATGGTGGTGGAGTCATTGTTCCGAAGGCCTGTCTGAAGAGCCATCATGAGTCCAAAGCACAAGATCCTTTGTAAAACTGCTGTCATTTCCTTTGTATTCTCTTTCAAAGAGAATATTTGATTCATCTTATATGATATATAATGCATATTATATTTTCCCTGTCTCATTTTGCTCACTAGTATTGCTCCATGTTCATACAATGAGAAAAAACAATTTTTGAATGTAAATAGGGATATTGACTTAGAAGCTTCAAAAAGGTGAGACAGAGAGAGAGAGAGGAGAGGGGGAGAGAGAGAGAGAGACAGAGACAGAGACAGAGATGCATGCATCCTACTGTCTCATCTGGTGTTATAATGAGATGCTGGGTCTCCGTACTTTCTTTCAGGTGATGCATCTCATTAAAGTCCCTACTTCATAATTAAGCAAAATGTACCCTGTCAGCTAAAGACCCTATTTCAGATACTAATTATATTCATGATGCGTAAGCATTAGAAAGAGAGAGAATAAATGTCCCTTTGTTCAGTTCTCAGCCTGTGCTTCCGTCCAGACTTACCCTACCACCATATCAAGAATCCTAACACCTCTGTCCTGCTGGTCACAGTGACTCCCAGGACTTTTTCTCCTCCCACCTCGCTTTATTAACCTGCTTTTGAACAAGATTAAAATCAGGTTGAGATGGATTCTCAAGGTAAACTTTAAGATGGAAATAAGGAAATTTTTTATGTAAAGACATTTGCAAGCTGGGCAGCAGTGGTGCACACCTTTAATCCCGGCACTCAGGAGGCAGAGGCCAGCCTGGTTTACAAATGCTAGTTCCAGGACAGGCTCCAAAGCTACAGAGAAACCCTATTTCAAATCACAACAACAACAACAACAACAAAAGACATTTGTTTTTGCTTTGTCACCTCAACACAAGCAGAACACAATTTGTGGGTTAAAACACTGGTTCATGGTCATGGACAATGCTTTTACAAGAAAAACTTACTAAATTATATTGTCACCATCAGGTATCAAATTCAGAGGTGATAGGGGCCATGGGCACGAGAGTGCTATGGAAAGACCATGGGAATCCCTGAGACTGACAGGAAGGGGAGTCTGCAGAAGGGAAGCCTCTCACAGGGGTCATAATTAACATATGAGCAAATGGATCAAATGTCAAAAATGAAAACATCTCAGACTTATTGAATTTAATTCAGAAATAGAATTATCTCAACAAACTTACAACCATTGGAATAATTTTCGAGCAACATGTGATTTATAACATTTTCTTTATAAGCCTAAAGTATGACATTGTTGTACCACTGGTTTGTGAATATTCTTTAAAGTACTTCTGTCTTTGGACAATTAACATTTCCATATTACCCTGACCAAATTTAGCTGCAATTTCTTCTACTAATACCCCTATATCAGTAGTAATTGGAACATTGTAGGACTACTCATTATTTATGATTCATAGTATAGGTGTAACATGTAACAATATAAAAAAATCATATAAATTTCTTGTGATTTCTTTTACCCCTGCTCTTATTCATGCCCTTTTTCCTAAAAGTACAGCCTTTATTTTTCTTGTTAGTGCTGACATTGCCATTTGAGCCCCTGCATTTCACACGCGACCATATAAAATTAGAAGTTTATTTTTTCCCCCAAGATACTTTCCTCCTGTAAAAGGCATGCAAATTGAATGCTTTCTACAGAAATTACACAGAGAGAAAACATGAAGATATACTGTAGCTCAGCTTAGGAAAGTTATTGGGCTACATAAATGTCTCCTTTGGGAAAGAGGGGTTGACAAAATGATCAAGAAGGTGAACAATTTCCTGACTTCCCTGTCTCAAGTCAAATGTTCATGGTCATTCTTACGGGTAGCCCCAAACTAAACAAGCACATAAATGTCATGGTGAGGAGAGAGTGAAAGGGGCAATAAGGCAGGCTCGGTTTACATTTAAATTGGACTGGATCACATAGAGTTTTCTTGCTCTGTTCAGCATCCAATTCTTGTACTAACTTTCATTACCAATTTAATAAACATCTATCAAATATTTATTGGATGGTTACTGTAGACTTGGCTCTGCTCTCAACAGTATTCTAGCTTGGTTAAGAATCTTGGCCTTTGAGGAACTCCAAGTAGAGTAAGAGCTAGACATTTAACTGATTTCTGTAGATGCTTAATAGTAGATGCCGGGCAAGTAGTCATTTGAGTTATGAGGACAGAAGAAATATAGCTAACATATACGTTCTGCCTTACTTTAAATGCCTATCAGCTGAGACCATCGGAAAAACTAAAGTGATAGATTGGATAAAATGGCTCCATAGCTGTTATACCATTCAGACTGAGTACAGGCAAAGGGCTAAGTCCTAGCTTCAGAGTCCTAAGCAAAGGGCCTGCTGCTCGGTTTACAAGCGAAGACCGCTGGTTATCAACCAGTACCAGTTCACTCCTTTTCCTTGAGAACTAGTACCTGGAGAAGTGGTGACAGATGTCAGTCTCCTCGCTATTACTATAACCAACACCAAAGAGACCAACTTAAGCATCCAGCTAGACGGGTCACGTTGAAACTGGCACTGGGGAGGAGGGGTTAGTGCAGTACCTACCCCCACTTCAGTGTGCACACATCAGTTCACGTTTGTACCCTGGGATTACCTCACACAGCACTGTTCTGAGACTTCAGAGGGTGGCTACAATCTAATGATATAAACTACTGACAAATCTAACACCCCTAAACCATGTCCATAGGGACTGTTCTCTCCTTGGCAACAGACTTAGATATTACTGTTGAATGGCCACCGGTGGTGATCAGATGGTCTATTGTTACATCCTGCCTACAATTGAGGCCGCAAAGCATTCCAGCTGAGTGTATTTTCCAGCTAAGGCTTTGGAGGGACTTAGTGGTTCTCTTGAGAGAGTATCATTTCATTTAGAACCTAACTGATCGTATTTATTGTCACGCTTTAGATTATAAAAATCTCAATTCCTTCTCAACAACTTCCCATTCCTTCCCTTGAAAAATGTATTTGCTGAAGATCATCTTAAGAATATACATTGTTTCAAATATTGAAAGACTATGAAGCATTTAACCACACCACCAGAGGGAAGATTTCCTTTTATCACCATATCAGAAACCTATAGAAATGAAAGTATGTTTTTTTTTTAAAAAAAGAACAGTTCTGTAAAATAATTCAATATTTATTTTATCAAATTATAGCTGTCCCTCATATTTGGTGATTCTTCCCTCATGAACCTAAGTAATAATTTTCCATGCACAGAAATGGTTGGGCTTCCTCTGAGCAGTGTGTGTGTACATGTGAGTATGTGTGTACATGTGAGTATGTACGTGTGTCTATCCATGCTGTGTGTTTCCTTACAATTGCTACAATTCTTCCTTTCCTTTTGCTTCCAGAATAAAGTATTAGCATGTATTGGGGGAACAAACAGTGGCTTCCTTGACCACTGTCCATGCACATATGTAGTGTACTTCGTTATTTCCACCATATTTTCCTCTCCTGCCCCCATTCGCCCCTCTCACTGATCCCCTGCCTCTTCCCAAATAAGCCCTCTTCCAACTTCATGCCATTAAAAATAATAATCTAGGTACTACCTATGGCAGAAGACATGGAGTATTTGTCTTTATGGATCTGGCTTATTTCATTTTGCCCAGTGATTTCTATCTCTATCAAATCTTTTCTGGTAATAGTATATTTTAATCATTTATATGTGAAGGAAACCCCATTGTATGCATGCTGCATTTTTTTTCTTCTCACTGTTGGCATCTAAGTTAATTCCATAGCCTCTCTACAATGAATGGTGTTTGAATAAACATGGACATGCATGGGTATCTTTGTGGTGTCATGAATCAGATGCTGTTATGTAGTATACCCAGAAAGGGTCTCACTGAATAGCACGCCAGTTGCATGGGAGTAGTGGTGGAGCAGCCTCCATCCTGATTTCCATAGTGGCACCATATTTACATATTTCACTAAAGACTCAAAGAAGACATTTTCTCCAAGTTTCTCAAGAACACTCTCAAGTACAGTTTTGAAGATGAAGTCAAGTTTGTGAAGAACGTCATGAAATATAAAGCGTGGCAGAGTGTCTGCGCTCTTGTCTCTCTTTACTGTCTTCAAGAGAACTGTGTTCACTGAAATGCACCCTAATTTGTATGCCATGTCTTATCCATATTCTCAGGTTCTTGGTGTGTGATTCTCTAGAGCATCAGAGAGTGTGTATAGGCACAGAGTCTGCTTCCCCATGTCTTTGTTAGCACCTTTTGTTTGGCTTTCATTTTCTCTACGATAGGAAAGTTCGTCAGGGTAACAGAGAATCTCAGCATCGTTTTGATTTTTGCCTTCCTGATGAGTAAGTGGTTTCCCATAATGGCCATAAATTATATTCTTATTAAGGAGGTGCAAAATAACTTTTTCCATGTATTCTTTTGGCCTTTTTCTATTTACTTTGTCCCCCAATTTGCATATTGTATTATTTGCTATTGGTGTTTAGTTGCTTAGATTGTAACATTAGTGCCCCGTCGGTGTAAAACTCTGGACTCTTCCCCTCTGCAACTCTCTCACTGCTCTGTTGGGTTCCCTTGCTGCTCAGAGGCTCTACAATTTCATACAATCTCACTTATCAGCTCCTGCTATTCACTTAGCTCCGGGAGTCCTGTTCAGAGAGTCATTGCCTGCATCTAGATCTTCAAGGATTTTCCCTGTTTCCCCAGCAGTTGGAAACTTTCAGATCTTACATAAAAATCTTTGATCTGTTTGAAATTCATTTTCTTTTGGTGTGAGAGACAGGGATCTAGTTCATTCTGCCACAGGTGGATTCCCAGTCTTGCCTGCACCATCTGTTAAGGAGGCTGTCCTTTTTCCAATGTATGCCCTAAACCTCTTTGTTGAGAGTCAGATGGCAGTAGCTGCACAGATTTGTTTCAGGTCCTCTGTTCTAGTCTCTTAATGGACTTATCTATTTTTCTGATGCAGCCATTAAAATTGGAGACTGCTCTTTTATTTTCTGGCTGCCCAGACCCAAATAATCACACAGAAACTATGTTAATTACAACACTGTTTGGTCACTAGCTTAGATGTATTCCTACCTAGCTCTTATATCTTAAATTAACCCATTTCTATTCATCTGTGTATCACCACAAGGCTGTGGCCTACTGGTAAGGTTCTGGCATCTCTCTCATTCGGCAGTTACACGGAGTCTCCCTGACTCCACCTACTCTCTCTATATCTCTGTTCAGATGTTCCCTCCCGTCAGCTTTACTCTGCTAAGCCATTGGCTGAAACAGCTTTATTCACTATTCAATAACAGCAACACATATACAGAAGGACATCCCACATCAAGCCATGCTGACTTTGTTGCCGTATCTCAGTAGTATATTTGATGTCAAGTATTACGGTGCTCTAAGCATTGCTCTTTTTGTTTGGGATTGCTTTAGCTATTCAATGTCTGTTATTTCTGTATGGGTTTAGGGCTTGTTTTACTGTGTCTGTGTTCTATGCCATTGAAAACTTGATAGGAGTTGTTCTGAACATCGAAACTGCTATTGGGGGTGCAGTCATTTCACAGGATCGGTTCTGGCAATTCGTGAAAACCCATCTTCTAGAACATTCTCTTTCTTTTATTATTATTTCATCGTGTGGGTCTGTCACC
The DNA here is from genome assembly GCF_982192425.1 of Myodes glareolus. Lineage (NCBI taxonomy): Eukaryota > Metazoa > Chordata > Mammalia > Rodentia > Cricetidae > Myodes > Myodes glareolus. The sequence goes on along the minus strand of NC_142036.1, from coordinate 87,631,214 downwards.
TCCCTGGCCGGGTTTGTCTGTCTTATTTTGACAGTATGAGAATGCGATGGTTCTCCTGATTATTTTTTCATTTTTAAAGATCATTTTTATTTTAACTGTTTCTGTGTTTTGCCTGCATGTATGTCTAGGCATCACATGCATGTCTGCATGTCTGCACATGATGTTCAGGAGAGGTCATCAGATGCCCTGTTTCTGTCATTGCAAATGGCTGTGAGATGTCACTTGGGTGTGAGAAAGCCAACCCATGTCCTCTGGAAGACCAACAAGGGCTCTTAACTGCGGAACCATTTCTCCAGTCCTGGATATTATGTGTTTCCCTGTGTGTATGTACATATACGACATGGGGACAGGAGCCCTAGAAGGCTAGAAGAGTGGATCAGATCTCATGGGAAATGGGTATTACACACAATTGGGAGCCACCATACAGATTCTTGGACCCAAATCTAGGTCTCTTGCAGAAGCAAAAAGTGCTTTTGACTTTGGAACTCTCTCTCCATTCCAAAAGGTGGTCCCTTTCTTGTTTTTGTTTTTGTTTTTTTTTTTTATTTTTGGTTTTGGTTTCTTGAGACAGATTCTCACTGTGTAGCTCTGATTGGCTGGCAACATGCTAGCCCAAAGCTCACAGTGATAGGCCAGCCTTTACCTCCTATACACTAGGATTAAAGGCATGTACCACCGAGCACAGTATAATTCCTTTCAGTAGTATGTCTCTTGGTGTGTAGAAAAGTTATTGGAGTTTGTTATCTTGATCCCTGAAGTTCCTTATCAAGTCTGAACGTTTTCTTATTGACATTTTCGGTGTTCTAAGTACAGAATTCTATCACGTGGAAATAACCCCTAACAACAATTAAGGATATAGAAATCAGTCCATATTTTCTATTAGATGTCTCAGGGTCAACATCTAATTTACCACTACAAAATACATAAGACAATGCCTGCATATTTTGCTGTTAACTCGGCTAAGTCCTTATTAGTGTGGGCTCTTTCTTGGCTAACCTTACTTTAAATGCACATCCTTCTGGCGATTTCCTTCCTCAACCCTCAGAAGTTTACACAATCATAATTAAATATTTTATATGAGGCCTATTTTATATTCAGGATTGCATAGTCTTGGCTGGGGAACAATACTGGGATACAACACACATTTATCATTTGCTCTGAGAACACCTGAGTTGTTTGATTTTCATTTTTTACGGATAATTTTCTTTATTTGGATACCTCTTTAGAATAATTAATCTTCAATGGTATTCTGGGAACCTTTACGGCTTGGATCTGCTTTCACCGTTTTGGCCCAGGGTATTATATAGTGTTCTAATTCTTGAATGATGCTGTAGCTCTCTAATTCTGAATAACTTTTTCTATATCTTTTATTATTATTACTTCTCAATTTGTTCTCACTGTTTCTAGGAAAATGAATTTTTTAAATCCCGTGACTATTATTCTGCTTAAATTTGTGATCTCCTTATTAATTCCTCCAGCCCTCTTCTGCTTTAGCTTCTCGGCGGTAGTAATCAGGGTGTCCCCATTCTTTCCACCCTCATCTTTTCTTCTAACACAGTCGTTCCCATGATACTCTCCCCGTGGCATAGCTTAAAACACTACTTCTCTGCTAATGAATTCCAAATTTTCTCTCTAGCCCAGGCCTTTCTCACAGACTTCAGACTCACATATCCCACCGCCTGCCCAACAATCCCACTTGGATTTCTAGCTGACAACTCAGATTTAACATGTCTGAAACTGAGACGCCTCCCTGAAGTATGTTCCGTCCACAGTGTTCTCCATCTCAATGGCTGCCAGCTCCCCGCGTTCTATGGCTCAGATCAGAAGTCTTGAATTGCCTTTGATTCTCCCCCTCCCATGGTTTATCTGTAGCAGATCATGGTGTCTCTGACTTCAAAATATACAGAGATCCTAACCAAATATGGAATGAAACTCCAATTCCACCCCTGACCCTCAAGTTCGAGTTGAAATCATTTCCCACCTAGATTAAAACAATGGCCTCCGAACCTTGATCTTCGTTTCTCACGAGAAGATGCTTCTGCTTGGTCCAGGAACGGTGTGGTTCTTGTCAGCATTATGATCTTTGCACCAGACTCTTGGGGTCTTCCACATATTCAGGGGGCTCTGAAACCTCTCATGGAGGGACATCTTCATGCTATGTTCAGATTGGAGTGCTCCTTAGAGGATCCCCACCCTGAGAAAGCAGAAAAGGGCAGAACTGGTGTTTTGGGACTGAAAGAACTGCTCTCTTTCTATAATGACCAGAGCCACTAAAGTGGGCGCTTCACTTGGGATTCGCTGCCACCTTTTACTCCTTTTTTGTTGTGCACAGGATAGGGTTGTTGTCTTTTGTTCCTTTGTTTTATTTTAACTGCACAGTTGGAAGACTCTTCTCCTTCTTTTCCACCCCATGGTCAATGACACTCACTGCTTTGCAGAGAAGGTGAAGCAACAGATTGATAAATCGTTCACGCTTTATTGTAGTTCTTTTTCTCCTGCACAATATTTACCCTCTGGGATATCTTTCTCATGCTATGACACAAAATATGGTTCTGTCCCCATCATTCATGACAAAAACAAAAACAAGCAAGTGTGGCCAGATGTATTTACTGGGCCACTTCAAGACTCGGATAAAGAGTGCTTTCAAAGTTGATGTCATAGAACTGGGAAGAAAACGCTTCCGTGCATGGAGGTTAAAATTGCCATGGAACCTGATTTACGTCATGTGAATATCTCGTTTTCCTAGTATACATTGTATGTGATTCCTGGTCCCTGGAAGGATGACTACTCTAAGCACAAGCACTTTTAAACAGTCTTGCTATAATAGAACAGAGACTGAAGGTGAGCACTTTGCTCTCAGTTCATATCTGATAGTAAAATCAAAGCATATCCCATATTTGATAGGAACATCTGAAAACTATGTCTTCCAATGAACAGAAATAAAAACAATAGACAAGACCAGCGAGCTCTTATTTGCTCACTATCTCACAACCCTCTGTTCAGAATAAATTTAACAACAGAACCAAACAACTTCAGTCATACTAAGTAAAAAGTGTTGCGAGGCCTGACAGACCCACAGTCTGGAGATACCAGGAGAAACGGCAGAAACACCGAAGCCCTGCACGGCAACCTGGGCAGACCCATGGCGTGGAGCTACTCGGAGAAACAGCACAAACACTGAAGCCCTGCACGGCAAACTTTTCTTACCACGTTCTTCCTGGCTTTCTCGTCTGACATCTCTTCTATTCAGTCTTCGTCAGTCCAGAGCCTCTCCTCTCTGAAGGAACACATCACATGATTTAATTATCTCACGTGGGCTAGAGATCTAATGCAGGAGCTATTTGTCTGGAATACAGGAGTCCTTGGTTCAATCCCTGGGGCAGATAAACAACAAAACAGAAGAAAGCAACCCCAAATGAGACAACACTGAATCCACTCATGGTCTAGGAACCTCCAAGATTGACCACATGGAGCATTCTTCACATGTAAATGGGAGTGCCGGTGTGGGAAATACCAGCTCCACGTTAATAAGTCACCAGTGATAGATTTAAAGCTTGGGTTATGGAAAGGAACCTCCTTCTGTCCCAATTCTGCTACCTCACTGCCTGTATTACTCACATCTGGCACAAAACTTTGAGCCCAACTGGCCACAAACCGTGTCCACACTAGAAGAAAGCTTGTTATCATCAGTGTTCCAGATGTGGACAAGTCATTCAGTTAGAAACAGCCAGAGTGTTAAAAAAAAAAAATCATGACACAGCTTTCTATGCAGACAAGATACTTGTGAGGTCTTTCAAGTGAATCAGCATTTCTCAAATATCCAGATGTTTCATTTACATCCAAAGGAAGGATATGTTGAATGCTGTCACACTGCTCCTAAACTCAGCCCATGTCCTACCCGGCTATCCACGAGAAACCCCGGACGCACAGTTCCTGCTTCACATCTAATTATCCCTCAGATCCAAAGTGTGGCTGAACGTCTTTCAGGAAGACTGCCGCGTTTGCTTCCTACACTGTTGATGAAGAGCGGCTTCTGCTAGAGAAATTACCCAGGATGAGTGATAGGATTCAGTACAGATACCAGGAGCCTGAAGAACTTCTTAAACAATTGGAATCTGTGGGGACACAAAGAAAAAAGAGAGAAGAAGACCAAAGAGCATCACATAGTCACAAGCTCATAGCAAACCTTTATTTCTGGAACTTGTGTAAGCACAGAGTCACAAAAAGACCCTGTAAGAGCGGCATCCATTCTGTCTAACCTGACTCCTGGTCAAGATAGAAATACAGAAGGAGAGCCTTGTCAGACTGTGTCGTGCTCCAGCTGCAGACAAGTGTCCGCCTTGTCTCTGGAGAGCAACTGCTCGTGAGCTCTCGTCAGCCCTCATCGTTGCTTGACCTCACTTTGGACCATAGGGAAGGCTGACGAGGAAAGGAAAGTGGGAAAGTCGCACATATGATCACCGAGTCCTTCCTGCCCACAGCCTACCCTGGGACACCCAGTAACCCTGCTGCAGACCCCTTCATGCCAGTGGTGCAAAGTGACTCCAGAAGCCACACACTGCACCTTTTCTGTCGAGTTTGATCTCTGAGCTTTTCTTTGCGTTTCCGAGAAAACCCTGCCTAGGGAGGTTGCCAGTGGATTAAGGAAATTTCCAAATACACAGATCACACGTATTGCCTCATTCCAGGCCCAGGGTTATTTCTCGGCACTCTGCAAATATATGTCAGAACTTTTTTATACTTCCTCATTTGCATAAATTACATCTTATTTTCCACTGTTCTGTGACTTGCTTGGTGGTACGAATTAAATCTTCCAAGAGTACCTAACATAATTAGAATCATCAGCAGTTATAAAGGAGCCAACCCCAACACTGCAGTTAATGTGTGCCATTGGGAACCAGATTTCAAGTCTGGGATGTACCTTTAAGAGAACCAGAACCTGACAGTTTCTGAGGTTCTCTCGTAGACTGAATGAGAACAAGCCTTATCTATTGAAGTTCTGTCTAAGAAGGTGAAGATACCGAGTCCACTCACTATCAAAAGAAATATCTAGCTTTGCCCTTCTCATTAGGTACAGCGGAAAATAACCAAAGCCCTAAGGGGTCCAGGCAACTGCTATGGGAATTCTGAAATCATATCATGGTTAATAGCATTTTCAATGAAGTAGCATCAGCATTTCCCCAAAAGAAGTGTGCCCTGCGGTCTAGTAATGGTAACATATTACCATATCCATTCTAATGCAAGAGAAACCATACCCAATAGATGAACATCGTCAATAGATAAAAGTTTCATAGCCTTTCAACCTGCCTTTGTTTTCTTATTAGTTCTTCATCAATGACTGGGATTTTTATTTAACCAAATGACTCTACCAAAGAATAGGAAAACACTTGAAATCATGCCTTTGAGCAAACACTAATCTACCTAAATAATGCTGGTGTTCTACTATATCAGTGTATCAATTTCTTCCTGGTTATTCAGGCCTTTTGCTCTCTACGTGCAAGCTTTAGTCTGTTTCTCTTTATCTCCCTTCTTCCTTTGCCCTCTCTGCCACTCTACCGTCTCTTTCCAGATTCTGTGCCATCCGTCTGGAGTTCTTCCTTGGCTTTCTCACTTTCTTTCCTCTTCTCTTTTTCTTTCCTTTTTCTAGATTTTTGTTCCACTGCTCAGTGCCTAGAGAAGAATATCAGTAACACCATGGGGACTGTATCTGTAGAAAAATACAAATACAAAGTCAGAGTTTAACAGTGACTGACTCGGGATTCCCCAGCTCTGATGCCACCGAAACACACCACCAACATGGCACAGTTCTTCCAGGAAAAGAAATCAAATGCATTCATTTTAATTCACAAAATAATCAGCTGCTGTAAAACCTTTTAAACCTTGGGTTCTCTCTGCTCTCCCAAGGTCTCTTTAAGCTTATGTATGTATGTATGTATGTATGTATGTATGTAGGAATTATAGCTGTGTGTCACTTATCTGGTCTCAAATCCTTTTCAGAGAAGGGAGGGGACACAAGGAGGAACAAGTTGACCAAAGATTATGTATAATCATTTTGAAGACGTACAGAGAGTGACTATTCTAAATAACCGTACATTCTTTGAAAAATAATTTTATTTATCTAACATGTGCATTCAAACATATTAAGCAAATCATGAAAACAATTTTAACACACCTTTCTATGTAGATATAATGCAAATGCTCAAATTCAGTCAACGGAAAAATTTTATTGAGACAGTATCTCATATAGTTGAGTGGCTGGCCTAGCATGCACCAAGTGACTCACACTGGCCCTGAACTCTAAGCAATCCTTCTGTCTCAGCTTCAAAAGTGTTGAGATTTTAAGCACACACCAGCACACACCAGCACACCCAGCTAAGAATTTTTCAAATGCTAATATGGTTCTTAAAAACTATTTTTTGTTATTAAATATTACTCTAAAAATAGAGGTGATCAAGAATTTTGCGCAAAATCTGTCAAATATAAACATTTTTCTTTAACGATACTAATATTTTTACATTTGCCGTATCTGTAGTTTCCTCCGAGTTTCACAATGGGGGAAAATAAATAAAAAGTATAAAGGTTGAAGATTAACTTATTTTTATGCTTTTAAAAATGAATGAAAGTGACAAAGACTAGCCAGACATCTCTAGAATGACATCCATTGCTTGCTGCCTTTGCTAAGCTGCTGCTCCTCTTCTGCAAACTTCTTTTTAGCCAAAGTACCTAGGAAATTGTGTCCTCTTGTGGTCACTGGCAAAAACAACATGTTTTCCTTGGGAAGAACCAAATCAAACAACGTGAATGGGATTTAAGGGTTCAGGAAAGCCATCTGTTGGGGCGGGGGGGGGGGGGACTTCCCAGTGAAAGGAGTTAGGATGACCAAAAGGAAAAACTGAGCCAGAAAAGCCGTGTAAATTGTCCAATGTTTACTTAAATTGCTGAGCATCCCACAGCTGAAGATAAGATATTGAAATAGCAGAACTGGGATCAGGGTAAAATGTCCCGAGGAGTTCTGTATTTCTGAGGGTTTTTCTTCAGTTTTCAGAGCAACTTGAAAATAACCAGGGAGTTAGGGAGAAGTGTGTATTTCAGTCAGGTCAACCAGCAGTGAGATGCGATGCCAATTCTCCAAGCTACACTTAATCATAAGCAGTAGAAGAATAAAATAAAGTCAAGGTGGAAACACAGGAGTCTATGTATCACTTCGCCTGGCTCTTTCTAGGATATCCAAGTCTTAAATCCCATGCTCGTCTCGAATGCAGAGAGTCAGATGTTCTAGTGATTAACATTGATGCCGCTTCCATTTGCTCATTTGTGGGGTCCTTCAGTTTCTCTTGCTTTTTAATTTTCCCCCTTACTTCTCAATTGGAACTTTCAAATTGTATAACTTTAGCTTCATATTATTAAAGAAATTCAGAGAGATGAAAGGAGAATCAGTTAGAGTCATGAAGTTAGAGTCACCAGTGGGACTAAGATGCTCAAACATCACCATGGCTGTCTGCAAGGCAGGAGTGACTGAAGTCACTGGTGCTGATATAGACTTTATATTACACTGTAATGGAATTGTCGCTTTGAAATATCAAACTGGGAAATCCCTGTAAAATGTCCAAAATTAAATGAAATCTAAGATGCACAACAACCTAAGACTTATTCAACTGTAGTTTTTCAGTATGTGCCCCCTTCTGCAGGTGGGTTCCTGTGCTTCATCTAAAAGATTCAAAGACACAGTGACTTGTCATCTATAGACTGAGGAGAGACCCTGGGGAGTCACCATGGAGTATACAGCTTTTGTATAAACCCAACTCTAAAGTCTTCCAGCTTGCTAACAATTTTACAGTGTGTTTCTTTTCTTTATCCCAAACTATTTGTAACTGACTGCTAAGAAAATGTCAGTGTACAATGAAAGTATAAGGATAATTACAGAGATGTTGCGTGTGCCCAGCATGAGAGTTCTGTCTTTTTCCCATTTTTTTCTTTTTATAAGCACTGCTCAGGAAGAACTGCAAACATGCTAAGTTTGCAGCCTGAGAGCAAAGCTCCCTGTGAATTCTCCAAGTGCAAAAGGCATTTGTTGTTTTCAGTGAACTTTTGGGGGGGGATCTTTCCTGTTCCTGAAGTAGACAAAGTGAGTTAGATCCTAATTAACCCATCATTCCCCGGTCCCCAGCTGACATCACATTGACAGAAGCTTTAAAGGGGAAGATGTAAAATTGTTTTACTTAAAAGACCAAAATCGGGTATTGAAAATAAAGGGAACTAACTCTCTGATGTTAATCTGAAACACTGTGCAAATCGCAGCCACTCTCACATCCATGAGATACCCAGAATTGTATCAGAGTTGCGGGCAAATAGAGAAGGACTCAGCTGTACCCAGCAATGACAGGAGAGAAGGCGGTTAAGAGCTGACAAGGAGCTGTATCTAAGGGACAAGGCAGCCTACCTCAGCCCATCACCCGCTGTGCACTGCTCACCAAGTCCTAGCTATTGCTGTACTGATTCACCTGGAAAGGTCCCACCTTTTGCTCAAAATATAAATCCCAGCCCCACTTAACAAGCACTTCCATCCTCCACACCTCAGAATGAGTTCAAAAGGAATTCCTATTCAGAACTAAAGTGATTCCTGGTGACCCTGTTCAAAGGATCACAGGACAGAGATGGCTCTGTTTAGGCCATTCATTTCCAATGCTCTTCTAAGCTAGGTGACTTCAAAAGCTTAGCCTAAGCCCGGTGTGTGTGTGTGTGTGGTGGTGGTGGTGGGGAACGGGACACAGGAATACCAGGGCTGGCTTGCTGACTAGAAGCCTTGATAAACCGGCACTTGCTAATGACCCGGGCTAGGCAGGAAGGTGAACTGTTTCTCCACACCTGGTTCAACCCTTCCCCTCTCTCAACAGTGCCTCTCTCTGAAGTTCACCTCCCCAATTTCGCCTCCCCCCCATCTTCCTTGGTCGCATCCCCAAAGGAAGAAATGTTCCTATCATTTGTTCTCTTTGTGTTATTTTTAATGCTCAACTAAAGGGGGGGAAATCGAGATTGATATTAATAAAGGGAAAATCAAGATAGCTGAAAAATCGAAAATTCTCTAGAGTTCCGCAGCGACCTTCTAAAAGATAATTGTGGGACACTCTGTGATTCATATTTACAAAGCAGAGCGCTTGGTAGAGTAGGAGGCAGAATTTCAGTCATGCTTTGTTTTCAAGGGATATTCTTGTCGGGGTGAAAGATGCAAATACGAGGGTGCAGGAGTGGCTTTATTTTGAGAAGAATTGGCTACGAGCTATTAAAATTAAGTGGAGGTCAAGTAGAATCTGGTTTTTAGCCAGGCTGTCATCTTAAAATATGGCAGAAGCGGGCGGGTGGGGCCGTCCAGTTGGCACGCTGTGGTCATTGTCTCTGGACGTCGGTAAAAACTGTGCGGGGCAATCCCAGGAGGTCTCTACTCTGGTGAAAGCACATTCGGATTTACTGTTCTCTGAAAAAGGTAGCTCTCCCCACAAAGACTCAGCCCTAGGACCAGACCCAGGCATTCCACACCCCAGCGTTTCCGCGACCCAGCTGAGCACTTCAGCAGGAGGCAGCCACGTGGCCTGCCCTGCGTGGCAGGGGCTCCGGCCTCCAGCTTCTCAGGAAGTCGGTGGCCGCGACCTTTAGCCCAACCCAGAAAGGGGCACTTGCTGAGCTAGCATTTCCCCAGGGGATTGACCCGGGGATCCTGGGCCAGGCCCTCAGCTAGGGAGCAGTGCAGGAGCTCGAGGCGCTGATCTCTGAGCCTGTAAACTCTGCCCCTGAACTCTGGCTACTTACTGCCTTAGGACCCAGAATTGCCTTTTTTGAGTAGAAAGAGATCATCATGAACCGACCCCTAACCCCTCATCCTTTAAAAAAAAGAAAGAAAGAAAGAAAAAAAGAAAGAAAGAAAGAAGGAAAAAGAAAAGAAAAGTGTTGCAGGCTTCCCTCCTACAGCCGCTCCTCTTCTTGCTCATCAACCTCGCAGCTTCCAGTTTGCCAGAATACTCTTTGGAGCTCTTGGGTTTTTACGTGTTAGGTGGACATGCTTGCATCGCCAAACATGGCTGAAGGATCAAAATGCATTTGAGGCATAACTACTCACGGGACCTGCTAGGAAGATGACCTGGGATGCTGCACTCGGACCAGGCAGCTCTGTAAACGATGTCGAGTTCTGACTACACACACACACACACACACACACACACACACACACACACACACCTTAAAATTTTATACACTGACTACCCAACATTACTACTCAGGGCCTGATTTGGGAGTAACGGCGGCGGTGATGAAATGGTCACAAGTTCTCCACCTTGAGCTCCAGCGTGGGGCCTTGGGGCCAACGGGAAGGCTGCTCTACCCTTCCTTGCTTCTCCTCCCTTCATAAGGACGAGGCTTGTCTCTGTAGAAGAATGAACTTCAGCCTCCTTCCAGCACCTTCGGAGGCTCAGTCTCTGGAGAGCAAGGAAACTTTAGATTGGGTCGCCTTAGCAGGAAAGGAGAGCCCAGCTGTTTCTCCAGAAGGGGTGAGACGGCAGGCTGGGGCACAGATCCACATCCCCCGAGGTGTGGCCACGTCTTCAGAACTACTCTGGGACTTCAGGACCTGGCAGTGGCCATGGATCCCCAGGGACTAGGGATTTCCTCTACCTGACTATTGGATGGACTCGGAGATGGACACTTTTCTTGCCACTCAACTTGGGCCCCAGCCATCCCCAACCGGGCCGCCCTGAGGACTCTGAAGGATCCCGGGAGGGATGAGACTTCACCCAGTGCGTCGAGGTCGCTCGCCGCTGTCACAGCCACTCCCCCCCCCCGTGGGGGGGGCAGCAGCCTGGACAGGCCCCTCTGCCTGCTGGCCGTGCTGCGCTCGGGTGCGGGGGGCGCTGGGCGCGCGATCGGGCGCGGAAGGAAATCGCCCCGCGGCCGCCTCACAGCAGAGGGGGAGAGCTTGCGGGGTGGGGGGGTGGGGTGAGTAGGGAGGCGGGCGCAGAGGCTGGCCGCCCGGGCCAGGTCGGTTTTGAATGGTTCGGAGGACGAATTGTTAGACCCCGAGGAAGGGGGGCCGGGCCGGGGGAGGGGGGCTGGAAAGCGGAAACTTTCCTATAAAACTTGGAAAAGTCCCTCCTCCCCACGTCAGGCCAATGACACCGCTGCCCCCCAAACTTTCCGCCCGCACGGAGGTATAAGAGCCGCCAAGCCCGCAGCCCGCGCCCGACTCCCAGACACCTCGCGGGCTCGCCAGCACCGGCACGGGCTGCGCCAGGGCGAGCAGGGCGCGCGTGCGGCCGTCGGGCGCCTTCTTTTTGGACCTCGGGGCCCTCCACACCGTCCCCTCCCCCGCCCGCCTCCCTCCCCGCCTCCAGCGCCCTCCCCGCGGAGGTTTCCCCCCCATCCCTCCTCCCTGCGTCCTCCGGGCCGCACCGCCCGGGCCGGCGCCGTGCGCGGGGAAGCTGGCGGGCTAAGGCGCCCCGCTCCTCTGCTCTTCCCCCTCCCCCTTTCCCGGCTCCGCGAGGCCGCACGTCGCCGCCCGCGAGATGATGCAGGACGTGTCCAGCTCGCCAGTCTCGCCGGCCGACGACAGCCTGAGCAACAGCGAGGAGGAGCCGGACCGGCAGCAGCCGGCAAGCGGCAAGCGCGGGGCTCGCAAGCGGCGCAGCAGCCGGCGCAGCGCGGGCGGCAGCGCGGGGCCCGGCGGGGCCACGGGCGGGGTCGTCGGAGGTGGCGACGAGCCGGGCAGCCCGGCCCAGGGCAAGCGCGGCAAGAAGTCTGCGAGCGGTGGCGGCGGCGGCGGCGGCAGCGCGGGCGGCGGTGGCGGCGGCAGCAGCAGCGGAGGCGGGAGCCCGCAGTCGTACGAGGAGCTGCAGACACAGCGGGTCATGGCCAACGTGCGGGAGCGCCAGCGCACGCAGTCGCTGAACGAGGCGTTCGCCGCGCTGCGCAAGATCATCCCCACGCTGCCCTCGGACAAGCTGAGCAAGATTCAGACCCTCAAACTGGCGGCCAGGTACATCGACTTCCTGTACCAGGTCCTGCAGAGCGACGAGCTGGACTCCAAGATGGCAAGCTGCAGCTATGTGGCCCACGAGCGGCTCAGCTACGCCTTCTCGGTCTGGAGGATGGAGGGGGCCTGGTCCATGTCTGCGTCCCACTAGCAGGCGGAGCTCCCCACCCCCTCGGCAGGCCGGAGACCTAGGTAAGGACCCACTCCCGGGTCGCTCGGGCCAGGCCTGGGCTCCCTGGTCACCTCGCCGCTGCTCTGGGTGACCCCACTTTCCTTGCTGCCCTCTACCTAGCCAGGCACCGCCACCCCATCCCCCAACCCGTGTCTCTGGCAGGTAGTTCAGTCCCCACTGGGGAAACAGGTCCGGGTCGGGGAGGAGTGTACCCTTGAGAGAGGTGAGCGTGTGCGGGAGTGTGCGTGACACAGACTTGAGAAAGTCAAGAATAAGGGACTTGTGCCCAGAGCTAGCCCTCCCCCCGCTTTCTTTCGTCTTCAGAATTCCCTTCTTAAAACAAATGTTTCCAAATTCCACCCCCTCCTTTCCGCCCACCCACTTCCTCTTGCCCTTGGGCTGAAATCCTTCCAGGTTGTTCAGCGAAAATTCTCGCTGGTAGTGATAACCAAGCTTAGCGGTCTTAGAAAACAGTCGCAGAGACATCCACAATAACCAACTTTCCCCTTCTGGGTTTTTGCAGATGTCATTGTTTCCAGAGAAGGAGAAAATGGACAGTCTAGAGAACTCTGGAGCTGGATAACTAAAAATAAATCTATATGACAAAGATTTTCTTGGAAACTTAGAAGAGCAGAACCCAAATTCAAAAGAATCAGGGCGTGGGGCACACTTTTAAAAGAGAAAGCCAGACAGGCCCGGTGGACCGAGATCCCCAGAGAGGCACCACCCTCACACCTCTGCATTCTGATAGAAGTCTGAACCATTGTTTGTGTCCCCCTCTACCCCACCTTTTGACGAAGAATGTTTTATTTTTTTTATGCATGCATTCTCAAGAGGTCGTACTATTTCAGCCACTGAGAGCAAAGGCATCACTGTGGACTTTCTCCATTTTAAAATGGTAACAATCAGAGGAATTTTAACAAGACCTTTAGAAATAAAAACGCTGGGATCAAACTGGCCTACAAAACCATAGTCAGTGAATTCCTTAAAAAAAATTACTTCCTCTGAGGGAAAAGGAAAACATAAGATACAAAAGACAACATTCTATTTATTTATTGATGACCCATGGTAAAATGCAAATAGATCCGGTGTCTAAATGCATTCATATTTTTATGACTGTTTTGTAAATATCTTTTGTATATTATTTTTCTGCAATAAATAAATATGATTGAAAAATTTTAAGAATTTTAAAGTTTGGTCTATATTTTTAAAACTCAGAATGAAGTTGGTGGTAAATACTTGTTTGTTTAACTCTAGGGATGTTCAGGAGGGAGTGGGGCACCAGTATAAACAAAGACGTGAAAACCTCAAATAAACCTGCTACTGACAGAGACAGCCACACTATTAAAGGACAGCTCTATTATTATTACAGCTTGGCGTTCAGCGGGGCTCATTGCCTCCCCAATTCTTAGGTCGAATTGAACAGATTTGCTACCAAGTACCCCTTGCTTACAGTCTGGACTAAAGCATTCTAGTAAGCCATGCGAAAACAATATTATTTCCTTGCTACTATGTCCTTCCTTTTTTTAAAAAAAAGGCTTATTTTGGTGAAAGGCCACTGTGTTAATGAAAACTACATATATTATATATGTTATGTTTAAATGTGTGTAAAAAATTTAATTCAAAGGGAGATCGTTCTGTGATTTAGTCCCCTCTGGAGTGAATGAATGATGCCCAGTGCCATGCTGATTAAAAAGGAAAAGAGGTTGCTGTATTAATGTTACCCCCTGGGAAACGTGCCCCTGATATATATGTAAAGAATACACTTCGGTGGAGTAAAAATAAACATCTAGATTTTAGGTGTCCTTAGCAACTGCTGGAACAGTTACCATTGTTAAATGCTACAGCTCTTCACCCTTCAGTCAGTACCATGCACACGCGTGTGCACACACACAAACACACACGCATGCACACACACACCTGAAGCTCTGTCAAAGTATGACGGATGGAGCTGGATTTTTATTTCAGGATATTACTGGGACAAAAACATGGGTTTTTTTAATGACTAGTGATTTTTTTAAGTTTAGTTTTTCAATTTTCATCAGCTCAGCAAGTCATGTGTAAATAGAGGCGTTTTCGAGTTGGAAATGTTTCTGGTGCCTATTCACACAGTAGCTCACATAGGCTAGTGTCTCCAAACAGGCTGCATTTCCTTAACTGGGGTCGGGATTTTTTCCCCCCATGGTTTTTCTTTCCCTTTTCACTCAGCAGTGCCAAATACCGACAGGACAGCCGTATGCATTAATTATTGCGAATATTTTAGAAATATTTTTATAATAAGGAGCCTGTAGCATTGAGTCACATTAAAATATCAGTGAACGCATGGGGTGTTACTGGTTCTTATTTCTCTATTCTATTTTAAAATTTTTGGTTACCCTTTACAGTGAACAGACAAGGTGACTCTGTGTGGGGTATCTCTAGGGTATTTGTGGGTTGCATCGTGTAAGGTAGACATGTAAAGACGGTGTCCTAAAAGGACCAGAGAGAAGACCAAGATGGCAAATCAGTCTTAACGTGCATCACCCCAGCATGTCCATTTTCCAGATGCTCTGGAAGGAGCTTCCATGCTCACTAGCCTGGTCTGGCTCTTCTTTCAGATGTCTTCATGTACAGCAGGGTGGAAATCCATCATGACTGAGAAGGTAAATGCTCCCCTAACCCGGGTGTATAAGCTGATGCTTCAGACAAGAGTTGTTACCTTTCCTTCTTTATTTCTATTTTTTTCATAAAAACTGGGGAAAGGCAGTTGTCATATTAACAGTAATAGAAAAATAAAGATAATATTTTCTCTTGGACTTTTGTAAGATAGACAAACGTTTTTGGAAAGCTCATAAGTAGTTTTATTTAAGTGAGGCGGCCTTGTGGTAGAGATTGTTGTCTAGAATGTTATCTCCAGCTTGCAAGGTTGTGTGTACAATAACACCTCCACTACTGCAACATAAAATGCTCCATTCTTCATTGTAAAAACGACCTGTTTGTTCACCGCCCGCCCCCATTATTCTCATTTTATTCCAGTGTCTTATTTTAGTTACCTTTGTTTAACGTACATGTTGGATAAATTACCCGTTTCATGGTTTCATCGCGGAGATGCAAAATCTTATCATGTAATATTCCTGGACTCCTGTCTTTGTCCCCCAACCACAATGCTCTGGCTAGGAGGAAGAATTGTATTAAATGGTCTTCCATCTGAGGAATTGTATTTTTTTTTTTTACTGTGAAGATAGTTGTTTTTATCTTGTTTTTAACTTCCTCTAATTGTTAAGTCTTCAATCATAACAGTTAAGTGTGCTCATGCACACATGTCTGGGTTCCGTGCATATATGTACATGTTAAGCAATGCACAGATAATCCAGGGCACCGTTGCAGATCCAAAGTGCAACACATTAATAACTTAACCTCAGATAGAAACTCACAGAACCTGTGTCCTTTCTTCCCACAGTCAAGATTGGCACAGGCTTCCTGCCCCTGGGGTCTTTGGGCTCATACTCATAAGGGAGCTTTTTAAAAGGGACACTTGGCCCCTCACAAAAAAGTAGAGCATTTTGCACATTCCATGGTTTGGCAAAGTCAGAACTAGTTATTTTCTCTAGACCAGTATCAAGTTCTTCTCAGGCATATGATTTCACTTGAAGTCCTGCCCAGGAATCCTTCAAAGTGAGCATTTGTCCTGCTCTCATGATGTCAGGCGGTTTTCCCTGCATCTGTAATTTGAAGAAAAACAAACAAACCTGGGGGGGGGGGGGGGACAAACGCCACGGAAACCCAAACAGAACTCCGTAGGAAACGAGGGTCTCACCTGCGTAGGGTGCACCAGAGGGGCACCGACCGAGGCTTCCCCTGCGTGGGTGGCAGTCCAAACCGTCCTGTGGAGAGAGTGTCAATGTCGCTGCTCTCTGGATGGCACAGACCGGCTGCTTTGGGCCTCTGGCCGCTGCTAGGGGGCCGCTGCGCCAAGTGTCAGCGGTAGCACCACGAAGCAGCTATAGACACAGGCAAAGGCCCAACCTCAAATTTCCAAAGACAGGCCCGCATTAGTGACAAACTGAGGGTCGGGAAGGGAATCCCCAGGGGCCACTTTTCCAGAAATTTCTGCTAATGTGTCATAAGTGCCCCACCCCCAGCCCCAGTGAAAGTGGAAGGAAAGCTCTCCGGCAGGCACAATGGAAGGAGTTGGCTTCTTTCTTACTCTTAATAGCGACAACTGCACTATTTCTCAGACTCATCTTTGGAAACTGAACATCGAAAATACAAGCAGAAGGATTAATTTTCTGTGTTTAGTGGGCAGCAAAAGACAGACCTAGTAAACCGGGTACCGTGTGTGTACCGCAGCACGTTTTTACACTCTCTTTTGTTTCAAGGCCCAAGACACAACCCCACTTAATGTTCTTAGCAATCAAAGCACGCGTCCTTTGAAGAAGGTGTGTAATTGGAGTTGGAGGCATGTATGGAATTCCCAGATGTCTATAAAGTAAGAAGGAGCCTGTGGCAGGTCGCTGGAAGTTGGGGGCAAGTTACAATCACTGAGACACGAGGAACTGCTTCTCTCCCTTGATACAGGCCAGAGTTAAATGTCTGAAAAGGTTGGGATGTGAGCATCTTCTTGTATCAAAGTTATAGCAACATGGCAAAAAGCACATGGTCAGAAAACCTCAAGGAAAACAGTCAATTATAGTGGGGATTTCGTGGGCGCCCTGCAGGGAGCTCATTTGAGGTTTGCTGCAGCGAGGGCCTTCGGTGGCTTCTTTCTTGTTTACGTGGGCTGTTTTCTGTTCCTTCTTTTCCCTTGTACCCAAACTGGCGACTGGATCGTCGATTTGCTACATGTGATTTAGGCTGAGGTCAGACGAACTTCAGACTAGAAAAGGCAAAAGAAGTGGAAAAAGCATTCCTTCCAGAAGGCAGCCTTCATAGGGGAAGGGAGACTGGGAGCAGACAGAGAGAAATTACGTTTCTGTAAAACGAGCAGCCTAAAGGTCTACCAGATAGAGGGACGGCTCCCCGAAAAGACTCGAACATCGCCCTCTTTCTGGTTGTACCGAGAACTATGAAGAGGGATGAGGAGTAAGATCTGGCTGATGAAGCTGATGAAGCTGAATGCTAATGCGTGTGTGAATGTTGCTTATATGGCAGGTTTTGTTTTGTTGTTTTGTTTTTAGTCTGTAGCCCGAATTGAAATAAGATTTTTCTCCCTGGGTTCAAGGCATTGCTCTCATCTACCTGTGGAGGGGCGCCCCAGGCGGGAAACTTCTTAGTGTGCTGGAGAAATGGACTTTGGCAAAGGCTGTCACTGGGAGGCGGCATTTTGGGGAGATTTCGACGGGGCAGGGGAGCTGGAGTAAGTGGGGCGGCTGGAACAAAGACTAGCAAGGAAATGGCTATGCTAAGGCAGAGGGGAAAGGGCCGGCTGGAGGGCCACAGTGAAGAGCTGAGCAGGTACCAGAGGAAGTTTGTCTTGCCCAGATGTTGAGGCTTTTATGAAATGTCACGTGAAGAGAACAGATGTGCGAGTGGAGCCACGCCCTTAAACACAAGGAAGTCTTGCAGGGGGAATCTAGGCATAAATCAACAGCCTCTTTTTTCTCTCTTAAATACTCACAGAAATCGAAGGCTCATCCTAACTGCGTCTTCCTGATGTCCCTGTTCTTTCTGGGGCCCAGCAAGGTCTTTGTTTCTCCTCCAGTGTCCTGTTTTCCTTCTTTATGTCCCCACCTCCCCATGTTTCTCTCCCTGCTTCTTTGCATTTGATCCTGAGGAAAGTATCGGGTCTCAGTTTGAAAAGCTGAAACTAATCAATTGCCTATTTGAAGGGGTAGAGCGCGATAAGAGAGCAGGAATGCCAGGCTTGACAGACCCTAAACCTCCAAGATGCCTGCACCGGCTGAAAGATGAGCGGGCGACCCCTCCCTCCTGGGGCTGAGAACCTCTGCTCTGGGGATCCCTGAGTCCATGGGGAAGGGATTTCACCAAGATAAGAGCCTGCTTTGATTGAAAAGGGATTTTTTTTCCCCCAGAAGACTTGTACACATAAGACACTTTTTCCCCATGTGAGGAGAGAAGTTAGGACTATAAACAAAATCAAAGTGAAATAACAGTTTGGGAAATGAATATGATTCCTTTTCTGTGTTTAAGAGGTTGTTCATGGAGGTCCTTGTTAAGGCTAACATGTGGGCAGGCCAGGATCTCCATACACAGTAAGAATTTAAATATTTGCCTCCGCCTATACAGTAAGAGTGTTCAGTAAAGAAACCATGCTGTGGCTTTTCTCGTAAATGCAACACTGCACCTACATCTCTGCGGCACCCATGTTGTATCTGTGCTGGCTTACTTATTACTTAGCCTTCCACTAGGCTCTATGCTTTAAACAAAACTTAGGGAGTTAGAGTAATTTTTTCTACAATATTAAATTCAATTTTACTGCCAGGGTTTATCTTATTTTTAGAGTTTCCTGAAAGAAAGAGAGAGAGAATACATTCAAAGTGATGCCATTAGCGTAAAAGGGTAACCCAAAATTTAAATACCTAGAACCTGAGGAACAGGCAGATTCTTCCCTCTGTAGCATTTAGTCTCCACACACTTCCAGCATTATTTAAGCCTGATTTATTGTTTTCGGGTGTATATATAATAATATCTAGCTACAGCTCTCAGACATCCTGAATGCTACTGGTATAGCCGAATCCTGCCCTCTTTAGATTTGCCTGGTCTTCAAGGAATCATCACATTGGGGAGCCCTCTACCTCAAGTGTAAAACTTTCTTTGAGGGGCTTTCAGGTCCCCATTTTCTAAAACGCATCACTTCAAAGTCTACATTTTCCCCCTCTTTTCTTTTTTCTCTCTTCCTCCCTCTCTCTCTTCTTTCCTTCCTTCCTTCCTTCCTTCCTTCCTTCCTTCCTTCCTTCCTTCCTCCCTCCCTCTCCACCACCCCCTTCGTTATTTTTTCTGCTTTTCTCTTCAACTTAACAGAAAAGGTCTGGGGCTCCTGTTGAGAGCAGAGACATTTCCCTACTGCACATTTAGCAGAGAGAGGACGGGAGCACCCCTGAGGCAGCGTGGTGCTCCAATACTTGGGGGCAGTCCTGCCTTCCCTAACAGTATTCTTTTAAACGTTCTTGTAAATCCCATCTGTACTTTGAAGGAAACTTCTGTTAGTCTTCTTGCTCCATTCCACCCCTGACTCCTCATGCCATACCCCATCAACACACACCTTTTAAAACTTCTGAGTTTTGTAGCACAGAAAAGAGACCCAGGATGAAGGAGAATCCTTCCTCTTCCTTCTTTCTCTGCAGACTGAGTGAAATTTAAAACACATCTCATAGATCAGTTTTCCTCCTCTGATGTTAGGCAGTCCACGACCCGGATTTTCAAATAGCCAGGCAGGAGTCTGCAATATTTAATCCAGCCAGCTATTAAATGTCCTCAGGCTAAATCAGGAACACGAGAAAGAATCCTTACCAGGGATAATGATACCAAGACCTGGTGGGGGGAGGGGGAGGGGCAAGTAAGGGGCAGACAACCCCAGGAATATCTTGGACTTGAAAAATCCTGTTTTTAGAACTCCTGTCAGAATAATAACAAATCTAAGAAACATGAAAGAAAAAACTCTTTGTTCCAGGAGATGGTTTTAATGAACTACTACAACACACACACACACACACACACACACACACACACACACGCACACTTACACAGTGTTTCAGAGACTCCGCTTTTCCTTTACCTATTAGGGACTAGGAGGGTCCGTAATGTGATACCATCCCTTTTCCTGCCGCCCCCTTCTTTCCCCAATTAAGCCAAAACGGTCTTCTAAGGAGCTCTGGTCGGCGGCGACCGAGGCAGCTTTCCACAGCCTCGCTTTCGCTCCAGTGCTCACCCTCGCTGCAAAGCCAGGCCTAGAGGGATTGGGTCTCCAGGGTCTCACCTTCTTAAGAAGGCAGACACCCTCACTTAGAAGCTAACTTTCCTGGTATCTCGCAGGGACAATTCTCGGGAATGCAACAAATGGTGTTCCCCAAATCCGCCTGCCTTGGCTCCCCACTGACCTGGCCCAACGGTTTTTGTTGATTTAAACCTTCGGGGGAGGAATTGCTACTAAGGCAGCAAACGGGGCTGGGGGTAGGGAAGTAAAGTCAGGAGACGGGGCTGGAGTTCACCAGAGAAAAGTGCAACAACATGGGGAGGGGGAAGAACCTTTTAGACAGCAAGGACTAGGCATTTTGGCAGTCACATCTGTCATTTGTAGCAGTGGACAGATAAAACCATTCCTGATCAAAGAGGTCCGTTCATAAATCACCCATAAGAAACGGACTGTGGGGAGCAAAAGACACGTGTCGAATAATCTCGACCCGGGAGTAAGCTCCCCGCCACGCGGTTCCCGCCGCCCCTTCCCATGGTTTCCCGGTGCCTCGGCTCCGAGCTGAGAATGGGGGCGCTCTCCTTCCTGGCCCTCCCTGCCCCCAACCCCGCCGCCCCCTGGCCTCCGCCTCACAAATTCTCCTGGACCAGCCAGGTTCCGGGTTTGAAATTTCCATATGATCTCGACTCTGGACTGACCACGCAAACATCAGGGCAAAGCCAAAGGATGAAGTCTTTATTTAACTTAGGAGACAAGAGAGTTAGTCTTTCAAAACCGAAGATATGTCACTTCCAGGTCCTGTCCTTAGATTCTTCTTCTTCCTACCCTGTCCATGGTTACCCCACCCCTACCCCAACCTCATGGATCTTTATTCCCAGTGGGCATAGGATGCGCGGAGGGGAGAGTTCAGTGGGAGCTGAAACCGGCCAGACGCGTGCTGCCTTCCGGAATATTTGGGTTGGGAGGTTCAGTGTTTAGCTCGCAGCTCAGCCGCCCTAGTGCACTAGGAGTAGTTGCTGTCTTCGACACTGGAAACAAGTCGATCCTCTTTTCTCTTCCCACTTCCCCAGCCCGGGACTGTCCATCCAGCACCTGCTTCCTCTGGCTGACACAAAACAGGTTCGTGCGCTGAGCGCCCGGCTAGCTGTTGGAGGACCCCGGAACGCTTGAGGAGAGGGATGAGCCGCTGCTGCCGCGGTCCCCAAGTTGGCCATGCTAACGGACTTCGTGAATCCGTGCTCAGGGTTTACATCAAAAGATGCCCCCAGCTCCTTGCTTTTCTCCTAGCTTCTTTTCTCCTAGCTTCGGCGTCCCGTAGATAAGCGAGATTTTGCATGGAATAGGTGTTTATGGTTCTGGAAACTGCTCTTTGATCTGGGATTTGAGGGGTGGAGTGTTTGAAGGGTCTCTAGACGCTTGTCTGATTTGAATGCTTCTCAGGATGATTTATGGCAAAGGCTCATTTCTGACACTTCCAGATGCCCGCACTCTTTCTTACCCACCAGGAATGGCTGGGAAGTCTGTTTCCAATGGCCACTATCAGAGGTACCTAGATACTTATGGCTCCTTCTTGCCTGCTTTCCCAAACTGGTAGTGTTTTCTGGTCCACTAGGGAGGCCGATAGCCTTCTCTGCCTTCGGAGAGTGGGGCGTGATCTGAGATGGCTAAACTACAGGCGTGAAACCGAAGCACCCGCCTGCAAAGTTAGGCTTCTGCAGTAAGTCTATTTTGTGCAATTAGCCACTCGCTTCCCGCCCAGTTGGTGGTTTGGCGTTAATGCGATTTGACCCCCCCCACCCCCCACCCCCATGTGAAGTAGGGCAAAAATAAGCCCTCCGCCGGGACCCCTAGCAGCCTCCAGTCTCGGCCCCAGGCCGAAGCGGAGTGGTTCGAGGTCCTGGTTCCCGCGGGGCGGGGGAACCGGCAGCGTTCAGAAGCTGTTCAGGCTTGGGGTGAGGGGGGGAGGCGATGTCTTTCGGAAAGCTCCCTGCAGGCTCGGGACAGCGAAGCGAGGCCAGGAAAAATAACCCTAGCGACTCATTTACTGCAAACTGCACGGTGAGGTTGGGAAGCTGGAATGCGCACCGCGGCAGGGGGGCAGGTCAGGCAGAGCCGTCTGTTGCGCGATTTTAGGGGACCCCTAGGGCCAGCCGAGCTGAGTATGTGCTGAAGGCATTTGTCAACTGGAAGCCAAAGGTGGGCCCGACCCTTAGTGGCCTCCAGTGGACGCCTTGCTCTATGGAGAGAAGTTTCCCACTGATTTATTCTATGCAGCAGATCGGGGTGACAAGGGCGTCATATTCCTTCATTTCAGGAACAAAGGAAAATTAAGAAGCGAATGAGCCTTGAGACCTGGCACTGCTGGTGGATCTGTTTTACCCGGAGAGCCGCCCTGTGCCTAAGAGTCTTCCAAAATGGAAATCTGCACTCTTTGAATCTGTCCTGTTGGGGGTGGGGATATCTGCACCGTTTGGGGAGACTCTTATTATCTGGGGCAAGCTGCACTATTTGTGGGACTGTGCTATGTGAAGGCATCTACACTGTTTGAGGAACAATACCTCTTTGGTCACTTTGGGTGTGGCCTTTCATTCCTCCTTTCAATATTAGTGATCTGATGGCTTGTGGGTTGTAATCTTAAGTGGAAAAAAAGCCTGGTATCCTGGGTGACAGAAAATATATTAATTCTCTGAACAAACAGTGTGTAAACTGTCCTCATTATCCCTAACTTTACAAAATGAGGAACCAGATACTGGGTTATATAGAATCTGTCCTGATTGGAGAAGCTTACTTATAGGCCAAGACTGCATGTTGACTAATTTCTTCTATCCCTCCAAGGGCAACTGGAGAATTGTTCAAAATCATTGCCTCTATTTTTAGAATTTGATCAGTACATCAAAAGATCTAGCTCACATCTTATCATATAAATATATATGCACACACACACACACACACACACACACATATTCAAGAGCACAGACTCTTAAAAAAAAAAACGCTTTCCCAACTTCAAACCTATCAAATGTTTAACAGCTGAAGGATATTCATCTTTCGGAGGCTCGCCAAAATGTCAATAAAAATTTAATTATTTCTGAAACATATGGGAGTACTTACAAGACCCAAAAAATGTGATAGCAAGTATTGATATTAAGAGGAAACTCTACGATATACTTTCATATTTTCTGGTCAAGACCGTATATCCCTGAAAGAGTCTACAAGCCACAGGCATATTTATTCTTCCTGGCAAGGTCTCCAAAACCATCATGAAAGGCAGGTTGGTGGCTAGCAGGGTCTCCCGTGCTCTCTGTAAGAAGAACCGCAGCACCATTCTTGTACATTTGCTGTTTGTTTTCTGTAGCAACCTCTCGACAATGTCTAAAATAGCAAAGGCCAGTTCAGTGCAGAAGAGGGAACGGTGCCCATTGCTACAGTCTTTTTTTGTGATCAGCTAAAGAGAATCACCATCCAATCTGCTCCATTTAAACATCCTCCCTAATGTATGGCTTTGTCCTGTTGCATGGTAAAAGGACATCAACAGGTGATCTTTATATGGCTGTAGCAAACAAGACTGATGTGTGACTTTTGAATAAACACCAAAATAGGAGGAGTCTTTTGATAGGCACTTCCATTGAAAGGCTTCAGCTTCTTCTCCTCTATGGCTTTCCAGAAGCCCTCTGGCCTTCAAAGCAGAACTTTGGTACTTCAACTCCTTCCAGTCAGCCACTGCTCTGGGGCCATCCCTCTGAGACCCTGAGACTTGGTTTGACTTCCTTATTGCTGTTTCCGACTGTCCCTGGAGTTCTCCAAAGCTGAGTCCTGGTTATTTTCACCCAGAACAGGCAGGTCCCAGAAGCCACACTGCGGTGGTGGTGGCAGTTTGCACACCATTTTGGCTAATTATAAACGGGCTCTCCACCATTGGAATAAAGCTTGTGTTTCCCCCAATGTTTAGATTCAGCCATTTAATTTAGAGGAAGGACTCGAAACACAAGTGTCAGAGGCGTTTTCACTGGAATGCTGCTCCTTGCTCTATTGGGACACGCAGCTTTCTGATCTTAAGAGTGACGGTAAGCTCCTGAGATTGCTTATGTTCCAGAATAACCAGAGAAGCTATTCCCTAAGGCTCACTCTTTCTCTCCTACTATAAGTTTTAGGTCAACAGAACAGATAACAGGACAATAACTGTCTTTTGATAAGTGAAACTAGAAACTACTCCTGAAATCTGCCCAACAACTGGCAAGTGAAAAAAAGAATATGGAACCTGCATCTTTTCCTTCATACAGAATAAAAACAAGTGTCTTGACTGAAGGCAAAATTTGTCTTGTAACATCTTGAATACATTAATGTTCTGGGTACTAAATGTTTACTTTGGTTTTTTATAATTTTTGCACCCAATCTTTACTTGTGAAAAGGTGCCCAGAGACCATTATTTTTTTCATTAATAAACATGGTTGCCACTAAGGATGCTCTTGTGTATCAAGAGTGGTGAAAAAGGATGACTTAACCAATATGAACAGAACGTATCGTTCAGATCATCTGAGAGTTCAGTTTGTCCTATGGGGTAATTAAGGAATGGGGCAGAACCCGAGGAGAATGATCTGAAGTGGATATTTCCATCCCATGCAAAGGGTCCCAGAGGCCTTTTCTGTCTGTGCCCTGAAGTACAATTCTTAACTTCAGCCTGCCCCTCTCGTGGCTTCTGAGTAAGCAGCACAGAAAGCTAGCACGTGGGTGAGAAGTAAATGAAGTTGTATAACCATAGATGATTCCCATTTGCCCCTGCAGAATGACCTGCTCGTTTATCGGGTGGTCCAGAAGGAATCTTCAGTGTTTTAGATCAACAGAGGCAGTTTTAAAACGTTTGCTCACTCCCAGGCAGTTCTCTCTAAGTGTCAGGCTGCATGGGTGGCCGCTGCGACTGCTTTTAGCCAGATGAAGTAGTACTCAGTCAGCAAGCCTTTCCCGGAGGTTTCTCTAAGGTCCAGGGGGCCGTGCTGATGTGACTATGTAAGTGTGAAAGGAGCAGCCTTTTGCTGCACACCTCACAGTGCTGAGCCTGTGAGCCCAAGCCTCTGTCATGGCCGCTTCCCATGCTTTTCAGGATATCTTGGAATGGTGCAGAAAGCTAGGGACCCACTATCCCCAAATCCACAGAGGTTCACTGTGCTTCACTTTGCTTCAGTGTACTGAGACTGTGAACTTGGTTGTCAATGGA
This sequence comes from Myodes glareolus, assembly GCF_982192425.1. NCBI lineage: Eukaryota > Metazoa > Chordata > Mammalia > Rodentia > Cricetidae > Myodes > Myodes glareolus. Next base: position 87,605,965 of record NC_142036.1, on the reverse strand, counting down.
AAGAAGCAAAGCTCTCTGCTTTTGCCAGGCTGTTTCTTCTCATCAGTCCGTGCCAGCATCCCACAGACTGAGACCTGCTGCTAACCCATAGGCTCTTCTGATAGAGGCATGCCCAGCCCTCTGACAGGCTCAGCTCCCTATCCAATCAGCACCAGCACCTGGTGCTGTGGAACATTTGAACTAACATTACCTTTATTCCAACAGAAGATTCCCAAGGCAGAGAGGCCGTAATCCACACCTAAAGGAATAGAGAATCATAGAGAATGTGTCTAACACATTACACTCTCGTGTGAGCCCCAAATTTGTATTTCTAGTGATGACCCAAGCAAGCACAAATGACGTTTCAAAAGATATGTATTAAAACACCATGACTCAAGCATTCATTTTCCCTTAAATATTCCATGTTTAAAATAGCTATGAGGCCCATAGCTGCCACTTGCCTACAGGATTTCTTTTGTTCAGATAAGTGAGGGGTTATGTTTGGAGAACTCATGGCTTAACCTGCAGGACAGCATTAATTTCCAGTCCTGGGAAAATGCTATTCCCAGTCAGTGACCCTCTCTTTAAGTCTTATGTGGAGCCTTCACACCCTAAAAGCAGTAACAGTTAAGTATTTAAAAAGGCTAGCTTGTTACCAGAGCATTTTAATGTCTATCAAAATGATTCCATTTCCATTTGATCATGGTCTTTTTTTTTTTTTCCCCAAATAAATTCTGCACTTGTGCATTGAGACCAATTCTAAGCAACCTGCCTAGATGAGTCCACCCCTCCCCTGGACCAACCTTGTAGAGATTTAAGTTTTTTATTCCTGTGCTATAAACATACAATATGACTTTGTCACCTCCCAAAGTATTTCAATTGCCCGTAACTAAACAGTCCACGTCAATCAATAACCGTGAGCAACCCAAACGTCAAGTTATTTATTGAATACGCGCACATGATATTCCAGAGTCAAGAGTGGTGGTCTCGAGGCTGCAATGTAATCGATTCTGAGTTGAAAGACGCATTCTGAGGAGAGTTTCAGTTTGGCATGACCAGGATGAATGGCAAAAGCTGCTTCTCCACCCTTCTGCTCTCCCTCTTGACTCCAGAGATGCGGTGAATGTGCGTAATTTAAGGCAGGTGCTCCACATAGTGGGCTGACCACAGAGGATGAGAGAGCGTGCATTTGATACCCTGACGGCTGCTCTTTAATAGACTTTAAATAGACTCTGACTATTATTTGGCTTTTGGCTACAACATTTATTTTCACTTTCTTTCAAAGGCCTTTCTCTTTCATTTCGTCATTTTCCGCACCCTGAAATGTAACCCTGGTCCAGTAAGACCAAACAGAGGATTTATCTATATTGTCATCAAACTAAATGCAAATGAAATATCAAAGGGGGGCAGAAGGCACCACTATTTTTGGATCTTGGATGCTGACAGAAAATGCATGCGTTTTTCTTTGCCTAGGTAATAACAATACTTTATTTTTATATAAAGCCTTTCATCTGAGGATCTCAAAGGCCTTCAAGGTGTCGTTTGGATCTGGTATTCTTCAGCTTGCTGCCCTCAGTCTTTTCATTAATACCACCTTGCTATTGGATGGAGTTTCTCAGCTAATCTGCACTTGGCCCTGCGTATCCAGAGGTCCAAGGGCATTGGGTGTTTCTTGAATTGATGGAATAAATGACCAGTTATGATTTTTTTTAAACAATGCTTAGAGGAAGTTGGTGACAAAGGTGATTATTGAATTCACAGGTGGAACAGTTGTTACACTGTTTCTGCTCCAAACAGCAGCCCATGTGGTGACCCTCAGCCTGGCTGCATAGACAGATAGAGGACCCTGTCTGTCTGTGTCCCCCCCTTCCTGGCTCATCCCTCAGGGAGGAAGTGGGGTCAGCACATGAGCCAAAGGTTCCACTGCATGGGAGAAAAGAGCATCGTGCTAGGGAATGTGAAAAATGAATAAACATATTTAAATAATCTCAAATTAAAATAAAAGGGATACAGTGCAGATGTGCAAGAGGCAGTGTGGCTTTTAAGTTCCACACCTGATAGCCGAGGGAGTGCTTGCTTTGGGGATGTTAGGCTTTGGTTGTCCTTGTCTGATGGCTTTGGTTCTTGGAGACCGAGTCTTGCTATACAGCCCTGGCAGGTGTGGACTGCATGCACACATCTGACTGAACTCAAATTAGGGTGTGATCCTCTGATTCTCCCCTCTGGATGCTGGGACTACAGGTGTACACCAACCACACTTAGTGGAAAATATGTATTGACATAAAGCGTGAAGCAAAGGCATGGTGTTCTCTTATATTATATATCATACATACACATCTGAATTTAAAAATTAATTTATACATTTGTGCTACTAATTTTAGTTTATACACAACATAATTAACTTACTCTTTGTTGCATTTTGTTTCGCCTCATATATTCAAACTTATTCATCTGCTTCAGCATCCTGGTTGTCAGGATGAAGAATCTGAAGTCTGGACCGTTTCTTCTTGGCATCATTATCATTATGTGATTAGCTGTTAACTGGTGTTTCATAATTTGAGGTTATTCCACTTAACATTTATGGCTTAATATTCTCTTGGGACAACACATCATGATCTACATTTAATTTTAAAATTCGTGGTGAAGTTTGGGCAAGGGATCTCTCCTTTTAAATGGAAGACAGTTCCAGTGCTTTATTCCGGTGAGAATAACTAATAGGAGGAACATGCTCACTTTTCACTAAGAAGGCTTCATACAGAAGGAGACTTGATTTCATCTGAGAATAATTATAGATTTGAAGGAAAAAAAATAAACAAAATATTTGTTTTTCTTTTCCATTCCTTCATTTCGCATTTAATCTGAGCTTTTGTATTTGAATTCATCTTTCAGAGTAAATCACTGTTACATGTAGACAGAAACAGAACTCATGGGCAATATTAATGTCACATATCGACACTGTCTGTCTTCCATCAATCTTGCCGTGGCTTCAAAAGGAGTCACCTTAGCTCTATGCCTTCTGATTTCCTGAGATCAGGGATTTTTGAGACCGATTGATGTGATTTAGGTTAAGAGAAAGCCCTCCACGTAGCACGCTAATTTCACCATGTCTGGAACAGAAATCTCAGCATGATATGTCATGTTCTTCATCTGTGCATACCATCTGAGTCCCGAGTTCGACTGTGAGCAGCTCCAGAAGAAACGTGCGTAAACAAGCCAGAGTAATGATGAAAACAACGTCCGATCTCTATCGTCTCACTGCCTGACTCCAGGGTCTGGAGTCTGGACTGTGTTTGCTGCATCCTCAGACTCTTCCTTTGCACCTCCTCTACTTGTGGGTAGACTTTGAGGAAAGAATGAGCAGTTCAGTCAGCAACGTGAAATAAGGAAAGACGCCGAAGAGTATTTCTTCATTAGGGAATCTCAGTATGGGGTTTGCTTTTATATTTCTTCTGGGCAGCAGTCAGAGCATTAACGCTGCCTTTGAGATTGGCATCTCTAGTCCTGTTTTGAACTTATAATGTAGTCTTACATTATTCATTTTTCCGTAAACAAAAACTCTCTTTCTGATGTGTCGTTGAGTTAGTTGGTTTAGGGAATTAAAAGGAGAAGTCTAGTCTGAGCGCTGCCTCGTACTGCTGCGTTGGGACTGATCTCTTGGGCACCAGGTTATCTGGAATTGAGGAATAGAGGAATATCACTAACATTTTCATGCTGCCCCTCCATGATCTAAAACCTCTGGTGATCCTGCAATAAAATAGAATCTAAAATATTATTTTGGAGATAATTTTGTCTGTGGCTGAACAAACTTTAAATTTACAGGATCAATTAAAATGTCGATCTTTCTCAAATGACAACTTAGAAGTTGTAAATTGAAGAGTTAGTGAAAATTTCCAAACTCTGAACCTATGGTCACTGTAGGTTAGAATTAGGGGTTAAAAACTTGAGATAAGAGTAAATACAAAAGTAGCTATAAATCCGTATCACTTCCCTGATGTTAGAAATCATTTTGCTAAGAGTTCCACTTTTCTGTTTTTCTGGAAAACAGTAAAAACCAGTAAGTCAGAGTGTTTCTAACCCCTTCTCAGGCTGCCTTGGCCAGCAGGCATCTCCTTCACAGCTAGCTGACTCTCAGGTTATATGCCTTGAGAGCCAATAGGCAGGTAAATTTACATAACAATTAACGTGCTCCTCATTGGTGATTGGATGGCATGTGCAGGAATACATCTTGACTGTCACAGTCCACACTTTCACCCTGATTCCTTATTTTTACATCTCGTACCAAAGGAAGGGTCTAAAACTTAAGCTTGTCTTAGGACTCGCGTTCTACAGTGCTTCTACCTCTTGTTTTGTTGTGTTTTGTGGTCACTAACCAAGAAGAAATTTGTCTTTTTTTTTCTTTTTGAACACTGGAAATAATTTACTGGTTTTAGAAATATTAAACCACAAGGGAAAAAAAAGTTTGAGAAACCTTACGGGTCTGCCGAAGCCCTCAGAAAGCCAGGAAATGGAGAGTTAACACAGGGGCTCTGATCTAACTGTGTCTGAGGGAGTTAACAACCCCCAAAGAATGACAGCTTGTGCCTAGCCCACAGATACGGAAACTGAGAAATCGGCCTGGTGTTGGCAGAGGGATGTGGGTGGGAGCTCCCATGGTTACTACAGTTGGAGCATCGCGCGTCCGCGTTCACTGACTTACACATAAGCATCTCCTCTCGCCCAGCTTCACTACATAAGATAACATTTGCAAGTTTGAAGCTGACTAACACAGCAAAGTCTATTTCAGTTTGTGGCACAGATGTAGTTAATGGTCAGATTGCTCAGATGAGATTGGAGTGATGGCCATTTGCATAATTTATGCGCCTGTCATATGGAAGAAACAATGCCTTTCCTCCGGTCACTTTACTAGTCACACGGTAAAGGTCAGAAGAGAGCTCAGAAAATAAAATCCCCCTGTGTTCCTCACACAGAAGTCAACCTTTGTTGGCAGTAGTGGGTGCAGGTTTTAAAGGCAGCTTTTCAAACAATAGGCACTGTTCATACAGAAACCACATTTCAAAAAGCAGCCACGAAAGAAAACTGCTAATAAAATCATTGTCAGAATTTCTATTATCTTGTAATGAGTTTACTTAAAATTATACCTTTTTTTTTAAAAAAAACTTGTGCCAAAGTAAAGAAGGAGCTCTCTCACCTTGCTGTATAATGAAGATGTGGTTTGTGAAGATTCGGGGAAAGTCAGTGTTCATGCCTTCCTGTCGGTTCTTGAATCCTGCTATTCCGTTCTAGAAATCTGAAATGTCTAATTCAAAATCTTTATTAAATTGAGTCTAATTTTACATAGGCAAAAAATAACACATTCAAAATTATATATTTTTGCTCAAGACCTTAATATTGTCATTTCTGTTTTAATAACTAATTAGTACATAGTATAGAAAATCTGTATTGAATTTTAATATGAATATTTATATTAAAGTCATTTTACTTCTAAACAAGTTATTCAGTTTATATGCTATTATTATAATGAAGCTAAATTTGTATCAGAATGTCGTTCTGGGTTAAATTTAATACTTTGTGTCTCTTTAGCTTGTAAAGCTAAAAGTATTAAAAGTCTTTGAATTATAGACACATCTTTGAAAGGACTGAACCACGTCACCACCACAAGATAGAGTGCAATATTTAAAGCATTGCTTTGGAACTGGAGTTTTATGAACTGAAGCGTGACTGTGAGTTGATGGGTACTGTATCATGTCATTGGGAGTCCATTGTTTCCTTTTGTGTGGAAAAAGTGACAATTTCCATATGTGCCAGTTACACATGTAACCAGAAAACGAAAGATAAACTTAGGAAGTCACAAATAGACCGCTCTTAACTTAAAAAAAAAAAACTTTTGTTTGGAATCACTTTGCCTTCCCAAATATATATACATATATATATATAATGTATACACATGCACACATATACATACACACATACATGTATGTATATATACCTATATACAGATAGCTACATATTTGAGCGCTGTCTGTTTCAAAAGCAAACTGATCATAAAAATGAACCATGTTACATTGTTGTACTTAAGAAATGTCCATTTTAAACACGCAGTTATATTTATTGGAAACCAATCGTTGTTTGTATGCAGTAGTCATTTCAGAAAGCTCTAGTAAAATAAGAGGCATTTAGCAGTCTGTTGGGCAACAGTGGAGATTGCTACAGGTAGGCAAGGATTCACTTTTGTAACCTAGAAATATTGTTTCATCTGAATCTTATCCCTTGGTGATTAAACTCTAGTTTTCTATGCTTTAGTATAGCAATATTTAAAAGTGTTTGTGCATAAACATTGTACAACAAAGTATTTCCAGATTCTGGAGCTACATTATAATTTCCCACATTGCATATTCCAAAGCCCGGGTTGATAGGGTTAAAGCCATATGTGTGATACAATTATTAAGCCTATAACTCCCACCCCTTTACCCCACAACATGGAAATCACATTACCAGGGACAGAAAAGCATACAGGACCCAAAGATGTCATTAACACACTTCTGATACTCTAGATGCTTGAAAAAGGGCCTCTTTACCTTAACGAGCCTGCTTTTCTAGTCTGAGCTGGAGGGACCCTTGACACATTTACATAGAAAATGCAGTCAATGTTTGGAAATGCTTTGTAGTGGCCAAGAGCTGTGCATTTCCTTCTGCTGACCTGATTCTTTTCTTCAAATAAAGTAAATTAATAGAAGATGCCTCACGCAGGCTCCCTGCAGATGTGCGCACACTGCAAAGCTAATTGCTCTTCTTCTGCACAGTCCCATCCTGCACATGCTGCAATTTGCATTTGCCGGAGTGAGCTTTTCAGGGAATGAGCGGCACTCCGCCACACAGTGGATAGCAATGCGTTTGCATCACCCACATTATCTCAGCGCCATCACTGCCTTGGATCCTCTCCTCATTTCCTTACCACCCACACCCATCCCTCCCCTCTCGTCGGAAGGCTGATTTGTGTTAAGAGGGGACCACCAAGCCATTAACTCTAGGACATAGCTAGCGTACAGCGTGGAGGACGAAGCTCATGATCATATCACATTAGCTCTTCCCCCCGCACTATCCTTGTTTCTCCCAGTGCTTTCAAGAGGCAATAACTTCAAATACCTCGCATGGAAATGATAAACTGCCTGTTGTGCCTTTTCTTTGAAGGCGCTCTCCTGCGGAGTATCATATTTAAATAAATTGCCATTGAGTTGAGCGAGCAGCACAATCATGCCATTGAGGTAGAGTCTTTTGATCATATTTGGTAACGCAATCAAGGATCACATGAGGATTCTCTAGCAGGCCAGCCTTGCTGTGTGCTAGCAGCACACAGGAGAGAGGAGAGCGACAGGAGAGAGGGCATTAATTGCCCTGAATCCACCAACATAACAAAGCACACCTGTGTTCCATATATTCTAGCCCCTCAGGCGGTGGTTACATCTACCACCAAAGAAATTCTTTTCAGTTGATTGATCAGTAATTTCATAACAACTATTCAGTTTTTAAAATGCAGGTATACTCTTGTTAAAAAACAAAGAGAAATGTGCATAGACACACACCATTGTACTTTTATGGAAAGGGAATGCTCTAAATGGGACAGGAACCATAAGCTCTTCGCTGATTGACTACTCAATTCCCATCTCCGCCATTGGTCTCCTTTCTTTCATCCCTAATAAGGAAACAATAGCTGCCTACTTGCTGCAACAATTTTCCCGAGGATCCTGGGAAACACTGGTTAAGAAGACCCTTGGAAAACAAGCTTTCAAAGCACCTTACAAATGAACTGGTCTTACCAACTGTGTGGGCATGTGCGGCACACAGTCTGTGTGAACAGTGAACCGAAGTCTGCCTCATGGTCTCATTGCAAGTGCTTTTGTGATGTAAGTCTTGTTGGAAAAAAAATAGAGCTTTGGTATCTTTCATCTATCAGAAATACAGGGTCGCTAGTGGGACTTGCCTGGTGAACATTAGCTGAGGGAGCACGGGGACACTATTGAACTCAGCAGATGGGTTCCCAGAGGAGCAACAGATGTGGACGAGGGGGCTTGTGAAGAATTTCCTGCCATACAGTCCAGCACTCTGACTTTCCGTTTCTCTCTGAAACGTGAATGAGAGCTAACTGATGGCATCCTGAATCACTTCCTCCAGGCAGATACTTGGATGACCTCTTATCCTGCCTAGCCCCTCACACCCATTTTTGATAGTGAAAGAAAGTGAAAGAAAAATTTTAAAATGGAGAAAGCAACTAGTAAAGATTTCTTTTCAGTCTCTACCTCCATCAGTTTTGGGAAACGTCTTTTCCCCTGGAGTGATTCAACACTGCTCTTCTGTGGAGAGGAGACAGGAAGGCTAGTTCCAGGCAGACTCTTTGACTGACGGTCAATGGGACAAAGAACCAAAGGAGCTGGACACAGAGAACACATCCTCAGTTCTATGCTGGCAGTGGTGGCCGAAGTTCTTTCATGGATGTTAAACGGTGTTTCCTATCTGTACATCCTTACTGTGAATGAAATATTATATCTATAGCTAGACAGATAGATGCCTAATATCTCTAGCCCTTAAGTGGTGTGAAGTATGTAATCACCATTTTACAAATAAGAGAAAGAAGGTTAGAGATGTTTGACTCATTTTCCCAGAATTCTTCATCATTAGTTGACACATCCAAAATATTCAATCTAAATCTATCCAGTTGAAAGCAATATGATCTCATTTCTACCCAAAGTCAGTATTCAAAATGGCCCCTAGAACGGAGTTGGGGAAAACAAATAAACTACACCCTGACAGTATTTGTATGCATTCTTCTAGAAAAATTATCAAAACTCCACTTTCAAAGTGGAACAAAACAATAAGTATTTGTTCCAAACACAGCAAGTGTAATGAGAAACTGGGTGGCATTTTCTGAAGGGAAGAAAAGCTGCCGTCTTTGCTCAACTGTTTCTCTCATAACCTGACTTCAACTGACCTTAATAATCAGGACAACGAGGAAGACTTCACAAGGCCCATGAGTCAGCCCTTCCAGCGCCCTGTGTCAGCAAACAGCCTGAAAGCACAGTCATAGGGTTTCACACGGTGCATCTTTGTTTATGTCGAGGGAAGTCTAGGGAAGAGAGGCTGCCGGCTTTGTTATGTGTTCAGGAACAGTTAAAAGTCTTCATCCCCAGAGGCCAGTGGGCAGTTGTTGGCTTGGTGCCGACATTGTTAAAACTGTGTTTGTTCTCAAGTCTCTAAGAGGAGTTTTTAATATTTTAAATATTCGTGTTCTTCATGTTCCTTCTCTATTCTCTAGAGAAATTGTTTAAATCATTTCATTGATCTATTTTTAGGGAGCAGCTCAGTTGTAAGCCATTAGCAGAGAGCCTTGCCTTCTGTGAGCTCTATAGTACTTTCTGTAGGATCTGTTAGTCATGTTCGCACAATTTTCCCCATCCACAGTCCCAGCGTCACCCAGGAGTTGAACAGTTGCACAGTACTGAGAGCCTTTCTTTTCAGTACAACATAATAAACTTGAAAAATAAGCTAATCAACTCTTCTTTTCTCTTCGTAGTCAATCTTAGCGATTGAGTTTTAATATTGAAGTTTATGATTCTTGTTGTACACAGGCTATCAAAGATTACTGAACGGAGCTAAAGAGCAGGCCATGTGTAATGTCTCACTGTCCAGATCCCGTTCGCTGCAATTCTGGTTTTCTATGGCAGCCGAGCCATGTGGTATTGTGGAAGGCATCAGTCTTTCTACAGCTTTGACACTTGTGACGTGAGCACGAAGGACCTTTTTAGTAGAAGATGCACACACGCAGGAGATGGCCTGGCTCTGAGACGAAGTCTGTTGTTTTATTTACTGGACCTACTGTGTCCCTACCATCTCCTCCGAAAATGAGTCAGCCATCTTTGCTTTTACTGAAAAGAAGGGACACCATTTATCTCAACAGTTTCACTAACTCCTTTCCAAGATGCAAAGCATGTGTGTGTGAGTGTGTCTATATGTGTGTGTGGCATGTGTGTATGTGTTTGTGTGATAAGTGTATGTGTGAATGTGTGTATGTGTGTATGTGTTTGTGTGAAAAGTGTGTATTGTGTATGTATGTGTGGTAAGTGTATGTGTGTGTATGTGTGTGAGTGTGTGTGTATATGTTTGTGTGGTAAGTGTATGTGTGAGTGTGTGTATGTGTGTGTATGTGTGTATATGTGTGTATACGTGTATGTGTGTGAGTGTGTTATGTGTTTGTGTGGTAAGTGTATGTGTGAGTGTATGTATGTGTGTATATGTGTGTATACGTGTATGTGTGTGAGTGTGTTATGTGTTTGTGTGGTAAGTGTATGTGTGAGTGTGTGTATGTGTGTATATGTGTGTATATGTGTATGTGTGTGAGTGTGTTATGTATTTGTGTGGTAAGTATATGTGTGAGTGTGTGAATGTGTGTGTATGTGTGATAAGTGCATGTGTGTGTCTATATGTATATGTGTGAATGTGTGTATGTGTGTGAGTGTGTGGTTAGTGTATGTGTGAGTGTGTAAGTGAGTGTCTGTGTGTGTATATGTGAGTGTGTGTGTGTATGTGTGTGATAAAATGTTACAAGGTTGGAACTGTGAATAATGTTGGTTCAATGAGAAGAATAATTTCTCCTTTCACTCTGCCCCTATACTTGGTACTTCTTACCTAGTGTGCAATGGTTTGTTGCAAACACACAGGGACTAAGAACTCCTCAAATCAGAAAGGTTGTAGCTGATTCTCATTTAGCCATTGTTGGAAGGTTTGTATTGGGTCAGAGGGGAGCTTGCGTGGGCACCTTTCTCATATTTAGGGACAAGCAGGAAGCTGTTTGTTGATGCTGTACTGCTTGAGGTTGTGGTGAGTGAGTGTGTGTGTGTGGTGTGTGTGTGTGTGCACGCACGTCTTAAGTTACCAAATTCTCCAGGATTTTTAGGCTCATAAAATATAAACCTTCATACTTAGGAGCAAATCAATCTCTGTTTTGACTTAAGAATCTTGGCAAGTTTTAACAAATGTTTTGTAATTGTTAGCATGAAGTAAAGACAAAGCAGAAGAGAGAAATGGAAGGGTTTGGAATACACGGTGTGTATCATTCGTTACAAGCCGGGACACTTCTGTTGGCTGGCAATATTCCTGGTACTTTTGTGCACTGAATCCACACTGGAGACCCAGTCAGTGGACACCCCTGCAGTGACGTCCTTCTGCCCTGTCTGGGCAGTGCACGTGGGGCAGCCTCTCTACTTCCTGCAAGAGCCTCAGCCACTGCTGATGAGCGGGTGTCTATAATGGTTGCATTACATCTGACCAAACCTCCCGGCATCTGAACTTGCTATTGTGATTGCGTTACATCTGACCAAACCTCCCGGCATCTGAACTTGCTATTGTGATTGCGTTACATCTGACCAAACCTCCCGGCATCTGAACTTGCTATTGTGATTGCGTTACATACAGCCAAACCTCCCGGCATTTGAACTTGCTATCTCGCTCATCAGTGTCACATGTAATCTGCTTCATCACTCAAATCACAGGAAACAATATGTTCCGCATTTTTGCACAGCGTAGGACTCCCCTGCAGTTGCTGAGACCTGGGCCTGGAACTGGAAACGGCCCTTTCCATAACTAAGTTAAAACTAATGCTGTCAAGCCCAGCATCGTGATTCAGAGGGGAAAGAGGAAAACATCCGACCAACATCCAGCAAAGAAAGAGATTTATCAGCCCTCTTTGTCACCAAATGCCTCCTCAGGAACCACTCTGTTGAATCACATGTCAAAGAGTCAGAAACAGGGGTAACGAACTTGAGTCTTAAAGAGAAACACGCTTGGCTGTTTATTCATTCATGTTTTTTAGACATTCTTAGATTCTATAGAGATATGTTGGAAAGCATGTTTCTTTCTTGCTTGTTTTTTTTTATTACAGTTTTATGGAGAATAGTTTTCATGCCTTAAAAGTTCACCCCTTTAAAAATGTACAAGTCAGAGATTTGTAGTGTATTATCACCGCCAGTCTCAAAGACCAATCTTCCACCATCTAACCATCAACTTCTGTAATGTCAATTGCAGGTGTCAGGCTGACTGCAGAGTAAGCAAAGCACTCCCTCTGGGTATGTCTCTGAGGGTTCCAGAGGACACCCCCCCACACACACACACATTTGTTACCATGGTGAGGAAAACAAGTCTTCCCCGAGAGTGTTACCATCCCAAAGACTGAGAACAGGCAAGCTAAGCAATGAACTTACTCTTATACAATTTCCTCCCATCTGAGTCTGAATACCCTGTGGCTGCCATGAGAAATAAAAACTTGAGATTACCTTGTCTCGGGACCTTGACTCTTGTACCAGTCTTGCTCTGTGCCTCCATCTACTGCTCTGCTTCTCTGACCTCCTCACGCAGACTAAGCCACATTACTGACTTCATCTTTTTCAAATGGGGCAAGGCCTCTCTTGAAACTTCCTATAGTAAATAACCTCTGTCTGTCTGCCTGTGTCTAAGCACCTGTTTATCTATATTCTGCCACAGCATTTTGATATAAAACCCTAATACACTCTCATGTCTCTACAATGGTTTCTATTGAACTGTATGTTTTGACCATTGCACACAAATGGAATTGTAGAATGTGTGTGTGTGTGTGTATGTGTGTGTGTGTGCATGCATATGTGTGATGTGGGATTCCCCTCTGTATGCTGTGAATATGTTTTATTACCATTGGTTAATAAAGAAGCTGCTTTGACCTATAGCAGGGCAGAATATAGCCAGACTGGAAGAGACATAGAGAGTAGGCGGAGTCAAGGAGATGCCATGTAGCTGTGAAAGGAGACAGACGCTAGACACTTACCAGTAAACCACAACCTTGTGCTGATACACAGATTAATAGAAATGGGTTAATTTAAGATATAAGAGCTAGCTAGGAATATGCTGGAGTCGTTGGCTAAACAGTGTTGGGTTTTGTGTGTTTGGGTCTTGGGCAGCTGGAAACAAATGAGCAGCCTCTATCTACATGGGTGCATGGCATGCATTACTTTTGACACGATTCCCCTCAGCATATTCCAGGTTCCACCAGGGCCACAGCATGAGTGGTACTGTGCTGTCTGTATGACCATTGTTTGGATGGACCATGTTTTGCTTATTCATTTAGCAGGCACAGTTCAGCTGTCCCAGGAGTGCTGCTGTAAACATCCATGATCTGTGTTTTTAGTCCTCTTGGGTGTACACATATGACTGGGATGATTGAGTCATAGAATCTCTCCCTGGTTAACTGTGTGAGAATCTGCTAGAGTGTCTCTCAAAGTGGCTGCCGCATTTCGCATTTCCCAAAGTGGTTTCTGAGGGTTCCACCCCCTCATAGTCTTACTAATGTGACATTTAGGTCTCCTGATTCTATAGCTATGAAGTGTTTGGATTTGCAGTTGGTTGCTTATGACATAAAACAAGATTTGTAATCGTTACTGATTTCGTGTATTTGGAGGAATGAGTGTTCAAATCCTCCACTCAGTTCTCAGAACCTGGTCTGTTCTTGGGTTGTATGTCTCCGCGTGTATTCTAGACATTAATCTCATAGCACACATGTCCAAAACAGGAGCAGGTGTCACAGTGTGCACATAACGATGATTTTTCTAGTTTTCTGTATTTCTTTCTCTTTTCTGTATAGTGTCTTTAAGGTATGAAGGCTATTAATCTTGAGCAAATCTATCTCTATTTTGTGGCCCACACTTTTGACATTGCTTACTATAACCATTACAAATTCAAGGAAAATTCACTCCCAAGTTTTCTTTTAAAAACTTTATAATTCTAACTCTGATACTAAACTGAGACATTGCCTCCATTTTCAGTTAATACATATGGCATGAGCTGCAGACCCGGAGCTCACAGGAGTTCTCGGCTCTGCTAGCACGATTGGTCTGATAATTATTATTTTCTTATCAAATGACGTTAAAATGACCAGTTGACTATGGTCAGCCTCGTTCTACACTCTCAATTTCACCCATTTGGTCAATGCGTCTGTACTTAAACCAATATCACACTTGATTCATCCTGCTTTGAATAAATGTGAGTCTTCCTTCCTTTGATCTTGTGTTCAAGACTGTTTTTTTTTCTATTCAAGCTTTTAGACAAACATTGCTGAAAGAAATTAAAGTGTATTTAATAAATAATGAATAAATTAATAAATCTCCCATGTTTCCAATGATGTCCGGATTTTTGTGAATTAGCTACGGCAATCCTACATGGTGTCTTGGTAGGAATTAGCAAGCTGATCATAAAATCGCTGTGGAAATTTTGGGGAACACAATAAACAAAACAATCTTACTTGCTTGATAGCCCAAACATGGTATCTTCTGTGGATGAAACTATAGTTAAAATTGAAATGTTCCAGGAAGTCTTGGATTTATTTTTCCTGGTTTTTGTTTTGAAAAGCATAAGAAAAATCATACAAAATATGAATTTTAACTTTTGACTTCATGGAGTAACAGAAAAAGGTAAGAGCACACTTTGCACTTTTTGACTTTACCTATTTCACCTCTTACACAGGTATATAATTTATAGCATCTATGAAATATAATTGTTCTGATACCATTTCATCTTGAAGGATTTCATCTTGGAAAGAGTTATTTTTATAGGCTCATAATAAATCACAGGTGCTCAGAAATGGTGTGGAATATTACAAAGATTTTCAACACTGATAATTAACCATGTGGATTATTCGGAATTAACAAACGTTATAAATCCCTGAATTTTATTCAAAAGACACCACTTGTGAGATACTAGGTGATGCCTTTTCTTTTTCCTTCTCATTCTCCCCCTCCTTCCCTCCTTCTCCTCATTCTTTTACCCACCTCTGGTAATCTTAAATATTTCCACAAAGACATGCAGTAAGTCTCCATGAAATGAATTGTGCTTATTTTTTGTGTCCATATCATGAGACACAGGAATTTTCTGCTCAGCTTTCAATTTAGGCAGAAGTAAATTAAAAGTGATTTAGTAGGTAGGAAAATAGGTAAACTAAGAAGCATTGGGGGTTCTGTAGGCACGGAAGACAGTCAGGCAGAATGGCTAATAAGTAGCCTTACAAAGAGTGAGGTGATGTATGTGGGTGGCAATGGGAGAATTCCTCAGCTGAGAGCCTGAGACTAGGAAACGAGTTTACGAATGGCCTGGTGTGACCGCTTGAACACTCAGTCCATATGAGAAGGTCAGGTTAAGTATGAACTTGACACTGTTTTCTTAAATACCTAACATGTGTTTGACAACATCAGTGGGAACCCAAAGGAACAACATGAAATATAGAAATCATATCATTGTTCTTTTTTACAGTTTGATATAACAGTTCCTATTCTCGGAGGGAAGCAAGAAATCAGCATCTTACTTCCTCCAGTACGGATTATTAACACACTAACTCGATAACCAGAAGAACAGTCTGGTAGTCTATATTCTAAGCCCATTTTAAAGATGAAGAAAACAAGATTTCACAAATCTGAGTTAAGTGGTTTATTCCAACATATGAGTAGTTATATTAATCCACTTTCTTTGTTGGCAGATTACAAAAATGGGAAGTTCAAAGGCTTTAGTTTCCAGCAGGAGAGAGCAGCCCCATTCCTGCAGCCAACAAGCAGAGTACAGTAGAAAGTACAGGAAGCAATCGTTGTGAGATACTATCCGGAGTCAGGGCACAACTGAGGTCCTCGAAAGCTAAATAAACAAAAGGAGCCTGAGGACAGGTCCAGCATTCCGGCTAAAGGGCGATGGGACCCAAGGAGGCAGTTCTCTTGCTGAATACAGTAGAGAGAGGAGAGCTCTGGAAGGAGAGAACTCGCCTCTGCATGGGATGTCTGAGTCTGCAGGCGATTACCAAACTGTGCACACGACAAAGCAACTCATGAAGTCAGGCTAAGCCATAATTCTAGAGATAGCAGAGGAGAAAAAGAATCTTTGAGCTCCGTCTAACCAGGGAGGGAAGACCTTTGGAACATATGAGTATTCAGTAGGAAATATTTAAAAACAAAACAAAACCCTAAACTAGATGTGGAGTAAGAAGCATGACAGATTCTCGCTGATATAATTTAATATTAATGTGTGAAGCTGGTGTGCAGGCTATCCAGTTGCCAATAGAATAGCGGTTCAACCCTACACAAAGGAAGGATATGTTTGTCAGTGGACTAGCATCTGGAATGGGAGGGGAAAGTAAGGGCATACCGCCATCAATATTTCCCCCTCCATGTGCTGCGTCACAACACTGCTTGAAGACAGACGACAATATGTTAAAGATGTCTATTGTAAACTCTCGAGCAACTGTCTTAAAAAAATCAAAACACAACAGAAACAAAGAAGTATTGCTAATGAGCCAAACACACAGATTATTTCTGAAGCTGAAAGATAATTTAAAACAAATTAGGAAACAAAAGCGAATGTATAAAAGATAAAAAGAGAAGAGGCAATGGGTGCAAATCCCACCATATGGGCAATTACACTCACTAGAAGTACTTCATCTTCAAACAACCTGGCTGTGAGCATCAACTAAATACATGAGCCAACTGTGAGCACACTCTAAGGAATTTCCAGTAATACATGAAGCTACTATGATTGTTTGCTTCTGTCGACCAGGGTCTTGCCTTTTAACATTCTATCTTTTAGCCTTCATTGCAATCTTCTTATTGCTAATACACAATTTTATGAAATATATATACATACATATAATTCAGTACAAAATTGACATTTAACTAATAGACTGCTCTTCCCTTCTTAATCTTTAATTAGTGTGTATTTGTTGTGCATAGTGTTGGGTGTCATGTAATTTCTTTGAAGTATATCACATTGTTTGCACATATTTACCCCAACAATTTCCTCCTCTTTGCCCTCCAAATTTTCCTCTCCCCTTTTAATTCACTGAATGTACTTCATCTCCTTTCTTGTCTTCTCTCTCTCTCTCTCTCTCTCTCTCTCTCTCTCTCTCACACACACACACACAAACACACACAGAGAGACACTTAGACACACACAAACACACAGACAGACACACATAGACACATACAGACACACACAAACACGTAGACACACACACACACAAACAGACGCACATACACTTTACACTTTTATGTACCAGTGGGACTCACAACTGAGAGAACACCTACAATGTTTGTCTTTCTGCATCTGACTTCTTTAGTTTTGTGCGCTCTCTAGATTGTCTATTTGCTAGCAAAGAACATAGTGTAATTCTTCCTTATGGCAGAGTAAGTCTCCAATCTGTACACATGCTATGTTCTCTTTATCTGTTTATCTATAGATGGGTATCTAGGTGATTCCACTACTTGGCTTTTGTGAACAGTGCTCCAATAAACACAGGCATGCAAGTATCTACATGGGTATGTTATCTTAGCATTCTTCAGGCATGTACCTGGGACTGGTTTATCTGGGTCATACATTAGTTACATTTTTAGATTTTTACTTTTGAAGAATGATCATACTGATTTCTAGAGTGACTGGGTCAATTACACTTGCACCCATGTGTCCAAGGGTTCCCTTTATTTCACGTCCTCTCCAGAAGCTGTTGCTTGTTTTCCTTATGAAGCTGTTTTAGCCGAGGTGAGAAGGAACCTTAAGAGAGTTTTAGTTTGCACTTCCCTGATGGCTAAGGATGGTGACTAATTTTTTTGATATATTTATTGGCCATTTGTACTTCATTCTTGAAAATTGTTGAGACGTAGTAACAACTGAGGTAAACTGGCCTTTATAGTGGAGTTTTACATTGACTGCTCCTAGAGATGTCAGACATTTAATCCCTCTAGTGTGCTTTTGTTCTCCACTACCATCTTCCGGCTTCCGTAAGAATTCCTGCTCCGAGTCTGCCCAGCAGCTGTGTATCTGTTCCCACCATCTGTGCGATCAGGACACACTGGAGGAAATGAAGTGTTCTGCTGTCTTGATTATGTTCACCTTGCGATGGGCTTGTCCACCAGAGCTATGGCTTCACTGGACTCTCTCAGTGGTGTCTTCTGTCTCCTCAGGAAAAACAAGGAGAAAATAGTGCGATGGACTTGCTGAATGCCGCTCTCCCGGTCTCTACCTGAAGTAGAGGGAGAGGAGGTCTTGCTTGTACTCTTGAGTGTTATATCACAACAGTTACTTGTCACCTTCTCTGCCAGAGACACAAGAGATATGGCAGGATTCCTGGGACTAAGCCCACAAAAACAAGAGGATCCACTAAACCTCTGGCCACCATGGTTTCTTAGCTTCAATCGTCACCACATTCAGGCGTTAGCAATCCATCCAGTTTGTCACTGAAGTTTGACCAAAAGTTCATCCTCTGATAGCTTATGATTCTGATGTGTGTATCCCCACGGGGACTTCCAGTTCCTGTGTTTTAACAGATTAACTGGGATGTTTTACTCATAGTCCATAGTTCTGTACTGAGTTCAAAAAAAGTCACTGATTTTCACGTTGTTCACTTTATTTATTTATTTTTGTTTGTTTTAAGTCAGGGGTGATGATTTACAGTCTCTTTATATATTGTATATAAAACTAATGGCCCATCCACTTGGACACCTTTTTTTCTTTAGTTCTTATAATCTTTAGCTATACAATTACTATGGTTCATCACTTTCCATTGCATATGTTTCTTGCCTATCATTTGTTCCAAAGGTATTTGTGATTGATTCCTTAATGTGCAGCTTAAAACATTTGATGCTAACACCTCTTACTTTGGGGTTTGTTTTTCTGGCTACGTTTGAGATATCCTGATTTTTAGATGACAATTGAGATGTGGCTGAAATCCGAATATTTTGGTTCCATTATGTTACAAAACTCAAAATTTTATTTAATCCAGTGTGCTTTTTAAAAGACATTTCATTATTTTATTTGTAGGAGTACTTGGCCTGCACATTCATCTGTGCAACAAGTGCATGCAAGTGGCCACGGAGGCCAGAGAGGATATCAGAGTCCCTAAAACTGGAGTCACAGGTCATTGTGAGCTGTCATGTGGGTGCTGGACACAAATTTGGGTCCTCTGGAAGAGCAGCCAGTGCTCTTAACCACTGAGCCATCTCTCCAGCCCCTATCTTGTGTAACAGGAAGGCTTCTCTACTGCAGCTCCATTAGGAAAAGGAGGAACCTCATCAACGCTACCAGATGCAAATAGAAATCAGGACAGCAGCACTTGCTTCCTATTGAAGCTACCTCAGATACAGACGGTTCTCAGTAGAGCTCAGAGCTCAGCTACAATGGCCTCAGCGTTGCCTGACTCCTTGTGCCACTAACTGGCTTGCCTTTCTTGTATACACAAGGCTGTTAAATTATTTAATTTACCCCAAACAGAAGTTGCTAATTTATTTGTAAACTCAATAAAACCACAATAACAGAAAGTCAAAAGGTATTATGAGAAAAAAATATACTCTTATTACCCATGAACATAAATCCAAAATCCTTTATAAATTACTAGCAAATTGGTGTATAGAAATAGTAAAGTTAATTTTATATTTGAAAAATTAATCAATACACTTTGTGTTGTAAGTAGATAACTCCAAAAATCAACATGATTTTCTCAGACTAAACTTGCCAAAGTCCATTTGACAAAATTAAATGTTCATCAATATAACAAAACAAACAAACAAACACAAACAAAAACCCACTTCCACCAAGTGGCTACAGGAATGTCTTCAATCTTATAACAGTGTGCTGCAAAGTCATAACTAGTGTAGAACATTTCTATTGCTGTGATAAACGCCATGATCAAAACAATTTACAGAGGGAAGGTGTATTTGGCCTACAGTTCCAGAGGGAAAGGAATCTGTGACAGCAGGGGGTGTGGCAGCAAGCAGCAGGCATGGCAGTTGCAGCATAAGCTGAGAGCTTGCATCTTGACCAAGCAGGAAACAGAAAGAGCGCACTGGGAATAACTTGAGGTGTCTCCCAAGGCCTCCCTCCATTGACGGCTCTCCCCCAGCAAGGCCACACCTCCTGAGCCTCCACTAACACCACCACTAATAGGGGGGCCGAGCATGCAAATGTCCAAGATTATGGAGACATCTCCTTCTAACCACCAGAAACCAAACAAGGAGTTTTGCTTTCAGTAATGCTATCCAATGTTACACCCAGTGTCTTAGAATCTGAAAAATACAAAGAGAAAAAGCAGGACATATACCAATTCAAATAACAGATTATCACTGAATAAATAAATAAGTCACAGACTGAAAGAAAATATTTCAGGCAACATAGCTAAAACATCTATATTTTTGAATATAAATAATTTGTATACTTGGTAATAAAAAGTCAATGCAAATTGGAAAGAAATTGAAGATACAAAAGATTCACAAATCTTGAAATACAGGAAAGGATACTGAAATTCATTAGTTACAAAATAAATACAAATTAAAACTCCAATAAAATACTTCACTTATTCTCTAAAATGACTGTTTGAGACATACTTTTATGTTTTTATTTTACTTTGAGAATTTCATATATGCATATATTTATATGCTCAGATCACATTTACCCCACTCTACCCCTGTGATCCCTCCGAGACCAACAGACTACATTGCCCTCCCAACTTCATGTCATCTTCTTAAATTAACATTCTAAATAATCCAGTAAGTCCTGTTAATGCTGTCTGCATGTGCATGGGTGTGGGACCATTCACAGGAGAATAGGCAACCTATCAGGGGCCATTTACCTGATGAAAACTGATTCTCCCTGCCCCAGAATCCATAATCTGGCAGTAGTTCCTTAGCTAAAGACGGAGCCTAGTGGGTTCCTTCCCCATCTATGTGGAACCTTGGCTGGCTTGACTTTGTGGGGGTCTTGTTCAGACAACAGCCTACTGTGAGTTCAGAAGTCCCATGATCATGCTGTGCCCTGAAGATGGGACTTTCGCCATGCTGTGTCCTGCAACGGGGCTTTCCAGCAGTTCTCTCTGACCTCCAACTCTTAGAGTCCTTCCTCCTCCATGATGCTCTTGGAGGCTTGAGGAAAGGGGATGCAGAGGAATTGCACACAGTTGACGCATTTAGGAATGGCTACCCCACAATTCCTTATTCTCTAAACTTTGATCAGTTCAAAGTCTCTGTATGATCTCTCATCCACTGAAAAAAAAATCTTCTCTGATGAGAGTAGAAAGCTATATAATCTATGATTAGCAATGGTAGCATATGGTAGGTAATATTTTTAAAAACCCTACCATTCATAGGTGGAAGGTATGGATATATCTCAACTGCAGTTTTACAGGTGAGTTTTAGGGCAGCTTGACATAAGCTTGACACAATCATCAGAGGAAGAAGCCTCAGCTGAGAAAATGTCTTTGTAAGATTTGGTTGTTGGCAAACCTGTGGGTCATTTTCTTAATCAGTGATTGATGCAAGAAGGCCCAGCTCATTGTGGGTGGTACCTACATGCCTGGACTTGTGGTCCTGGGATTTATAGGAAAGCAAGCAGAGCAAGTCATGATGAGCAAGCCAGTCTGCAGCACCCCTCCACGGTCTCTGCATCAGCTCCTTCCTCCAGGTTCTTGCCCTACCTTGTTTTTGGTGATGAATGTTGCTTTTGGTTATGATGCTTCATGGCAGCAATAGGAACCCTAAGACACCAATATTTTACCAAAAGAAGTGAGGACCATTCATCAAATGCTGGAATGGGTAAAGTTAACCCAATCTGATAGAAATGTAACTAACAGCAAAAGAATATCAAACCCCATCCATGGTTCCTAGAGCTTTGGGAAGGAGTTATTGACTTCAGTGGAACGTGAGTAGTGTTTTTGTTTGATGGAAATATTCAATGCCTTGATGATAAAGCTGATCAAATGGCTGAGCACATTTATCAGAACGTGGCGTCTAACACTGGGAACAAAAGCTACATTTTCCCGTGTGTGCTTAACATACCTCCACAAACTTGATTAAAAAACCCAGCAACTTCAAAAATAAGTAGTCTTGATGTATAGACAGAATGAAAAATATTTATTGTTGCAAGTTATAATAACAATCGATTAATATTTTGATAAAATTGTGTAAATAAAATTGCTTATATTTGATAACAGCTGACGTAACACTTTGGATACAAATAAATGATTTTGCAGCAGTATTTTTTATAGCAATGTGCCATATGGTGTCATTATGATCTGAAATTTAGAGTTAATAAAATACAAATTCCTTTGAGGTGTTAAAGAATAAATTTTATGAATGTATTAAATACTTTATTAGTTGAACATGACCAAAACATTTTCATGTTATTTTTGAAAGTTGTTTTGTAGTTAGATGTGCTAAAAATTAAAAACAAATTTCCTGTTTTGCTTTTCCCTCCAACACTGGAGAACATAAAGTCTTCCAATGCGAATGAAACAGGAAACTCTTAGGAATTATCTTTTCAAGATGGCAAGATTTATTGTTTACAATTTTTTTGTGGAACATTTCGCTGGGTGGGTACTACTTAAGACTCCACTGCCAGGCGCCAGTTCTTGACGCGGCTTTGCTTGCTCTCCACCCCTTTACAAAGCCTAGCTGATGATCAGATGGAGGACAACTTCTGCTTGTTTCCCACGCTGTGGCATGATGTTACTGTGTGGGGGGAAGAGTCCTCTAGACTGTCATCCCAAAGAATGAATTTAAATAAAAGCCAGTGTTTGAACGGATGAAAACACCCAGAAGAAGCGGAGAAAAGGATTTAAGCTACTGAAGTCTTATAATATTGTCTTTAATAGTACTTGAGAAGTGGGCAACATGCGAACATGAACTAGCACGCCAGAGTGTCCAAAGGTGGACGCCATTTCCTTTGGGTCTCCACAGCGTCAGAGACCTTCAGGTATCATCTTCCCCATGTGAACTGCTGCTTATTATGAACAGGAAAGAAAATTGCATGAAAGCATTACTGATCTTCTGAAGATGCAGGGCACCTTTCAGTAAAAGAGTCACATATGCAAAATCAAACCTCGTAAAGATGTGTGTGTCAGTCCTAAGTACTCCTAATTATTCCTGTAGCGTTTATCATTTGTCTGCCAGGGTGGCCTGCAAATGGGCTGTCCAAGCCTCGTCTCCTGTTCTCAGACCCTGGAGCTGTTAATCACTGAGCCAAATAGAGGGTGTCAGATATAAACTGAAAGGCCCCAAAGTAGTCAGTGCTTTGCTATTATTTTGCCTAGAAGGGCTGGACCTATCAGGAAAGCATTTTTGGTTCCCTCGCGAGTGCATGAGCATCACACTCTGAACAGGATATTAATTCCTGTGCTGATGGTTGAGTAGCCACTGCAACCCCATGCAAGCATCCATCGGGAAGCATTCACTTTCAGGTGTAAACGTCCAGTAATAGCCTGTTTTGTTGATGATTTCATAGTGGAATTAATCGTCATACTCATCAACAATGTGAACAGCGAGACGAGAGACTACATGTATGATAGGAGGAGAAGGTAGAAATA
Source organism: Myodes glareolus (assembly GCF_982192425.1). Taxonomy (NCBI): domain Eukaryota; kingdom Metazoa; phylum Chordata; class Mammalia; order Rodentia; family Cricetidae; genus Myodes; species Myodes glareolus. The sequence continues at coordinate 87,582,594 of NC_142036.1, read as the reverse complement.
CGGTTCATGGAATACAAAACACGGTTCCTCTCTACTCAAATGATTAACTTTGTGCAAAACATCCCAGTCAGTTTTGCTTTCTCTGTGTGGTTTGTTCTTAACTCACCTGCATAAAGAGTTACAGAGTGGAAAGACAAATGTGGTACACACGGACTCATACATGGACATTAGGTGGAAAGCAGGCTACAATCCACAGTCAGAGAAGCTAGGGAACAAAGAGGCCCTTAAGAAGGAGGCATAGATCTCCCTAGGAAGGGGAAATTGGTAAGATCTCTTGGGTAAACTGAGGGGATGGGTAAGAAGGGAAGCGATGGGGAGTAGAAAGTGAGAGAACTGCAAGGTCAAGTTGGGGGAGGGACAAAGAGGGAGAGCCATGAAAGAGGTGTCTTGATAGAGGGAGCCTTTATGGGGTGCTAGGGAAAGTCCCAGGAATCCACAGGATGAACCATGCTAAGACTCCTAGCAGTAGTGGAAAGGGGGTCTGAACTGAACTTCTCCTGTAATCAGATTGCTGACTACCCTGATTGCCATCATAGAACCTTCATCCAGTAACTGTTGGAAGCAGATGCAGAGATCCAAGGTCAAGCACTGCCCTGAGCTCAGAGAAGCCAGGTGAAGAGAGAAGGGAGAAGGGATTATACCAGCAAGGGGTGGGATTGTCAAGGTCATGATAGGAAAACCACAGAGACAGCTGACCTGAGCTCGTGAGACTGCATGAACTCTGGACCAACGGCTAAGGAGCCTGCATGGGACCAAACTAGGCCCTTTGCATGTGAGTGACAGCTGTGTACCTTGGTCTGTTCGTGGGGCTCCTGACAGTGGGACCAAGATATATCCCTGATGCATAAGCTAAGGTCATTCCCTATGGTGGGATACCTTGTTTAGCCTTGATGGAGGGGGAGAAGCTTGGTCCTGCCTCAACTTGATATGCCAGGTAAGGAAAGTTTTATCCTTTCTGAGAAACAGTTAGAGGGTGGGAGTGGAGAAGAGGAGGGTTAGGGGAAACTGTGGTTGGTATGTAAAATGAACAAAAAACTTAAAATTGAAAAAAAAGAGTTGACTAGATGATACTAATTTGAAAGCACTCAAGTGCTAGGGGTGATAGTGCACACCTTTAATCTGAGCACTTGGATTAAAGGCAGAGGCAGGTGAATCTCTCCAAATTTGAGAGTTTGATTCCTCCCTGATCTACACAGCAAGTTCCAGGCTAGGTAGAACTACACAGTGAAAACTCTGACTCAAAAGAAAAAAAAAGAAAGAAAAGAAAAGAAAAGAAAAGAAAAGAAAAGAAAAAAGAAAAAAAAAGGACAGGAAAGAAGGCATAAATGAAGTCAATGCCTTCTGTATCACCACAGGTATCAGTTTCTAAAATAAATCATTCTCTTGGAGATTTCAGATAAAAATGTTATAAAATATAGCATAGGGAAGATGTGCAGTTGAGTGTGGGTAATTAATCTAGAGTCCAGCAGTGAGGCGGTTAGAGAGTGACGTCATTTGTTTGAAGAGAGTTTAAAACATAACGGCATCCATGTTTAATGTTTGCAGAAAGTGAACGGAAAGTTTTTTTGGATTACTCACTTTTTAACTGATCCAAACCCTCTTCCCTCCTTTCATGTGGACAATCAAGAGTTTCCCTGGATCACATCACGGTGACCTTGAGCACAGAACTAGATTACCGTGATGATGCTGAAGAGACTGTATTGTGCATGTCATAAACAAGGAGCAGGATAAATGCAGGGGAAACATGTGACCTGCATAATGTAGGAAAAAGGAGGCTAGCTGCTGATGGAATTAATGAGCTAGGATTTAGACTATACACTCAGGTGTTCGATCGTTCTCTTTTGAATATCTTGTTTGGAAAAGGCGTCTTGTTTTGGATAATCTAGTTCTGACATACCCAATGAGCTCAAGTCTAGCTTGCAGAAAATTCAAAATGAAAACTGCATACAATTGAAAATGGGATAAGCCATTCTGACCCTTTAAAATAAAGTGCATCTCTTGGTGGACCTACAGTAATATTTTTAAGGTACACACACACACACACACAAATCACCATCCACCCACACATATATGCACACAGATATAGGTGTACACATATATGTACGTACACATATATGTACATGTGTTTTCATATATATGTTCACACACATATATGCATATATAAAAATTTCCCAAAACTTGATGACTCAGACACCAAGATGTTGTTAGGTTGGTGCTGTGTGGATGACTCATTTTGGCACTCAAGAGTTTGGTGTCTTCATATACAAAATAAACCGGGTCAAACAGATGCTCTTTCCTGTTCTCCTTTCACAAGAGCCTGTCGTCTAATACTTGGTTGTAATTTCCAGATGATAGGAAGTAAGGGAACCTGGTGTAAGGCAGAAAGCTAAACTGCAATGTAATCATATAGACTTTAAGGAGAAATTCACATCTCTTTGTGTTTGTGTGTGCACCTGCCTCTGTGCCTGTGTGTATGTGTGCCTGTGTCTACGTGTGTCTGTGTGTGTGTTCTTGTGCAAATACACGCATATGGCAGATGCAGCACATCTATCTCCTTCCCCGACATGGGTTCCAGAGGTTGAACTCAGGTCAACTGACTTGCTGGCTAGCACTAGTGTTCATTAAACGTTCTCCAAAACACCCAGACTCCAAACAAGAAATAGTAGAGCAACCGTTTATGCATCTTTTTCATAGGAAGTCCATTCTTGTCTCTGTTCACTTCATGTAGTGCTCAGCTCCACCATAAATCTCTAATGAGGACTCACAGGGGTGAGACCTCTTACTCCCTTTGCTCTGTTCTTCCCAAGCGGTATTTTGAGCGGACTCTTTGTTATCCCAGGTTTTTTGTTATTTAAATGCTTTGCTCGAAACAATGCAGAGTAAATGGTTCATTCTTAAAGCCTCTTTGAAAACACTGGGATTAGAAACAGACTGACTGGGCTGGAGAGATGGCTCAGAGGTTAAGAGCACTGACTGCTTTTCCAGAGGTCCTGAGTTCAATTCCCAGCAATCACATGTTGGCTCACAACTATCTGTAATGAGATCTGATGTTCTTTCCTGGTGTACAGGCAAACAAGCTGCATACATAACAAATAAATAATTTAAAAAAAAAAAGAAACACGACTGACTGATACTGAGCAAGTTTACAAGCCTATCCAGGCCTCCATTGCTGTTTGTTTTGTTTTATTTTGTTTTATTTTGTTAATATGCTTTTACTTGAATTGCCTCTCCCTTTCTTCCTTCTAGTGTCCTCCAGCGACACTGCCTCAAACACCGCTCATTACTCCTTCGCTTTCAAGTTGATAACCTCTTGTTATCATATGTAGAATATTGTATATAGACTATGTATTATATTCTTCTTATCCACGCAGTCTTTCTAAATGTCACATTTTAATTAATTTTTGAGAATTTCACACATGTACACAAATGTATTTTAATCTACTTAATCCTCACTTCTTCTCATTACACCTCCAGAATCAACCCTGATTTCTTCTATCTCTCTCCCAAATCGTTTTTTGCTCAGCTCAATTTCTCTACTTTTCTACAGTTCAGAACATCCTCCCTAGGGAATAGCGCTGCCCACAGTGGGTTGGCTCCTCTCATACCAAAGACTATCCACAAAAACATAGGCCAACACAACAGACATCATAGGCACAACAGACACAGCAATAGGCTAACCTATTTAAGACCATCCCTTATTGAGATGCTCTGCCCAGATTCTACATTGTATAAAATTGACAATTAAAAAACCATCACAACCAAAAAGAAGACTAAAATAGATTAACATCTGACATCCACTTGACATTGAAAACATTTCTGATACTTCATTTTTAGCTTTATTTTTAATTATAGATTGAAAAACGTAGTTACATGTCTTGTGTGTGTGATTTCGAAATGATGTTTTACAATACAGAATACAATATGGAACAGAAATACAACATAGAATAAATAATTGATGCTAAACATTCTATCACTTAGCCTTTTATTTGCCATGCAGTCATAACCTAGCTATTTAAACGGCAAACTTGGATTTTCATTCATAAGAGAGAAGCGGTAGTATGTGGGGACGGCAAGGGAAGTGTCACGCAAAACACAAATCCTAGCATTTGCTGTTCTCTGCCTTCCCTTGTAACTTTTAAAGATAACATTTCAGATAGAAAGAGTCCTGACTAAATGAGTATACCATCCTTACTTGTTTCAGGCAAGAAATGCAACCAAATTCTTAGGAAGCATCAGTATAACAGAAACAGAGACTTCAGAAGACTCAAACAGTTTCTGAGTTTATCAACAAATTGTCCCTTTAATGGGAAAGCATCACCCTTCAATGGTGTCAGTCCCTGTTGTCATTTATCACTATGTTTAATCTGGAAGCTACCTCAGTGCCGCAATTTTTCCAATTGAATGTGTCCTCTAGCAAATAAGAACCACATTCTTTCCCTTGAGTAATGTCATTTAGAATAAATAAAAATAAATAACTAAATAAATAAATAAATGAAACAAAAGCCAAAGCCTGAGCATTTAGAGATCAAATTATTCCTCTGAGTTAACAGGCTACTCAATGGACCTGGGAAATCTGGCCATGACTGCTCTGTGGTCCATCTGGCTGGAGATCAATGAAGAGAGTCTACTCTGAGTTCCAGGATAAAGTGGATCAATGAAGCAAATCAAGCATAGAAAGTTATGCAACACTATGTAGAAAAGCCAAGATACTATAATCCAAAATAATTCACCATATCAATAATAGTATGTTGGATGGAATTCATATTTTTAAATATATTTTCAGGATGAGAGAAAAAGAGCAAATATTGAATGATGAATTCTAGAGCAACAAAGAGCACCCCCAAACAATGGTAACTTTAAAAGCCATGTTATCTGTAATGCGAGGAAGCTTGAACTACCACAAAAACATCCAGATACTGGATATCATTGCCAGGCCATGACAAAGACTTTGAACACTCTTTGGCTGCTGATACATAGTCAGCAGACATGGAAAGCCTGGGATTACACACAAAATGATTTATAGATTACAAGTATCCACACTAAAGTTTGGATGTGTGCAAGAGTATTCCAGTGTTCACATCCATGGTTAGAGCCAGTGTTCACCCAGCATTCACGTCCACAGCCAGAGTCTGTGTTCACTTCCACGGTTGTGCTTGGGAATGTCTGGGAAGAAGCCACAGAAAGCAAACTCATCTTGCTCATCCTGATTTATGCTACTCCCATTTATTTTGCTAAGTAAATTGAACTTTTTCCAAGACAATGATGGATGAGAAAGGCTTCTTCACATTTTTTCAAATCCTAGAAATGATTGAGCTTCTTTAGGGAATAATACAATAGGAAAATAACTGGGAATAACTTACCCTGAACATTACTAAAGTAATTTTGGACAGAGGTCACATTCAAGCAGAAGCGGGTGGCCCAACCTGGGCCTGAATCAGCCATGGATACAGCACAGCCAAGTAGGGGCATAGGGTTCTAACTCTGACCCGCAGTAGATCTCCAGCCAAGCCACCACCCTATTCCATGCAGCTGAAGAGGACAGAAAGCAACCGAAGGCGCGAACCAAAAGCACTCCATTGTGCTGGGTGTTTGGGCACTATAAATCTCCTATGATGAGGAAGCAAGACCCAGCCCTGTGTTACAGCCACCTGAGTGAGACAGGGAGACCCACACACAGGTCTGGGACTGTGTCCCCTCCAGACTCTGAAGACAAAACAGGAGAGAGAGAGAGAGAGAGAGAGAGAGAGAGAGAGAGAGAGAGATAGAGAGAGAGAGAATGATTTAAGTCCTGTGGCTAGAGGAAAATTTCAAGAGATAAGAGAGAAAGAGAGCAGTCTGACATGATGATGCAGCTGACCCCTTGACCAGTGGCAGCACAGCGAGAAAATGAGTCCTGTGCTTTGTCTGGGCAGCACAGCAGAGATGACCCTGTTGATGAGAGCACCAGTGAACCAACCCTAAGAACATGAGCATGGGAGACCTAGCCCCACCCCTCATCTGCCCCATGGTGATATTGACTGGGGAGAGATACCCTCCTACCCATTAATGCCTGGGGCTGCTGGGAGAGTTGACCCTGTGGTCATAAGAACGGGAGAGCTGGCTCTGACCCCCACCAGCTCCAACACTTGGGAGAACAGGCCCTGCACCTCACCAAGGCAGCTTAGTAGAGCCAACCCTGTTAGTGCAGGTATAGGTGAGCCAGCCCAGACATTATAACCATGAGAGAGCTATCTCAACTTCCCATCTGGTGGACTAACCCTACAGCTGCCCAGGTCTAGACCCAGGGCTATGATTTGTCCTGTCCTAACATCTACCTCATCTATGATCTGCTTGAGCATGTATATTGACCTGATCTGCAGACCTAAAGCTACAGGATCTCCACAACACAGGGCAGCAGCATGATGTCCAAGTAGAGTCCTAGCGGGGGCCCAACATTGAACATACAGTAGAGACCTGGGGCCTCGAACCAGACCAATGACTCTTCACAATGAACACTTGCAAGTAGAGATGTAAAGACAAAGAGGCATACGGTGTGACTTGTTGAGTCACACTGCAGCTTACGTAAGATTTCTAATTTCTTTCTCTCTTTCTCTCTTTCTTTCTTTTTTCCTTTCTTTCTTATTTTTCTGGTGTGGGAGAATTGTCTGTATTCTGTCAATCATATTTTAATAAAACGCTGATTGGCCAGGCAGGCAGTATAGGCGGGAAAGCCAGACAGGAAGTAGGGGTGGGGCAAAGAGACTGGGAGTATTCTGGGAAGCAGGAAGCTCTCCGCCACTCCTGCGCAGACCACCGAAGAGGCAGCATGTAACTGGCCCAGCTGAAAAAGGTACCAAGCCATATGGCTAACATAGATCAGAATAATGGGTTAAGATAAGTCATAAGAACTAATAAGTAGCCTGACCTAATGGACCAATCAGCATTATAACTTACAGAGATCTCTGTGTGATTGATTTTTTGCTGGTTGTGGGGTACCGGGTGGGAACAGATACCCCAACAAGCCGGCCCTCATAAGTCCTGTGTGTGATTTTTCTTTGGGGTTTGCCGGCTGTGGGGTACTGGGCGGGACAGAAACCCCAACAAGCAGGCCCCTCATGTTACATTTTTCTCATTTTATTTTCTTTCTTTTCTTGTCTCTAATTTTGCTTTATTTTGGAGGGTGGATGGCATATGCGAAGATATGGGGAATGAATGGGATCAAGATCCATGATTTGAAAAGCACACAGAATAACAAAAAAGTCATTTTAACAAAATTCTAAGAAAACAAATAATAAGGCAATATCATCATTCATAGCTCACCTTACAGCCAGAATGGAAAAAATTCAGACACTTTTTAAAGAAAATTTATTATAGATTCATGGTACCTTCTGGAGCTATAAATGCTGGCCTGCAGGGAGAAAGCTACCTGGTCATCAACTTGACTTTTCCATGTCCCCTGACCACAAGTGTGTGGTATCTTCAGCCAAATCTGGATCCTGAAGCTGGACTTTTGTATTTGAGTGGTAAACTTGGGGTATCTATAGATTATAACACATTAGAAAAGGGCCACTGGTTGGGGACAGGGAAGAAAGATCCCGCAGGTACAGGCACAGGAGAACATGTGACATGAAAGAGAAAGGGTAACAATGGGGAAAGAGGTTTCATTGGGAGAGGGATGGGAGGGTAAGGCGGGGAAGGGGAAAATAGCTCTAAGGAGTATTTGAAAAAGCCATGCAGAAATCTACTGTTTTGTAGGTTCCATCTACATTTTTATAAAAAGTTTAACTGAAGTCACACAAAGCAGGGAACAATGCTCCCCTGACAGCCATAGATGGCCTAATAAAAATCCCACTGTCCTAGAGACCCTCAAAACAATGCAGGCTGTTGCTATTGCTCTTGGCTGCCACTAGTGGGGGGCTAACTTGATGGAGAGACAATAGCAATCTTAAATTTCTTTGACTTCTTGGGAGTTCAAGTTTGAGATCTTTGGCTTCATTTTATGCCTTTTATTTTGTGACAATACTTTCATATAATCTGTAGTTTTCTTTTCTTATATTATTTGATGCCATTGTTCAGGAAAAAAGAAATATGAGAAAAATCCTTGCTTCTTCTTTGTTTAACTTTAAGATTTTCTTATTTACTAGATAATAATTATTATATATTGGCAATCGCTACATTGTCAAAATATAGACACATAAACATACTTGCTAAAAAAAAGCTAAATAAAGGACAGTATTGTGTGGCTTGTGAGATTAAAAAAAAAAGTCCTGTATTCTGGGGATAATTGACACTTCTTATTCTCTGACTCAGATGTAAGTGTCCCTCCCCAGTACTTAAATGGAAACTTCAGACATGTGCTATAGGAATTCCTACAGCAGTAGCCTTTAAGTTACCTGCCCATTTGGGCATGGCCTCTTATACTGCATATGTCGATGTGAAGTACGCATGAAGCCTCTCTTCCAGTTGCAGGATTTGGTTGCTATTCATCCATTCAAGCAGAGAATTGTGATTTGTGAGTCTACCCCTAAATAAACAACGCTGTATTATACTCAATTCTTAGCTAGTGTGGGATTTCTTTTAAGCATCCATCTTTAGAGATGTGAAATATTAACAAAAGTCCAAGCCTCTGCCTTCCGACTCAGAATTGTGCTCTACAGAGAACATCTACTGCACTCTCCTTGTAGCCCAACAAGAGTTTCAGAATCAAGTTAAGAGAAAGGGGCAATCCAGGCCTAGACCTTATAGGAACTCGTGTTGCCTGCCCATCTGCAGGCAACCTCCACAACTCAGCCCCTTCATGGTCTACTTTAGTTACAGACAATTACTTGGCCTGACTTCACACTTTGTCAGGCATGTGACATCCAATGGCTGGTCCAGGTGGTATTAGAACAGGTTGTCCATTTCAGGTCCTACCCTGAGATCCCACTGTGGGGATTGACCAAGGGTTTGTAGACCCTGCATTCAGGCTCTCCCATCACTTGCTGCCTCTTCCTAGTCCTTTGCCTAAAAACCTCATCTCGACCTCTGCTTCCAGAGATCCTAATCTGCAAACACAAAATACAGATGTGCTGATGCTCTGGCTGTCTCTCTTGCTCCTTCACTTGGACTGTTTCTTCATTTGCATTTAATGGTTTCTGTTAGATCCAATGCCAAGTATCTTGAGATGCCATTCTTTGTCCTTTGACACGTTTGACAATCTTATGTTCTAAGGCCAGTTTTGGTTGTTCAGCATTGTTATCAGACTTTCAATTTAGAGGATTTGGATATAAGGTGTACTTTTGATTAAATCAGTCTAAAATTATTTAATCTTTTTTTTTCTGGGATGGAGTCTCATATAGCCAGGCTAGTCTTGGACATCCTATGTAGCTATGATGGATTTGAACTCCTATTTGTTGTAGGAGGCTGCTAGTTAGTTCCTGGCTGCTCAGCCTGGAAATAACTATGCAGAAACTGTATTAATTAAATCACTGCTTGTTCTATAAGCTCAAACTCCTTATTGGATAACTCTTACATTTTAATTTAACTCATTTCCATTATATTATATTAACCATGAGGTTTTGTTCTATTGGCAAATCTCTAGTGCATCTGTCTCTGGCGGTGGCTACATGGTGTCTCGTGACTTCTTCACTTTCTTTCTCCAGCATTCAGTTTAGTTTTCCCTACTTAGCTCTACTCTTTTTCCCTATCACAGGTCAAAACAGTTTCTTTAGCGTACAGAGGGGAATCTCACATCACCTTTATATATGCTTTAGTATATAGTATATATGAATACTTTGCATTGGTATGGATCTTGGTTTATTGATAAAAATTTAAGGTCAATTTTGCTGTATGTATATTTCTGTTCTTGATTAAGGTATTGTGCTTGTGCAGCTCATCTAAAATGTACTGTATAATAAAGAAATATAGATTAATAGATAGTCATCTAGAATAGTCAAGCTTGTAGTCAGTTAGTTAGGTTTTCTAGATAGAGAAATATAATATATGATATTGTATATATAAATATATTATACATAAATATAACATATAATAGAGAGATATAATTCAGTTAGGTGTTCTTCAAATCTTTCAAAAACCTTCAGAATATGGCATTTAAAATGTTTTAAGGACTTAGGATTTTTCATGACATGAGACACATTTGATCCTGGCAGCATCATAAACTTCAAGAGGATGGTGGGCATCTAAGAGACTCCTTATGGAGTTTGCTAGCTATTTGGGCAAGAAACTACTCTTGCTTGGACTGCTTGATGCTATGCTGTATGAACTGGACATGGAGTACCCAGAAAAATGACTGCTGAACTTACCTAAAGCTGAGATGATCCTTTAGGGTTCCTGTTTCATGAAAGCGTCACCTAGACATTTTGCAGGACACAGAAGAAAGTGACTGACAAACTGGCAATGTAGGTGGACTGTCTTTAAAATTTCCTGCTTTATGGAAAAGTCTGCTGGATACTATGGACCTATAGGCTAAAGATGGATGCCCCAATGGTACAGAAAAACTTTGGGTGACTGTCCAGGCAGTGAAATGTCTCCGTCAATTCTAGAGTTTTGGAAGTTGCTTACAAAGCACCTTCTGTTTACTTAGGTAATATTATGTCCTTTTGGAGTCTTTGAAGGAGCTGAAGAATAGTTGTAATTATAGTTTTTCATTAGTTATGATAAAATATATTAGATATAAATATTGTAACCATAATTCTTGCTTGATAACTGTCTTGTTATATAGAATTTTACTATGTTAAAGTTAAAACCTTGATTTTATTTAGACAGAAAAGGGGAGATGATGTAGGAAGTCCTTCTGTATATGTGTTGCTTTTATTGGTTAATGAATAAAGAAACTGTCTTGACCTGTGACAGGGTAAAATAGTAAAGCTAGGCAAGGAAAACTAAACTGAATGCTGGGAGAAGTAAGGCAGAGTTTGAAGAAGCCATGTAGTTCCACCAGAGACAGATACCCAAATTTTACCGGGTAAGCCGCAGACTTATGGCATTACACAGATTAATATAGATGAATTAATTTAAGATATGAGTTAGCCAGAAATACACTTAAGCTACTTTCCAAACAGTATTGTAAATAATTTGTTTTCTGTGTGATTATCTCGGAACTGAGCAGGTGGGAACAAACAAGCAGCCTCCTACAACACCTACCCTTGTGCCTCATGTTAAGTGCTGAGATTACATATGTCTACCTCAATGATAAGCTTTACTACTTTACAAAGAGAGGGGTTGGACTATATTTGAAGGTTAAAACTGCCCAGCCTTTTGATCTGCATTCTAAAGAATCTGAAACGAAGTTACTTGTATAGATATACAAGTACAGAATATTTGAATGTGCTGACCGAATATTCTGCCATGGAGGAACCCTCATACAACCAGAAAGTAGAATAGAAAGGTACAAATATCAGTTACAAAGAAATAATCTTTAGAGGGAAAGAACCCAATGAAGGATATAAAATACAAAATTAGTATTAAATATATCTAAATGTATAAAGTAGATTAAAGATCTCTGCATTAGAATTTTGATTGCTGTGAGGAAACACTATGACCAAAAACAACTCAGAGAAGACAGGATTTACTTCAGTTATATTTCAGTTGTATTTCCAGGTACCAATTTATCAGTGAGCAAAGTCAGGGCAGAAACTCAAGCAGGGCAGGACTCTGAAGGCAATATTGGGAAGGAGTCATATAGGAACGCTATTGTTGGCTTGCTCGGTCTGCTTTCTTATAGAACACAGGAACACCATGTCATGTGCTGGTACCACTCACAAAGGGATATGCCCACTTTCAATTATCAATCAAGAAAATATACTATATAAGGGCTTGCCCATAGACTACTCTATGGTGGCATTTCTTCGACTGAGATTCCCTTTTTTCAAATGAATCTAGTTTTTGTAAAAGAGACAAACCTGGCCAGTCTAAGACAGCAAGAAAATACAAATATCATTCAGTATATATTTATATAGTATAGTATGGGGAATGGCGGGCTGTGTCCCACCGCCTGGCTAGCTTAGTCCTGAAATAATTACACAGAAACTGTATTCATTTAAACACTGCCTAGCCCATAGTCTCTAGCCTCTTATTGGCTAACTCTCACATCTTGATTTAACCCATTTCAAATAATCTGTATGTTACCACAATGTTGTGGCTTACCGGGAAAGATTCAACATGTCTGACTCTGGCAACTCCATGGCGGCTCTCTCTGCCTGCCTCCTTTCTCCCAGCATTTAGTTCTCTTTTTCCCACCTATCTAAGTTTTACCCTATCCAAAAACCTACGCAGCTTCTTTATTAACCAATGAAAGCAACACAAAGAAAGAAGGACCTTCTACACCAATATAGTATACATAAGTACCGAAACAAATGGACCACTATACTAGGAAATGAAAATCCACTTTTCTCAGTAAATGATAAAAAGGGTTTGAAGAGTAAAATAACACATTGAGTATTTTACTATACATAGTACCCATCTGTAGAACTTTGTATAGTAAAAGAAATATGTTTTTCATGCTCATTTAGAAAACAATAAAAATAATTTTCAAAAAAGAATTATTGGATCATAATAAAATTAACTTAAAAGCAAATGCAATAGAAAATTTAAAAATTTTTGAAATGAGATACATCAGTAAAATCTTATCAAAACTTGTGGAACTTCAGCAGTGAACTGTACTTTTAAAATTTTGTAATAAGTTAAAGAAGAATAAAGTCAAGGTTAATGAACTGTGTATATGGCAGGCAGTCCAGAGCACCACAGAACATTCTCAAGGGAAATCCAAACTGAACACAAGAAATAAATGAAGTAGCAGATGTCAGCAAGCTATTGATTGTGCACCATTTATCTGCTTTTATGAATAAAGTTTTATTGATATACAGTCCCATATATAGATGATTTTATGTTATAATGTCAGCGTTTAGACACCACATGATCTGCACATAACATCCAATCTTTTGTAGAAATGTAAACAGCTATGATTCAGAAATATAAAGAAATATATTCTAATCTCTAAAATGAAAAATAATAAACTTTTCGGGAGACTAGTAAGAAAATTCGGTAAAGTATTGATAAAGATTAATATAAATAATGATACATAAGTAATAACGGTATGAGAATATTATGAAGAACTAATATCATTAAATTTAAAAAATTAGGATTGAAGAAAGTTCAAGGAAAGTATAAATACTTTAACACTTCTACAGTCTTGACAAGTATGTGAAGAAGCTGAACTCATCGTCAGTTTTCCCATGTAGAAAACATTAAGTCCAGATGTGCTTCACAAATAAATTCCTGTGAACACTTAAGAAACAATGCAATATCTAAACAATTTTGTATACATTACCCTAGAGTAGAAATAAACAGAAAATATTTTCTTACATTCTTTTAAAAAAACTTTTGTTTATACATTTATTTATTTCAATTATGTGTTTATATGCATTGGGAGGTAGTAGTGGTGTGCACAGTGTTCTCAGAGGCCAGAAGAGGGTGATGACAGACACCCTGGAGCTGGAATTCCAGGTGGTGTGAGTGTTGGGAACCAAACTTGGGCACTCAACAAGAGCAGCCTGTGTTCTTCATGGCTGAGCCGTCTCTCCAGAGTATCACCTTCTTAAGGAACTCAGAGGTGTATTTACCCAATATAAATCAGAATATGTGAATTACAGATTATAAGCAAGTCCACTTGGCAAACTGTAAAATACTAACAAAATTTACATATACAAAAATAATCTGAGGTAGACTATAGAATTAAAGTCAGTTTTGTAGTAGAATGCAGGAGAAGGTTTTCGTTTTGTTTTTTTGTTTTTTTTTTTTGTCAGAAATACTTCCTTTTGCAGCAAGTACCAATTAATATAAAGACTCAGAACTGGTCAAAGCACTGAGAATAGGTGAGCATGGACCAACTAGCCGTAAGCAGGACATCTTAGATCTTAGTCAACTTTCCAGGGTTCACAGAATATTGCAACAACAAGAAGAAAACAACGTAAAAGCCAGAGGTTGGAGACAAATGCTGCAAACAGTGTCTTCTGGAGATGATACAGCCATTGTGTTCACAAACTCACTTTAGCCATGGTTACCTGTATGAGACCTACAAAAGACTAGAGTCCTAACTATTTCATCATTCAGGGGAAGGGGATGCTGAAGCCTTCATGGAGGGACCATGTGCAGTGAGTGGATATTGAGAAGAGAGAAAGAGAGGGCCATCTTCATCAGTGGAATATCTACCATGTTCTACCAAATAATCCCCACTCATAATCATGCAAGCACTCATAATTAAACTCAGCAGATCACACATGTACAAAATATTTTAAGCCAGGTAGGAGGCTTGCTGGGAAGGAGGCTTCAATAGATAAGAGAGAGATATAGGGTGTGAGAGTGACCAAACTTCATTATATGCATGCGTGAAACTGTCAAAAATTAAAAATATTAATAACATTTTAAAAGGGAGTTACTATGCATTGTGTTAATACATGACAACAGAAAACCAGGTCATATAAATAGATGGATGCGTTGGTTAATTTTATGTGTTAACGTGCCTGAGATATGGGTTACCCAGACACTTGGTCAACCCTTCTTGGAATGTCTATGAACATATTTAACATTTATAAATCCAACAAAGCATATTGTCTTGTGTTTTGTGGAAGATCCTCTTTTATTTCTTGGACAAGTCTGACCCTTCTTCAAATAAGAGTGAAGTCTCCTGTCTGACAACCTTCCAACTGAAACACTTGAAATACTGCCATTTATTTATTTATTTATTTATTTATTTATTTATTTATTTTTATTTATTTATTATTTACTTTTGTACACATTGGTTTTATTGTAACAAAGCAACTTGTACATTTCAATATTTAAAATGAGCATCTTTTTCCTTCCAGTGAAAACCAAGAAACTAAAAGTAAAGTTATAACAGAGAATGTGAACTCCAGATACATCCCTGTAGTTTCTGCTGATTCTCCCATTGAATATCAGGGCTCAAGTCATCATTAGGAGAGAATTTTATTTTAAAAGTGTTGTCTTAAACTCAAGGATGTCCGTTAAACATCACAATTACACATGCCAAAGGAGAAGCCATGTTGTCACGGTGTTCACTTACCCCCCCCACCCCACCCAGACACCTCAAACCCACCCTTGCTGGTATTCTATACTCTCCCCATTTTTCTTTTTATTAAACAAGAGAAAGTAGACAGATACATGTTGGTAAATGTATTCACATAGACATAGTGTAATCTCTGAGCCCAATATGCAGAGTAAGGAAAAATGCTAGAATTCTATGCACTACTACTCAGGGGCCTAGCACTGTCCCTCCCCAGCCTCCAGCAAAGCCAAAGGGGCTGAAGGGTTTTCTTTTTCCCATAGAGCCTGGTGGTGGTGGTGTTGAATCCACAGTTGGAGACAAGAAAGGATAAGAATGAATTTAGAACAGAATAGTGTCTGCACTGTTGGGGAGGAGGACGAAGAGTCTCTGCATGGCTTGACCAGAGTTGAAGTGACGGAGTTTGAAGACATTAAATCAGGTTACAGAATGAGAGTGGTGACCCAACCTCAAAGTCCACGGAAATGAAATGGAAATCTGGAAAGGATTTGACAAAATGCTCAAGTCAAACTCAGAATAAGGCCAGCAGGAAGAGGCAGCAGGAAGGGGCAGAGAGCTTCTTTACCTGACCTCCTGACCACTCTGGTGTAGGTGTGGATGAGTTAGGAGAGGTCATTGAAGACGACATTTGACCAGAACCCTTGCAGTACTATTTGGTTCCTGATATGGACGATGGTGTTAAGTCCATCCTTGATACGCTTCCTTCTTAAGTCTTCTGAAGCCCCTTGCTGTCCTGGTTCCTCTCCAGCTTCCTCTTCTCTCCTTCTCTTCATCCTGTGGGGGCTGATGGGCTCCTTGACCAGCTATTGTTTCTTACCCACCTAGCTTTTCTCTCTTGGAATTTTGTCTGGCTCTAAATTTCATCTATGTTTTGCAACTCTTAAGTTGTGTCGTCTTAACTGAAAATCTTCCTCCCAAAGTCCAGGACCAAAGTTCAAGCTGTCTCTGAACATCTGCACACATCTGTATCTACCAGGCTTTTCCAGTGCCCAGCTGAAGGATGTGCACTTACATCCTCTTCCATCTAATTCAAGGTGACTAACTCATAGTTCTTCTCAGCTCCTATACGCTAGCATCAGCATTTGGATACCATGCTTGAATGCTGTCTCCCTCCCACTAGATGTCCGCTCTAAGAGGACAGGCATATGGCTCAGATTTCACAGTTTACACAAAAACTCTTTTTCTCTACTGCCATCTTGACCTAAACATCACCTGGGTTAACAGCTTTGTTGCCAAGCTGATCTCCCCGTTCCTAATGTTTTTCCTGCTAAAATCTGTTCCCAGCTAATTACCCTAAAGGATCCTTTGAAAATGTAAGTCCGAAAAGAGAGTCTTGTAACTGAAGGCTCTTTGGTAGATTCCTGCTCCGTTTGGGTGCAAAGGAAAGACGCAGAAGGCTTCTCTACTCTGGACCCTTCTCCATCCTCACTTCACTCCTGCTCCCGGTGGATCACCTGCTGCTGTTATTCCTAGAATAAGGGACTGTCTTTGCAGTGTCTGCAGGATTCTTTCCCAAGAACCTGCTTGGCTAACATTTTCTTCAAGTCTTTGCTCAAATTTTGTGTTGGATTCTGTTTCTACCAATGGGTGACAAATGTTAACTATTGAGCAAATTTCAAGCCATCTGGTGATTCTTTGGTAATTAGAAAATGGTGAGGTGGAAGTATTTATAGCACAACCTGAGACCACCTTTGTTATTCACAACGTAAGACCGCCTCTGTTATTCGTCTGAAATCGCAGTGTTCCCATTCTGCCTCCTTCATTCCCGAGGTTCTGCATTCTCCTCCAGCTTTCCTTTCCCCACAGCATGCTCTACCAAATTATACTGGGTAATTTGTTTATTTAATATCTTCACTATTTATCAGACAACTCTGTGCATAGAAAATAAGGTTTTCTAGGACAAGGGCTTTTGAGTTAGCCGAAGATTATATTGACTACATACTAAATATTTAATGAACGTCAAAAAGATAGTTATTATATGCCTATTATACTAGCATGTTATATATTACTATGCCAAAAGTGCTAAGTAAAACAAATACCAGGTAACTATTTTTACATCACTGACTAACTTACTTGAATAGATAAATATTGGACTGAGTGATAAAGATAATGACTTTAAATTTGAATAATGGCAAAGATTATTTTTAGTAAGAAATTCTCACTAATTGGAAGTATATGAAAGTAGCTAATATTGTTTCAGAAAGACAATATTATTAATAAAAATTGCCAGTTTTTGCCAAAATTCTAAATAGACAATGTAACATATATTTAAGTGATTGTTCTACACATAGACTAATACACTTAGTTCATAATGGCATACATATAATAAAACTAACCTTTTAACAACTACATTTTATTTGTTACTTTTGTTTCTTTTAAGTAAAAAACTTTCAACCCTTGTAAGTACTTAGTTTTCCTGGTTTTGACTATTACAGATATTTAGATTACTAGGGCTAAAATAAAATCGTTTCTTTACTTCATTGCTGGGGTTTGCAGAAGCAAAGACTGGAACAGATGTAATGTTCACTGCAGAGAATTTCATGTAGAGAATTTCACGCAGTGTGTGTGTGTGTGTGTGTGTGTGTGTGTGTGTGTGTGAATGTGTGTATGCATATCTGAAAACTGTACACATTTCAACAGTCTACCCTCCTAAATTAGTTAATTGCTGGCAGTTGTCCTCTGTTTCAGTTTGTCTGTTGCACACCTTAATACTGGGTTTAACAGTGTCTCCAAAAGGCCATTTAGCTTTTGAATGACTGTGACTAGGCAGACATGACTAAGAAAATAAAAATTGTAAAAGGCTGGCAAAAATCCATATATACTTTTCAAAGTGCGAAAGAAATAAGAATAATCTGTCTGTATTACTATTTCTCGACTGGATGGTATTAAGGCCTTTCTGAGCTGGTGGAAGTGGTTTCTCTGCTTTAGTGTGCTTTTAGATGCTCCTTGTTTGTCTTTCTTGGAAGTATAGATTAAAGTCTTTCAGACGGTAATTTTAGATATCCTAAAACACCACATTACACTCCCTTAAATGACTAACATTTCTCTAACTACAAATGAGGAGGCAAACATACTGAACTCACTGTATGCTCATTGCTTGGGTCCACACTTCTCTCTTCTCCAATGTCATATTTAGGGATTTTTAAACATTTGAATTAGTATTTTCTTCTATGTCAATTTTGTTCACATAAGCTAAGAGCTTTACACAAAGTCAAATGGCAAGATGATCTTTGAAGAAGACAAGCATGACATGTCTGTAACTTCTATGTCCTTTGAAACCCAGTGAAACATCAGAAGTCTTTCAGGAGTCTCAAACATGTCTCTCGGAATTGTTTTGCTTTCTTAATTTTTCTAAAAACAGAGCTGTACCCGGCCCCACACTGTTATGTTCTCGGCCCATCACAGTCACTGTGGGGGAATCCTCCAGATGAACAAAGAACGCCCCAGTGTGGAAAAGGATTCTCAAACCACCAGGTCATCCCTCAGAAGGAAGTTGGAATGGTCGGGGATAAAGGGCCACATTTCTTGTCTATTCCCACGTGTAACTAGCATCTGTGGACCGCCCTTGCATCCGCAAGCTGACCTAGCATCCGCAAGCTGCCCTAGCATCCACAGGCCGCCCTTGCATCCGCAAGCTGCCCTAGCATCCACAGGCCGCCCTTGCATCCGCAAGCTGACCTAGCATCCGCAGGCCGCCCTTGCATCCGCAAGCTGACCTAGCATCCGCAGGCCGCCCTTGCATCCGCAAGCTGACCTAGCATCCACAGGCCGCCCTTGCATCCGCAAGCTGACCTAGCATCCGCAGGCCGCACTAGCATCCGCAGACTCCACTAGCATCTGCGAGCTGCCCTAGCATCCGCAGGCTCCACTAGCGTCCACGGGCTCCACTAGCATCCGTGGGCCGCCTTAGCATCCGTGGGCTGCACTAGCACCCGTGGGCTGCCCTCCGCACAGAACTTCCCTCCAGGAGTCCCTTGCTCACAGACGTCCGCAGTTCCTCTCTGCTCACTCACTCTCTGTGCCGCCAGCGTTACTCTGGACTCACATTCTAGATATTTATTGCTCTAAAGAGTACCACAAAATGTTAAATCCGGCGGAACCCTGAGATCTACAGGATGTTTCATGACTTAAATAGACATGCCTCGTTGTTAGAAGTTATTGCTTTGGCCTTTCTTTGCTCTGTATCCTAAGGCACTGAGTCCAGCCCAAGACTTAGGCTGAAGGACATAACGTTTCTTGGTGCCCGTGAGCAGGGTCAGCAAGCATGTTTAGCAGTCTGTGATTTGGGGTGTGATGAATACATCAATGCCATGCCTCTGTTGTGGACATTTTCTGAGAATGATCGATTAGCAACAGAGGCTGCTGGAAATAAGTAGAAATAGATCTGCTCTAGCTTAAACAACTGCTCTACCTGACACTGCCGACCTTGTAACATAAATGCCAGTGCCACACTGCTTGGAATTGATGCTCACCAGTGCATCAGGGATATGGCGCCATCTGCATCCTTCAGACATTCCCATGATTCCCCTGTTGTCTTTGATGTTCATGCCTTCTCACTTCTTGGATATACATAGCTGGAATATCAACAAGGATTATGTCCACATGAAGAATGGAAAACATGCAGAGACTTGTGATAGCTATTTTTCCCTTTTGTTGAAATAATTTAAAAAAAAATCCCTTCTAGAAGTTCAGCATAGCCGACCTACCTTCTTCTGTCTTCTGCCGGAAGCCTAGTTCCAGACCAATGAGTGAGACCTGACCTGAGAAAATGCGAGAATCAGTAAAGCATTTAGACAAACTCTCTTGCCACAAATACAGAAGTCCCTGAGGTCTGAACAATCTCAGTTAACAAAGAACGGTGTTGGATGCCGTGCAGGCAGTTAAAGGATGTCCATTTCCTCATAGTTAGGCTTGGTTTTCCTTTTGCATTGTGAGGCGCACACAGCAATGGTACAGAAAGGCAGCACCTCAGGTACCACAGTGGTTGGATGAGAACATTCTTTAAGCTCTACCTTCATCAGCTACTTAATTTTAAGGCATGATGGAGTATAGAAGCCATATAAACATTGATAGCTTGATGTAGATGAAGTATAATCTCAAGACCCTGGCTCTGGTTCTCCGTTCTGGCAGCTGTGACCTGTGGGACTCAGGAATGTTAACTGGAGCTCAGCATTTCATTTTGTAGAGCATTGGTGTGCTGTAAGGATGCATGCCACGGTATGATTGTAAAGATTAGAGATTTAGGAACTAAGCGCAGAATCTGACATGTTAAAATGCCCTGTAAATGTTTGCAGTTGGGTTTCCTCACTCTGAATAGATGGTGCCATAGCGAGGTGCAGGGCTAAAATAACCTCAGTTTATCGCACGTGCTGTGTGTAACGTGGGAGGCACGAGGAGAAGCCTTATCGTGTCCTGTTAGGAAATCCTCTCTCTTGTTAAAATAGCAGGTAAATTAAAAAAATATATATCACCCCACACCTCATCTATCACATAATCACGAACATTGGGATTCAGTCAACAGACATTTCTAATAAATTTGGATTTTATAGGAATGAAGACTATTCCAGAACATTCTTGAAAACCAGAAGGAACTCGTTCTTCCCAGATGCATTGTCAAAGCAGTGCATTTAAAATTAAATGTGAAAGCACAATCCTACAGATACAGCTCTATCAGTACAATTATAAACTACTGTCTCTAAAGACAGGCTCGCTCTCTCTCTCTCTCTCTCTCTCTCTCTCTCTCTCTCTCTCTCTCCCGTGTTGGAAGACTGCTTTCCCTTCCAGTACAGTAGCCACACCCAGCTTTCATGTGGATACTGGGGATTTGAACTCATGTCCTGTTCCTTTCATGACAAGAACTCTTCCCCACAGGGCCATTTCCCCAGCCCTGGTGGAGGTCATTTCTAATGATGGCTTAAACCGCTGTGTTTTAGCAGACCCCTACCTTCACCCAATGTTCTGAAAAGCCAGCACCTCACTTCTAAGTTGACACATTCAAGAGCTCAGTGACATCCACCCCATCATTGAAGCAAATCACAGAACTATTCATAGAGGTAAGACAGAAAGCAAAAGCAAAGGGTCGCTTAAAGTGCCAAAGGCGCTAGCAGCCACAGTCAGAGAGCCGTGTAATGATCTGAGCTGAGCGACGTGAGGTGTCATCGGCTGAGCATTGTCTACATTCTTTATCTTCTTCTTATGCTCCAGTTTTTAAAATCATATAGAAGGGTTCAGGCTGTAGTTTAGTGGCAGAATGTTTTTCTAGCATGAGGGAAGCCACATGCTGAAC
This sequence comes from Myodes glareolus, assembly GCF_982192425.1. Classification (NCBI taxonomy): domain Eukaryota; kingdom Metazoa; phylum Chordata; class Mammalia; order Rodentia; family Cricetidae; genus Myodes; species Myodes glareolus. The sequence continues at coordinate 87,561,250 of NC_142036.1, read as the reverse complement.
ACTGCAAAACATGGTAAAATAACTTTCCCAATTGAACATAGCACACTATAGGTATTTTATTCATTAACACACACACACACACACACACACACACACACACACACCATCGGGACAAGAGCCTAAACCTACCAGAGGTCATCATGTCGCAAAACTTTTGAATACCCATTATGAATAAGATACTATGTGAAACTTAAAACTTATTTCACTTTTAAAATCAGTAGTAGGTAATATCTTTCTTTGAGACTGAAAGGCAAAGTCTGCTGAACTTTTTCTAAAATATGTTCAGTGGAGTATAAAGAGAAAATTCTGAAGGTCCAGAACACTACAAGCACAGAAGACAATTTGCTGGAATTCCACTAAAACTAGGAACATCTAATTTTTAGGTGAATTTTTTGTCCCAGTAACCTGTTCCCGAATTACTACAAAGAGACTTAATATGAATTTTGTAATTAGCTCAGGCTTATTACATTTAAATTAGCCCATATTTTTTATCTATGCTTTGCCACATGGCTTGGTACCTTTTTCCAGTACAACCTGCCCATTTTACTTCTCTCTATGTCTGCTGGTGACTCCTCTGACTCCACCCTTCTTCTTCCCATCATTCTCAGTTTGGCTTTTCCACTCAATTTTAACCTGTTCACCTACTGGCCAGTCAGCTTCTTTATTAAACCAATCACAGCAACAAATCTTCACAGTGTACAAAAGGACTATTCCACAGCACTAATTATTACATAGGAGGGAAGGTATGAGCACATTATGGCATGATTTCACTGCATGTGTTATTTAGCATAACCACACATCTTTATATAAATTATACTCTTCTTGTAATCCACAACACTCATGTAATTCTTGCTATCTGTTGTAATCTAGAAAAAGCAGCGTGGGAGAGAAAGACGCCACGTGGCAGAGCTCAGGTGGGGGGGATTTTTAATTGGGGGAAAGTGAGTGGGAAAAGGGGGAGGGCATAGAGGAGGCCAGCTTCTGGGGCAGAAGAGAGAAGTGGGGGGGCAGACAAATGCAGCCGAACAGACGGAGACAGAGAGAGAAAGAGGGAGGGATGAGAGGTCGTCAGGGCCCTTAAAAGGTAATGGCATGAAGGTGCCTAGGAAGTGCTCTTAGTGGCTACAGCTGAGCAAGGATACAGCAAGGTCAGGCCGGTACAGAAGCTTGAATACTAATGCTCTCCTCACCCAGAAACATTTCAACTTCTTGCCTTTTCTGTCTGAGTGTTTCCAGTCCATGCACAGCTATTTTGGTTTTTTGTTTGTTTGTTTTTATGCCACTACACACGTTTATTCTATCAAGAGAAGTAATTACCACTTTGCTCTACTGACATCAACCGTCTTTGATTTCCACCCATCTAGACCATCTTTGTGAATATTTCTGTGGGAAAGGAATCACAGCATCTAGGATAACTTTAGCCAAAAGTTGGTCTTCGAATCCCTTCCACATCCAGCAGTTACTGCTTTCTGTGACAGAACCTGAAACCAGTCAGTTCTGTCAACCCATGCCTGCTCTGCATCTGATTCCCAATCTCCTCATTTCATCACGCTACATGCTGATTTTTCCTCATCCGTAGTGATAATTCTTGTGGACTTCATAAGCTATGGGTTGTCTTTATCTTCCCTGATTTATATGGGCTTGTCATTGCTTCAGCATAAACTAGCTTTGCTCTAGATACCATGCTAGGTAGGCCTGCAAGTTTGAAACGACAGTTGCGTAACCTCCTGGTGGCCTAAAGTTGTAATCCCACTTAAGAATTTTTAACAAAACAAACAAAAAAAAGCAATATTCAAGGAGTGTGGAATTGTTTACTAGGTTCTTAGTCAGACATAATTATTTTCAGATACTTGGTTGCTATTAATATTGCACAAATACTGTATACATTTGATAAATGTGTGCTTTTAATCAACTCTTAGTATCAAGAATTGATTGGCATGGTAGGGATCTTGTACTGAATATTGATGGTCACCACCAAACTGACATAGATAGTTAAGGGTTTGATGACTGGAAAGAGGGCTCAGTAGTTAAGAGAACTAGCTACTGTTCCAGAGGGTCTAGGTTCAGTTCCAGAACCCGTGTGGAACCTCACAATCTCCTACCTGTAACTTTAGTTCCCTAAGACCTCACACCTTCTTCTAGTCTCAGAACACAGACTGGCAAAATATCCATACCAAAAAAAAAACCTCCCTAAAAGTAAAATTAATTTTTTAAAAAAGTATTTAAAGGCTTGATTTACTTTGTATTTTTTGTTTTATTTGACATTTTTACTTACATATTATACTGCATTTCTCCCAGGAAATTTAAGGTTAGTCAAGACTCTGTGTGAGTTCCTTCTCACGGGAGTTTAGAACATGAACATGGTACCCCAAATTCAGCATCAGTCATGCACACTGAGCATGGACAGAGATGGGTTTAAATATCCTCCCTATTGTCCCAGGTCCTTTCGGGATGTGTTTAAATATTCTCCCATCATTCCAGGTCCTTTAGGGATAGGTTTAAATATCCTCTCATCATTCCAGGTCCTTTAGGGATGTGTTTAAATATTCTCTCATCCTTCCAGGTTATTTAGGGATGAGTTTAAATATTCTCTTTTCTTTCCAGGTTGTTTAGGGATAGGTTTAAATATCCTCCCATCATTCCCCTTTCTTTAGGGATAGGTTTAAATATCCACCTGATCATTCCAGGTCCTTTAGGGATAGGTTTAAATATCCTCTCCATCATTCCAGGACTTTTAGAGATGGGTAGATGGGTTTAAATATCCTTCCTATCATTTCTGTTCCTTTAGGGATGGGTTTAAATATCCATCATTCCTGTTCCTTACCAACACCATCTCAGAAAGGCAAACTATTTTTCAGATTTTTGCCTTGAGATTTCTGTTGTGATTTTTCTTAAATAAATGACTTCTTTGAAAACCTACGTTTAAATAGAAATATGTATCACCTGCTCTGAAAATATGTCTGGCTGTCCCATGCAGGCAGTCACAGTGCTGTTGGTGACTGTTGGTCCAGGGGATTGAAACCTGACATATTCGTCTGCGACAACATTTCCAATAAGGTCAGGTTCCTGAAGACGACGCGAGTGCATTATTTCCACTCTGGGGCCCTGTCTGTTTCAGGGGAGGGGCCAATTGACCTTTGACCAGTCATATAAGAAGTCCCACGTGAAAACCTCAGTTTGCTAAGACCGTTTTTGGTACCTTTTACGTCAGTCTTTTAAGGCAACACTCAGGTCAGACTCCCCTCAGCATCACTTGGCTCAGAGCAATCACAGCTATCAAGTTAGCGTCCCAGACAGCGCTTCCATCGAGGGACCGAAGGGCTCCATGTGGGAACCGCCAAGGGAAGAAGTCTCTTGCAGTTCAGCCCCAGCTAAGGGGCAGTGGTCTTCTCTTAGCCATATATTCGTCTGCTTTTTGTTTCTAAGAACTTTGGGAAACCAACCTACTGTTTTCCAGTGTGGTCTCCTTTGAAAGAAGTTCATCGATAGTGCACACCTTCCTCTCATCCTGCATGAAAGGATGGAAGCGAGGGTTGTTTTCCTATGATGGTTTTCCTGTGGTTTGGTGGTGTTACACAGTAAGTTACAAATTCCTGTTTCTAACAGGAGAGAAAGGTATACCTTGTATCACAGGGACACATTTTCTTCAGTAGGTTAAAGGAGAGCATGTTTTTTCTTCTCTTCCTTGTGTGTAACATGAAGGACCGGCTTGTTGGGGTTTCTATCCCGCCTGGGTACCCCACAGCAGGCAAATCCCAAAGAAAATCACACGGAGTCTACATTAGGTTATAAACTGATTGGCCCATTAGGTCAGGCTACTTATTAGCTCTTATAACTTATGTTACCCCATTATCCTTATCTACATTAGCCACATGGCTCCGTACCTTTCTCAGCTGGGCAAGTTACACGCTGCCTCTTCGGTGGTCTGTGCAGGAATGGCAGAGGGAGCTTCCTAGAATATTCCCAGTCTCTTTGCTTCACCTCTACTTCCTGTCTGGCTTTCCTGCCTATACTGCCTGCCTGGCCAATCAGCGTTTTATTAAAATATGATTGACAGAATACAGATAATTCTCCCGCACCACTTGTGTTTTATGATATACTAGTGGCTTTCTTTAAACTGCTCATACACATTTTTTTTTCCTTGCAAATGCTGCTTGCTCACACAACACTACAGGTAGGTTTGTTTCCATTGGATGTATGGTTTTTCCTAAAGCTATTTGCAGTGTTGTTATAGAGTAAATAATTTTCTTTGCGGAAATGCATTTATCCTGTATGACTGAGTACACACGGGGCAATGAGCTGATGTCTCTGGGAGTACGGTTTAGGAGCTGCTTTGGTGGAGAGGACTGTATGGATTTATCAGCCTTGTCCTGTACACTCTCATAATCAGGGCCAACCGAGAAATAATGCATCCAGATACATCCAGAAAAATAATGAGGCAAAGCGAAGTGTTAAGAGTGTGGTGAGACACTGAAAATATATCTTATTACTTATTACCTTGCTGACTTCCTACCAGATCTGCTAGCCACATCATTGAGGACCATTGCTTTATTTATGTTCCCAACTTTATTTTTAATAATCCTTACAATGTTTACACGTATTTTGTGTAGAATAATGGTGCAACAAACAATTATAGTTCACGGGGATCAGAAATAAAGTGCCTCTGTTTTCACCTTCTGAACTCTCAGCTTGGCATCTTAAAAGGTTGAATGTATTTAGGAAAGTCAAGTTACAGCTTAAACGGATATTATGTTACTAAGTTACATGCAGCTGAGTTTTCCCGGTTCACACACCTACGGTTCCCCCTTTGCCTCAAGAGTTTCCTAATTTCAAACATTTTTGAAAAGTTTCAGCAAATCACACCATTTCAATGTTGCAATATATATGCAACATAAAGTTTAATATCACAAATTTAATACTGTGCGTATATGTTCGATGACATGAAGTACATTTAGGCTGTTGTGCACCCACTATCACCCTGCATTTCTAGTCTTTTTTTTTTATTTCTCCCACCTGAGCTCCTCTGTGCATTCTATGCTAACTTCTTCTTAAAGCTCGGGGCAGCCATGTTCCCACTTTTGTCTCTGTGAGTGTGGCTGCTCTGCAAACCACTCACAAGTTTAGTTATACTGGATGCATCCTTTTGTGACTGGCTTGCTCAGTTACATTTAACATCTTTAGGAATCAGCTCTCTCTAGTACATGTTGAATTGTTTTTCCTTATAAGGCATTTTTCATTCCCGGTAGAAACAGAATAATAATCCGTTGCACATATATACGACTTTTTTCTTACTCGTCCTTCTGCCTAGGAACATTTTGGCTGTATCTATATAAGCATGGTGAATAAAAAGAATGATATGAATATCTTTGGAGTAACTTTTCCACACTTGTTTTTTTGACAGTTTCATGTATGTATGAAGAACATTCTGATCACTGATCACTGTAACTCCGCAACCTTCTGTCTACCCCAGTATGCACAGAGCCTCCACACAAATTCCTTTCTCACATTTATGTCCTTTTAGCTTTGTTTTGTTTTGCTCAAGACTATACTTTCAAATGTTTTTGGTCTCTTTCCAAAAGTGGAATCACTGGATGATATCACCGCGGTGTTTTTCAGTGGCTACCGATGGTTTTACTCCTGTCAATGAACAAGGCTCCCAGTCCCTCCCCACTTCGTGCCAACATTTAGTATTTTCTCCTTTGGGTTTTGGATTTAGCAACAGCTGCCCTAATACATGCAAAGTGATTTCCTATTGTGCGGTTGATTTGCATTGCTTTGATGGGTACTAATAATGAATTTCTTCACATATGTAGTTTGGCCATTCTTATACTTTATTTGAAGAAATGTGTTTAATTAAGTTCTTTTTCCACCTTTAAAACAGGTTCCTTTTTAATTTTTGCAGTTGCTGTATGGACTTGTAGGAATCTTTACATTTGGGGATATTAACTCCTTATCAGATGTTAACAGGACACAAGCTGTCAGCTACCACTAATTCCAGCAGTTCCCAAACCACTGTGTTCTCACAGTCAAAGTAGGGGGTTATGGTGATCTGGTGGCTAAAGAAGTTAGCTCATGTCTTCCTCACAGTGATATACTCAAGGGCTGACCAAACCTCTAAATATCTTCCTGACCTACAGAGTGCAGGATATGGAGAGAGAGGCAAAGGAAAGCCCCGGAGCTATACCCACCTCAGAAGATGGAGTGAGCAGTCTACTGTATTCCTAGAGGAACGCTAACTGTATATCTAGAGGTATCAACTCCCCCTGCATTTTCATGCAATTACATTATTAATGTCCAAAATACAAGCAGAGTTTGGAGACAGACAGTGGGTTATTTTAAACTCAATTAGATGTCTACTCCGATTACACCCGCTAAAACAGATGTGGTCACATTGGTTGAGCACACAAGTTTATCTCTTAGTTTGGTGTACAGCTACTGAGGTAGCTAATGCTTCTTTCTCCATTTCGTCCAATGAGAAAGAACTCCTGAAGCTGTCCTTCAGCTGATGAGCGAAGCAATACACACCCGAGTAGTGCATGAACTCTCTAGTTTGACCTTGTAATTTCGATTGCAGGATCTTTGACTACCCTTTGTTTCTGTAAACTATCACATTGATCCACTACATTGATTATGCTCATTGGTGCTGCACTGCACTGCTAAATGCTCTCTAAGTCTATGAGGATGGCAATGAAATAGAGAGAAAAAGAAATCCAGTGGAAAATCAGAACCTTATGCCATAGTGAAATTCCTGAAAAGCCAATGAAATGGGATCAATGGTGTCATGAGAAGAGGGAACTACCAGAACTTTCTGCTACTCCTTCATGCAAAGAAACATTTCACAGCCATTGGTAATTCAGCAAGAGGATGCCCAGTGTACCTTGGCCAGGATGACAACTTACCAGCCCTATGGCTGTGATAAATACATGTCTGACATTAAGGCATCCAGCTGATGGCATTTTGTTACAGCAGTGGAGCAGACTTATAATGCCACTTCTGCCTTAAGTCTACATAATAGCAGGGAGGGGGCAGGCATAAAAACACCAGGGAATAAGGCTTTCCTGGTTCCCCACATCCACACCAGCGTTTGACACCATTTGTTTGTTTGTGTTTAATTTTGATCTGAGTCGTTCTGATTGAGGTAAAATGAAATCTCTGTGTTAATTTGCATTTTCATGATGACTAAGGGCATTGAAATTTTTTTAAACATTTCTCAGCTATTTATGTTCCATCTTTTGAAAACTCTGTTTAGAACCATGCCCCAGTTTTTGACTGAGCTGTCTTGTTCTTGATATTTAATTTATTTAGTTCTTCGTGTATTGGAGGTTCTAATTCTTTCTCAGACATAAAGCTGGTAAAGCTTTCTTTTCCCCTCTGTAGATCACTGCTTCATTCAAATGATAGTGTCTTGTGCTGTTCATGTGATTTTGTTCAACTGTGGGTCTTAATCCTCATGAATTGCTGGCGAGAGTGTAAACAGGTACAAACAGTCTGGAAATCAGCTTGGGGATTCCTCAGAAGCACAAAATAGACCTAGGCCATGATCCAGTTGTACTAGTCTTGGGCGTATACCCAAAGGACTTTGTGTTGTTCTACAGAGATTCTCTTCCATGATCATCACTGCTCTGTTCACACAACAAGAAAATAGAAAAGTCTATAGGTTCATCAATTGATGAATGCAAAATGAGAATGTTTATTTATACAAATAAATATTTAGTTGCAAAGAAAAACGAAGTTATGAAGTTCACAGAAAAATGAAGGGAATAGGAAAAAGTCATCCTAAGTGAGGTAATGCAGATCCAGGAAGACAAAATGGAATGTTTTCTCTCAAATGTGGGAGTTAGCTGTGACTGTTTAAATATGTACATTTTATTTGGAATTCCCATAGAGATTAAAATACTTTTTGATAAAAATCTAAGGCCTAGTCCATGAGATGGAACAGCTTGGGGCTATACCCATAGATCAGTGCATCCTTCAACCCCCATCAGAAATGCTTCTGCTGGCAGTAGACAGCAATTAACACAGACAGACGTTCAATTGGTCAATATGGAACTAACAAGGGACCGAAGAATGCTTAGATCTAAATGGGGCATTTGTATTTCACACTCTTCCAAACCTCGGGGATCTTTGCCAAAAAAGGCCAGAAGGAAGGAGAGATCCTCAGGTGATGGATATCAGGTGATGGATAACTGCAAGGAAACTCATTTCTTGGCATGATAAAGCAGATGCATATATGGACGAACAGCAACTGATGACAGCAAACCCAAGACCCGTGCAAGCTCAAGTGAGACATCAACTCAGCAGACGAGGCAAGGGAAGGGCGTTGATAACCTTCACTAGCGAAGGAACCATTGGCATTTGACAGCTGCTAGTAGAGGGAGAGCCAGTTCTGGTTTTTGTTTTGTTTTGTTTTGTTTGTTCGATTTTTGTTTGAGACAGGGTTTCTCTGTGTAACAGTACTAGCTGTCCTGTAACTAGCTCTTGTAGATCAGGCTGGCCTTGAACTCACAGAGATCCGGCCTGTCTCTGCCTCCCAAGTGCTGGGATTAAAGGCGTGTACCACCACCAACACCCAGTCCCTAGTTCTCCCTTTGATGATGTGATTCTGCTAGGACAACTGTATTCCCGGCCAGGCTCTAGTACCAGGAGAAGGTAGGCAACCAACATTTGGCCTAATGTGTTTTGTAAACAATGAAGAAGGAAACTTGAAGATGGGGAGGTGGGAAGCTGAGGGTGGAGAAGGTGGACATGGGGTGAGTTTTGCAAGGGGATGAATATCATCAAAACAAATTGTCAAAATTATCAATGAATTAGTAAAATATTACTCTTATTTAAAATAGAACACCACGATACTCTCCAGCACATAAGTGCAGATATGACTGTTAGGCACTCACTTGCCTTCTGTAGATCTTTGATGGGTTTTAGAACTCCTATCCAGTTGTCTTCATCCGTCTGCTGCTGTTTATTTTGTGTGTGTGTGTGACAAACAAGTTTCTAAAACATCTTCCTCTATCAAACTTATGTGACTTTCCCCCAAATTTAAAATGCTTGCTTTTAAAAATAGGTGGATGACCTATAATAATTCTATATGGTCCAACATAAATCCAATTCTTTACCTGGGACTTCAGTCAAATATTTAATGGATACACTTGACAAATCCCAGTAATATAATTTTATGGAAATGTTTAATTTCTGCCAACTGGCTGATTTGACTCTTTATACAAGTACATTCAGTCTAGTATTCTGAAGCACATGTGAAAATGCCAAGTTTTATGTCTCGTTTTCTGTACTAACCAAGCCTATAGAAGCATTCTTAAGAAATTATAAAATACGATATTTTAGCAAACATGTTATTCATATGTAGCAAGTGCATTATTTCCTTGTGCCCAAAATGCAAAGTTGCAAATTACATCCAGGAACTCATCAAATCTGCTAGATGAATTATGTAATTCAATTTGGCAAAATTTTTGCACACAGCGCAAATAGTTTTCTTTGGTTTTCTTGGATTCTGTTCTGAGAAGGAGGTAGCTGGGAAAAAAAATGAAAAATTACAGGATATGATTCATAAAAATCCCACATCTTTTTTGTGTGCTCGCACATTCTTTTTTGAGAGGAAATATTTTTGTCCCACAGCAGTGATTTTTCTTCTCTTCCGTGAATTCATTTAGTCAAAAAGATATCCATACACAATCTATACATAGCATTAAAAAAGAATAGCTAGAAAGAGCCGAGATTCAAGGCGTTCGACAGATCGAAATGTGTGGCATATTCATGAAATCTGCTTTTCAGCAGAACGGAATGTGAAGCCTAAACGCTAACATGGCCACAGTATGTAACTCAGAGCAAAGAAAGGAAACCTCAGCTGCGTGCTCTTGCCAAGCTTCGGCCCAAATCCTTTGCTCTCCAACAAGGAATGGGCAACTGTTTTCCTGCCGTAGTTGGAGAAAGAAGAAAGTGATGTCCGAGTAATCGCACCCTTATTTCTGCGTTTCAGACAAGCAGCACCGTTACCACCCTTCCTTTCGTTTGCTGCCAACAGGAAGATCATCGCACCTCCCCCATCTCCCAAAGGAAGAACTATCCTGGGCCTTTTGGCAGAGGCACCTTCCATAGGATGCCATAGACATCAAATAATTAGGAGTCCAATCTTGCAGCTGCTTAGTTTCTGTGTTTCTGATATTTGGTCTCTCTCTGAACCTCTTTTAAAAAACACTTCAGGTTCATGAGGAACTGTTCTGGGAAAGGATCTTCGTGACCCAGTCAGAGTGGCTCTCTTAGTGGGACAAGGAACTGTTTCAGAAGGCAAGGTGTTGTAGTGAAGCTGTTCATTGGTTCCGGCTGCTCAGCCCCAAAATAATCACACAGAAACCATATTACTTAAATCATTGCTTGGCCCATTAGCTCTAGCTTCTTATTAGCTAACTCTTACATATAAATTTAACCCATCTCCATTAATCTGTGTATCGCCACATGTCTGTCTCTGGCGGAGCTACATGGCTTCTCTCTAACTCTGCCTCCTCCCAGCATTCTGCTTTGTTTTCCCCACCTAGCTCTGTTCCCCTATAGCTCTGCTATAGGCCCAAAGCAGTTCCTTATTAACCAATGATATGCACAGCCTATAGAGGGGAATCCCACATCACTAAGGTGTATTTTTTATGCTCATGACAAATTCACGAACTATCAGAGACAAAGAGATCCACAGAGATCAAGTGTTCCGTCCTCTAATTCCGTGGAGGTCACACGCTCCAACTCTGTTTTTCAAGTTCTGGGATCACAGATGTGTAGCACCTCACCGCATGTGACTGAGTTTTAAATCCCATCCGTGTTCAACACAATAAAGTGTCATATCAGCTCACTGACTAGAGATGCCAAGGACTAGAGAGATTGGGGAAAATAGGTTATACAAATAGGAACAATAATTAGTGTATTAACCACTTTTGTTAACGTAGCCAGAATTATCTCATAGAAGAAAACTTAGGGGGGTTTATTTTGGCTCATGATTTTAAAGAGTTTAGTCCATGACAGTGGGGAGCCGCAGAGGCACAGTTCAGGGACAAGGAGTCTGTGGAGCCTGTCACGGCAGCATGAACAGCAGTGGGAGTCTATGGAGGCTGCTGGTCATGCTGCTGTGAGCCAATAAACAGAGACCGTAGTGGTCTGCTTCCAGCAGCAGGGCTTTGCTTCCTCCAGGTCCTGTGCCCCCCATCAAGGCTCTAGGGGACATTCCAGACTCAACTCATGATAATAAGACAATTATAGACATTTTAGTAGCGAAAGTGGAGTTCAATAGATGTATGCTATCACAGGGCCAAGGAAATGGAGCTATTGATCTAGAGGTTTAAATCCAGCCACCACATCATCAAAGAGTGAGGTCTAACAAGTGAATCTGTCTCAAACCAGTGAAGTGAAAAGTGAAAAAAGCTAAGACTCAAGCCTGAAAGGGGGAAAAAAGGAGGGGTTGAAGCAAGAAAAGTGTGGAGCAAAGGAAGTGGCCAATATGTGGTTGTTTTGATAATAATTAGTTCTCTGTCTGTCTGTCTGTCTGTCTGTCTCTCTCTCTCTCTCTGTGTGTGTGTGTATGTGTGTGTGTGTGTGTGTTTAACTGCATGTATCCAAAGGCATAAGGCATGTTTGTGAAAGGTTAGAAGACAATTTTCATAACCTAGTCTTTCCTCCCATCACATGTGCCTTTGAGGTTGGACTCTGTCAGACTGACAGCAAGTGTCCTTATCCACTGAGCCATACCATTGACTTCATTCATTTTTATTATTGTAATAACTAAAATATATGATTATTTGCATATTAACAATTACATTAAATATAATAAGTAAAATCTTTCAGGTCCTCTGGAAGGGTAGCAACTGCTCTTAGCCACCGAGCTATCTTTTCAGTGTTAATAGTAACACAGTTTTATAAATGATGAAACTACTATGATAGGTAATGATGACGTGTAAGATAAAACAGAGTGTGTAAGGATTAGTGCACATGGTGGTTCTTGTCTTCGACAAGGCAGGGTAGAGACAGGTAATTGAGACAATTGATTTTTACCCTGAGGTTGCATTTTAATAGCATGAGTAGCCATTGCAAGAGTGGAAATATAACGCATGCTTTTCTTAACAAATATAGGCTTTTGAACTATCAAATCATTAAAGAGGAAACAAGCAGAAGAAATACAATACGATTAAATAATGGGCTTACTAAATATCACAGGGAAGCTGTTAGGGAAATAGGCCTGGGCCTTGGAAGACCAGATTCCAAGGCCTGCATTCTCCTCTCTGTAGATCCTCTGTCAATATATTGACCACCCCTGAATGTCTTAGAGAATAAATCAGATCGGTATCTTTGGCTGCCTTTAAGACTGTTTTTAGGGGCCAGGGGAGGGTCAAATAGCTCAACAGATGAGATGTTTGTTTCACAAGCAGGTAACCTTATCCAGACTTCTAGAAGCCAAGTACAACTCTGCGAGTTGTGGTGTGTACCCTCACCTTGGTGCTAGTGACGGAGGCTGGAAGAGACACCAGGAGCTGCTGGCAAGCCAGCCCAGCTGAAACAGTGAGTTCAGGGTGGACTATGAAATCCTGGGTCCAAAATTAAGGCAAAGAACAATAGAAGATACCAGCATTCATCAGGCCTCTCTGGCGTCACAGAACCAATGGGATGAGTATGTATGTGTATTGTGTGATCTTTGTACACTGTGTGAAGATGTACTTGCTGTGATTGGTGTATAAAAAAGGCTGCATAGCCAATAGCTAGGCAAGAGGTATAGGTGGGGTTTCCAGGGAGAGAAAGGAAGAGAAGAGGAATCTAGGAGCATAGGAGACATAGAGACAGAGGAAACAGTAAGATAAAAGAGAGGTAACTCCATGTGATAGAACATAGATTAATATAAATGGGTTAAGTTCATTGTTTGACTTAAGATAAATTAACTGTTAAGTTACAAGAGCTAGTTGAGACAATTCTAAGCTAAAAGCCAAGCTTTTGTAATTAACAAGAAGTCTTTGAGTCATTATTTTTAATCTTGTGGCCCAAAGAAAATATGACTGAGAAGTTATGCCTTTGTTTCCACAAGAAGCAAAAAGTTATGATTCTCTTCAAAATTAGTAAAGTTCATATTTGACTGGGGAAGACCTCCTGAAGGTCTTGGCTACAGACATGAAGAAAAAACCATGAAGAACTACAGGACAGTTGGCACATGTGCTGACACCTCTACTATGGGAACAGCTCTGAGCCTGGAAGAGACATGGCAAATCTTGTTGACTAAAGGGTCGTCATGACTTACTATTACATGCCATTCTTTCATACAGCATGGTTAGAGGTTTGGTTATACAGTACAAACAAACCTAAAGTTAACAGATGCCTTTTTCATGCTCAAACATAAAACAAAAACATCACCTATAAGTGACTTGTGCACATCACACATTGCATAATTATGTTAATGCAGATATATACATGTTACCTTTAAAAGTCTGTGTGTTCAATGGAGTACTACACAGCAGAAAAAATAATGGCATCTTGAAATTTGCAGGCAAATGGATGGAGCTAGGAAACATCATTTTGAGTGAGGTAACCCAGACCCAGAAAGACAATTATCATATGTACTTACTTATAAGTGGTTTTTAAACATAAACTAAGGAAAACCAGCCCACAAATCACAATCCCAGAGAATCTAGACAACCATGAGGACCCTAAGCGAGACATATATGGATCTAATCTACATGGGAAGTAGAGAAAGGCAAGATCTCCTGAGTAAATTGGGAGCATGGGGACCTTGGGGGAGGGTTGAAGGGGAAGGGAGAGGCAGGGAGGAGAGCGGAGAAAAATGTAGAGCTCAATAAAATCATTTAAAAAGTGTGTGTGTTTTCAGAGAAAGAAAAATCAGACACCAATAAAGACAAACAGCCCAAGTGATCCAGCCTCTCTTGCAGTTTCATCAAAATTCTACACATAGAACAACTTCCAAGCTAGCTGAGGTAGCACACCCTCACAGCCTATCCCGTCAGTGCTTCAGGTAAACGCTACACTTCCCTATCACACAGAGACTGAACAAAAAATACTACAGCTGGCTAGACTTGACCATCATTCCGATATTCTTAGGGTTCCCGAAAGACACCGTCAGCCCCCAGACAACAAGAAAGAGTCTAGAGAACATGACACCTATATTTCCAAGAGGTGAGTTGGTGGTTTTTGGTCAGTCTGTGGGTAATAGATGTTTGTCATCATTTGGGGGACAGTGGTTACAGTTATTATTGGCAGTGGTCAGAAAAAAAAGCTAAACAAAGGAGATAAGATTCAGTAATCTATTTCTGAAGGGAAAAGGGGGGAATATATGTATACTTTTTGTTCATTTACACTTTTTCTTTTGAGAATTGCGTGTTGAATGAATTTGCCCACTCACCGATTAGATGTCTCTTATTTTGCTGTTTCTAACATTTTAAATTATAGCTCTCTTGCTATAGATTTCCTGTTATATTTGTAGTTAGTAAATGATTCCCCAGTCTGTAGCTTATGTCTTTACTAAGTCTGTCCTTTGCAATTCAGAACTTTTAAACTGCAATTTCCCTGGACATTTGCTGCAGCGATTGACTGAGCTACATGAATTCTTTTCAGAAGGCCCTGCCTATCTCTGCACCGTGCTCTCCTGATATTTCCCTCTATCAGCTTTAATGTTGCAGGTCTTAATAGCTTTGGTCCATTTCAAACAGATGGTAATAAAATGTGATGGATAGGGATATAGTCTCATTATTTCAGATGTGGGTATCCTGTTTTCTACCTCCATTTCACAAGAACCATCTTTGCTCCAATGTATGTGTTTGATACCACAGAAGTGATAATCGTAGCTGCTGTGAGTCCATTTCTAGACACTTTTCTCCATTGGTCCCCTTATCTGTTTTGTGTCAGTTATTCCTTGTGTGAATTTTCCTGTTTATTCAAAATAGGATAGTGTTGGAAGCTGTGAACCCCCTAGATCCTGAATTTCCAGTAAACAACTTGTAATTCTTGCAGCTGCTCTGAGCACGAGATGCTCAGGAGTTCCTGATGGCAGGGGAGTGGTTTCTGGTGGTTTGACTGGGGCGTGGTTATCAGTTAAGGATCCCTATATAAGCGGCTCTGGTACACAATAAAGGAGGCACTCCCGTTCCAAGGATGACCCGTGTCTCTGTCTGTGTGTTTGTGTGTGTTTCAGTCTCCAGCCCCTTGCCTGGTTCACAAACTGTATGGAGCACAGATGGGCATGGTGCACTACAGGGTAGCAATTATAGACCAAAGATTTCACCCAACTTTACCCTTGAAGCATTTATTTTTTTAACAAGGGACTATTAGGGTTTGAAACTGTTCCACCACTGCTCCAAGTTAGCATCAATTAGTCTTGGAATTCATCACCATAGGGGATACATTTAAAGAGTTAATGAAATCCAATATATTACAAAAATATATCAATTGTATCAATATAACAATGTTGGTAGAAGATGCTATACCTATAGCCTGTTTTATTTTATAGTCATTTTTTATAACTCACCCTGTCCTCAAGTCAAAAGACTCTGCTACGGGGCTGTTCTATATCTCGCCAATCCTGGAGGGCTCAGCGGGAGTAGCTCGCCTTGGCTACTCCTCCTTTGGATAAAGGGAGTGGTCAGGACATACTCTTGCTTTCCGTGCCTGCCACTGGAGCGAGTTTTCTGTTCTGACAGGCTCTGAGGCACTACTGTACCGATCAGCCAACCTGACTGCTGAAAACACTGTGGGTTGGACAAATAGTCTGTGGATGCAGGGAGAGTTGTTCTTCTTTGGAGACTAGCCATAGGTAAGGAATGTATTCACTTGTGGTTGGCCCCATTTGGGTGAGCATATGGACAGCATTAACTGGTCTCAGGGGCTATTTAAAACCAAGTCGAACAACAGCGTTTCTGGGTCTTGGACTCAGGTCACCAGGCGCGAGTAGGAAATGCGTGTACCTGTTGAGTCACCTCTCGATGAACCATCTCAAGATTCCCTAACTACGTCTCAGGCTGGAGCACTGGGGACTTTTTCCATAGTCAGGGCTGACTACCATGAAACCAATGTCACTTGACTTACCTTGTGGAAATGTTTTAAACTCCTTCTCCTAGGGAAGCCAGGAGGACTGATTTCTCATCCTTGCTGCTTAACCCTTTTCTTCTTGTTTACAATTCTTTAATTAGTTATTTGAGATGTCGTACAATGTGTTTTGGTTCTACTCAGCCCTCCCCCAATTCTTTCCATCTCCTTTACCTTCACTATACTATCAAGATTGGCTCTCTCTCTCTCTCTCTCTCTCTCTCTCTCTCTCTCTCTCTCTCCCACACACACACACACACACACACCATGCTAAGTCCAGTAGTCTATTTATTCTTGGATGTGTGGCCTCCCCCTGGAACACGGCAGACTGACCAGAAGCTATACTCGTGTGGAAAACTGATTCTTCCTCACCTAGCACTACCAACTGCCCATAGCCCCTCATCTAGGGTGGAACCATCAGCCCACCTCCCTCTTCAGGCTGGGATGTGTCCTCTCTTGAGCACGCACAGATCTTGGGCATGTGAGGTCTTCCACAATAGGCTCATACTCTCCGTTCTGGAGGGTAACCATTAGTATTGGCAACAGTCTGTTGTCAGAGCCTGGTCCAAGAAGAGTCATGTGAGGAAAACAAGACTTGAGTCTTGTGACCTCACTTTCTTCAAATCACGGACTTGTTCTTGGACGGTCCTTTGATGTCCCTCCCAGGTATAGCGGACAGAGTGAGTTCCCTTCAGAGCCTTCAATACGCTGGCTGTTTTATTTGTTTATCTGCCCCGATGGAAATCCATGTTCCTGCTGCGTGCCCACCACATCTGGCTTGCCCTAAGGATTGTACACTTTACTCATGTGTCTGCTCCTAACCCTCTGAGTATAAATTGTCTGCTGCTCAGAATAAGGCTGGCTACTGCATGAGACTTTAGTCTGCCTCGTTTCTTACCTCCGTTCTCCCAGACCCCACTGTCTCTAGAGCAGTGGCAGCCTGTGATGTCTGACGAGCAGTCCTCTGTCTGATGTGGGGTTGGAAATATTCAACCCACAGCTTTGTGAGTATCAGGAAAGTGATCTATTCCTAAGCTTCCTCTCTACCCTTTCTAAGGAATTACATACTTTCCATCAAATGCTTATCTTTGTATGCATTTCGATGCGTGTGTTTGCAGGTCATTAAACCAGAAAAAAGATCAAGTGAAGCACAGAAAAAAATCCTAGTGAAGGTGGGAAATGAGGTAATGGATTACTTTTAAAAGAACAGAAGGAACAACTAATGGAAGGAAGAAAGGAAGGGAGGGAGGAAGGGAGGGGGTAGGAAGGGAGGGAGGGAAGAAACAGGTAGGAAAGAGTCAGGTACTAGGGAAGGGGCCCATTTAGAACAAATAATAATGATACATATATGTATGAAGACACCATGATGAAACTCAATACATTGTATGCTAACTTACGAACAAAAAGAAAAATAAATTTTAAAACTGAATTAAGTTAAAAAGAACTTCAAAAAGATGAGTTTCATTTGTCATTTAAGCATTGTTGTGATATCTTATATTACTTCCCTAGTAATATTTTTGTGAGATTTCAATGACAGAACAGAAGAATGTTAAATGTGTATTTCTATTTTATTTTATTTTTGGAATGAATAATCATGACAAAACATGAATAACAAGGAACACACAAACTAAGCACAATGCACTAAAATGTGCATTCTTAAAAACGATCTCATTTAAATGGATATAAAATTTTAGAATTAGAAATCAATCATAAACATAATATTACCATGTTAAAATATTCACATATTTGCTCTTATTATGTCATGAAAGGATTCTCTGTGATCACATCTTGAAATTTTAACCCTTATGATTATTTTTTAACTTTCTTTTCACTTATTCTTTGTGTCTTTGACATCAAGGCTCTTGATCCCATCCATCTCCCTTCTCCCCCAGAATAATAAATAAATAAAATAATAAAATAAGGGGAAACAGAAAGGGAAAATCTCATTATGAAAACTGCAGTTGACCTAATAAATTTTAATTTTAAGGCTTATTTCTTACAAAACAAAGGAGATACATAAGTGGGCTTATGTTATATCTTATTATTACACTGTAAACTCTTTCAATGTGGAGTTCAATGGGGTTTCTTGGTTTTTAAACATACTGAGAACTTTAAATCTTTTCTCCTCTTTTCATTTCTAGTACTTCTTATTTTCTTCTAAAAAGGAAATTTCTTGGTCTCTTTTTCTGAGTCTTGCTTCTCTATTCTTAAGATACTTGCCAGGAGAGTTTTCTGTTTTTTTACAGAATAATTACAAAGATACATATGGAGTGATCCGTTTGTGATTAGCCAGGAGGACACCGGTACCATGGTTCTCGGGGGAACGGCAAGGTTTGAAAGGACTTTGTGTCCAACACCACTAAATGGCACAGATACAAACGTGTTGAGAAGTGAAAGACATGCTTTGAGCTTTCGACTACGTTTGCTCCTTAGGCGAACCAGACATCCAGCCTTATCTTTCCGCTGACATTCTGCTGTTTCTTTCACCATAGAAACTTAAAAAACAGACAACCATGAAGTAATATTTGCCATTTGACAAATCTGATTAGGGCAAAGGTATTTACCATTGAAATTAACTCTACTCGCATACTCCATCTCAAGTTTACATTTTCTTAGACAAAATACGCCTATCCTTTCCCAGAAGGAACCCAAACCATTGTCCATTGGAAACAGTTATATTTTAGAATGTTAAATATTGCAGGGGGTTGTAAAATACAAAAAATAAGTATTGGTCCTGATTTCAAAATCTATTGGTAATAGATTTCAAAAGGTTTGTAGTATGTGTTCCAAAGACAATTTAGAGTTCTTGTCTTGGTTAAAGTAAGATGAGGCATATGGTAAAAATAATTGTTTTATACTCTACTAATCTAACCATGATGACCAGACCCATTTAACTCCACGATTTAATCTCCCCCCCCCAGGTTATCAGAGGCTGAGCATACAGTCCTTCCTAAAGGTTAGGCATAGATTTTTAGTTGAAATATGCAGTGTGTCCTCTTGTATGGGTAGTAGAGGAGATTTGGAAAGAGCAAAGGCTTTCTAAAGCTAGACAGATGTAGGCATCTCTTACTGACTATAACAACGGTGAGTGTGTTATATTCATTCTCATCTGTAAAAAGCCCACGTGGTACAAGAGTCATGTGATAAAGAGAATTCTAGTATAGCATTCTGTAGAGGAACATGCATTCGGCAGACCTTATTGCTCTTTCTCCTGACAAGCAAAAGCAAAGTATGACCAAGCCAGTAAATGTAACTTGTTTGAGACGGGGTCTCCCACTACAGTCCAAGTTGACTTGAAACTCACTACGTAGGCAGGCTGTCCTTGAACTTGTGGCAGCCCTCTTGTCTCATCCTCCAAGGCTCTGGGATGCAGGCGTGCACTAGCAACTCAGCTATGTTTTGATTTACAGTTTTTTTGTTGTGAATTTTCATTTCATCCTAAGAAATACTTGGAAGCAAACATCTACAGTCTTTAAATTAAGAAAGGATTAATTTTCATTTTATATTTGTGAGTGCATTACCTGCATGTATAGATATATACCATGTTTGTGCCAGGGGCCTGTAAAGGCAAGAAGAGGGCATCAGATCCCCTGGAACTCGAGCTACAGATAGTTGTGAGCTGCTATGCGGGTCTTGAGAAAGGAACCTGGGTCCTCTGCAGGAGCAGCCAGTGCTTTTAACTGCTGAGCCATATCTCGGGCCTCAAATCTCCAGAGTTCCGAAGAGTATGTTCTATGTATGTCATTATATGTATATGACATTGTATGTCAACATACATTCTATGTATGTTCTAGTGTATGCCATTATATCTCATAGTTAGTAATATTTATTTATCAGAAAATTTTTGTCATGTATTTGTGATTATTCATGATACAGAGTCTAAGGGCAGACAACTAGGATGTAGAAATTTTAGGACACATTTATTTCAAATAGCCTTTATTCACATAGGACTAGAGGAAAATCTAATCAGTGAAAAACACAAGACAAATGGGGTGTTGTTATTCTTTGTACGGAGTGTTGACACTAACAACATCAACAATCCTTTGGAGAATGATATTGTGTTTTCAAATCCAAAAGACTAGGAAGCAGAGAGAAGGAACATTCTGAAAGCACGTTCAACAATGGTGCTGTTAATAGCTACTGATCCTTTATTAGGTAATTATCTTGCACACCTGGGGATGCATCACTGGCAGAACAACTTCGTGTTTGACTATGTATACTTTTCTTAGCAGTTCCGGATGACAGATTTTGATGAAAGCCAAAAAAATTAAGGGCAAAACTACTTGGTCACAGAGGACAAGCAACTGATCTTATTACAGTAACAGATACAAGACCACAATACAAAAGACACATCTGCATGACACAAACCAGAAAGTCCCCATTATCTGCACTTGCTCCAATAATCATGGTCTAGCATTTAACCAAAACAGTGAGGAATTTATTTGCCAGAACTTCCCAGCTGATTTACAACATCAGGATATTTGTCTCTAATGACACGGGTTGCCAATGAAAGGTTATTCATTCCTGACAGCACACTCGCTGAGCCCAACCATCCCTGAAAAGACAATGTCATCTTGCCCAGCTTCTGTGAAGGTCTACACTGGCAGAGCCACCTAAAGAGAGTCTGAGAATCTTACAGTTTAGCAAGAGGAAGGAACTTTTTCCATTCTAAAAATAGCCTTTGCATACACACAATAGTAACATTCCTCTTCAGATTACAAAACTTGTCATTCTTTTGTGGTTTTTGTTATTCCATTTCTACCAAATGTTAATTAACAAAGAGTTCAATCCAGACACTCCTGTTTTTGTCATGGTTACAAATGCCATGTCCTTGAGAGGGCAAGGGACCTGACCACGGTATCCCTGGAGACAACTGACCACATACACGTGGCATTGTTTGTGCCCTTATGTGCATAAGGACCAAACAAGAAAATTAAAGGAGTCCATTTTCTATTTCACATGTCAGATAGTTTTATTTTCCAAACATATAGTCTTCTAGTTTCTCCTTTGCTATTCTTACTTCAGGTGGTCACATGCACTTGATGGTTTGCCTCATGTAAGTATCTTCCAAAGGGCATGGGGAGTGTGAAAAATCTTCCCTGTCTGATAATCAATATTACCCAACTGGATAGTAGCAAAAATGGTGGATTATAATGGACACAAAAATAAAAGAAAGTGGCAAGCCCCAAGTACAGAATAAATCCAAGCTTGGGTATGTTTTTAGATAAAGCTAGCTAAGCCAGGTATCTCTCGATAAGGTGTAAGTAAACAACACAATCAAGATTATAAGGCTAGGATTAGATAAAATACCTGGAGACACACATGCCAAGTGGGGTCTCAGAAGAGAAATTTGCAGGGTTGTTTCTGCTTAGGAAACATAAAGTAGGGAGAATTCAGAAACTCTGATTGTGTAGATATGCCAATTTGCCATTGGCAATGAAGCAAGGGAAACAGAGTTAGGGGAAAGGAAATCATTGGTTAGAAATATTGGCACTGTATAGCGTATTATATATTTGCTAGCTTTTCTAGGCTGAGACTTAAGATGGTTGATAAATTATAACCACTCTAATACCTTATCATTAAGATACAGTCCAGCTGGCCTCAGATTCATGGTCTAAGATTTGTCTGATGAAGTTACTTCCAACATGGTTACTAACAATGGACACACTCATTCCTGTAGATACATCATGAGACCAGGTAGGAATGTTATAGATAGAACATATATGTATTCAACAGAAGTTCTACAGCCTTGGTTATATATAACATGAACACAGAAGAGCTGACGGTGAGCGTGACCACAGCACTGGCAGTTTTTGAGATAACAGAAAGCCTTTCTTCTCCACCTCAGATAATTTGCTTTTTGTTTCTTTTGGAGGTAAAAATCTCATCTTTTTTGAAGTAGGGCTACAAGTGTGACATTTGCATTCTCTCTCTCTCTCTGTCTCTGTCTCTCTGTCTCTGTCTCTGTCTCTGTCTCTCTCTCTCTCTGTGTGTGTGTGTGTGTGTGTGTGTGTGTGTGTGTGTGTGTGTGTCAGCAAGCACTTGATTTCATTTCCAAAATCCGGAGGAGAATATTGAGACAGGTAAGACTAGGAAAGACAGTGTCACACTTAGACAAAACGGCGAGGTCAAGCTCAGAATGAATCATTTCTTAGGAGACAAAATTTTGGCTTCTTTCCAGGCTGCTCAGTTTTAACACTTGCTTCCACTGAAACTCACAGAGAAAAAAAAATTGAGAGAGAAATAGAAAAAAAATCTTAATAAATTGCCTTAATTACAAAGTGCTAGAATCAAATAAAGCAAGTTTAAAAGTGCTGAGCGGGAAGAGGTGTTCTCCTCCCGCTGACCCGCAGGACCGTTCTCACACACTCCCGTGTGGAGTCTGTAAAGATATCAGTACATTCACAAAGCTTCACGATTGACCTCTAGCAATAAAACAGGTCTGACCTATTAGGAGAGACTAGTCCCATGGTTTTTGAAATCTTCGCGGGAGGAAATGCCCCATTTTCAAGGCCACCGTGTTTTCAGTTAGATGACTGGAAATGTCCCTAGTGGGTCATAGTCCACACTGAAGGCACCATTTCTGTTCCAGGACTGGGCACGGAAATGTCACTTGTGGGAGTTTTTAAACAAATTTATCTATTATCTCCAAAATCCGAGTTCTTTCTCCAGTCTGAATATTACAAATTAGATAAAATATTTAAAAATATTTCCCTTCCAATATTTTCCCATTTTCTAGTCTACAATTTCACTGATATTCACACCTGCTCAGTCTTTACTAGGGCTGCTTATTTCAGTCAAAAATAAAATGTCAAATTAAATAGAAAGCAAAACTGATTACATTTTGCTTTGTTTCTATTATTTAAACTTAGTATATTTTAGTCATGTATTTCTCAAAAATTATTTTATTCCAACACATGTGTGTCGTGCTAGACTGTGGAGGAATTCCTGGGGTCATCTTTCAAAGGGTGGGTCAGAATGAGCCCCACGAGCCATAATGTTTCTCCATTAGCCTTTCACTGGGGACCACTGGGAACAATAAAAACTAAATGTGTAGGTGAAGAAAACTATACCAGTTGAACTGAAAGTGTGGTCAGCTTCAGAAGAAACGCTGGTGCTCTCCGCCCTCTGGGGGCCACACTCTGTTGTGTAAGGGTATGTGCAATCAGGTGTAGAGCCTCTCAGCCCACAAGGCTATCTTCAGTTGCAATCCTTCCCCACCAGGTGTGTCTGCTTCTATCTGGATCCTAATAATCTTCATTGCAATGAATTAGGTGTGTTGTTGCACAGCGGGGCGGGGGGGGGAAGAATGTGATTAGCTCTTTATTAAGTATTTTAAAAATCTAAACTACCACAGAGATGTCCTAGTCATTTGGCTTCATCAGACTGAGAAGCCACCATACGAGGCCATGCGGTCGCAGCAAGATCAGCGAATTAATACACTGGTGTTGCCTTGCTTTATCTCATTACCAAGCATCTAGTATAGATTTGCAATGACAGGGATGTGTAACTCTGAAATTGGTTTTAAAGGTTCACAATTACAGAGCTTTTTGAAGTATGATAACTTTCCCTCTTTTAAAGTAAGGTCTTCTTTGTAAGCCTTTAAGCCTTTGTTTTTCTTTAAATAAATTTTCTCAGTTACCAAGAGGGAAAAAAAAGGAAAAGAAAGAGAAAACTAAAAGAGGAGTTAGCAAATATAATTGGCAAGAATTTCTCTAAAACATCAAGAAAATGGAATTTACAAAACATTTATTATAATCATGACTCAAGATTGACTTAACCCATATGCAATGAAAGTAATTTTTACCTAATACTGAGTTACATTCCATTTCAGATTTCCTATTTCAAAGGGTATCTCAAATTTCTAAGATGTTAAACCAAGTACCGAGGCATTTTTGTATATGTAATAAAAGTCTTTAAAATTAAAATGGTAATCCTAAAAAAACCAAATGCATGAAAAATGTGGCCTGGGTGTATAACAAAGGGGAGTTATGTAATTCTACGTGAGTGAGATCTTTCATCTCTGATTTACAGGTTGGAGTCCTCCCTAACTAAAACCACATTGGTCCATGTCTTTCATATCTTGGCCTTCCCTAAAACCTTGTTTTAATTAAGGTTCCTTTCAGATTTCTGAATAAAAGCATGACAATCTTCACTTATGGCTTTAATATATCCTTTGAGTTAGGAAAATATATAAAAAGAAACATCAATGTTCAAAAGCATTGTCAGATATTAAATATGTGAGCTATTCTACCTCAGTGTCTTAGGTGTTTGAGTTATGCACTGAAATGCATTTTTCAGAGGCAGCGACTAACTTGCTTCTATTTTACTTAGTAGGCTGTTTTTAATCTCAGAAATAAATGTCCTTTATTTTGAACCTTTGCTAGAAAGGCAACCTGTGCAAAGGTGAAGTTCTGGGTTAGTTTCCATGTGAAGGCACAGTTCCTACCTTAGCCCTATTCACAGGGACTTCAGATCAATGCCATCTTCATTAATGCGTCTCTAAGACCTGGAAAACTCACTGGCACCGCTTAGCCATATGCACTAAAATAGGTTCGTGGCAGAATCGGATAACAAAGTGGGTTATCCTGAAACGTAAACAGTAGAAACCAAACGCTAAGCTCCCCTGAGGATTGGGGAGGCTGTGGGTGATTTCTCTAGAGGAGGAAGCAGTGGACGGAGAAAGAAAGGCAAGAGGTGTGCTGGAAAGATGCGGCGCAAACCACAGCGCCTGAGGTCTGTGCTTTTCTCAGACCACACATCTACCCAGAGATGCACCCCCAGAGCCATGCTCCTCTAGATGGAGTTGCATGCGGTGGAAGAGACCTCACTACCGGACAAAGCTACAAATCCATAATCTGTGAGAACTTGAAACAGATGTAAAACTCCAACAAAGTAGGACACAAAATACTGTCCCATTGCACATGGTAGGCATGGTGTGCAAGTTCCATTTGGACTGCCAAATACATTGTGATTTTTTTTCCCACTAGAACAAAGTCTCATCCCAGCTCCATCTTGAACTCTTACCAGCAAGGATGGAAGCGTGTTAGAACGCAGAAAAAAAAATTCAAAACAAAAGAAAAGAAGAAAATCCCTGCAGCCCACAGCAATCTGTCTGTAAATTCCCATCATAGATGAAAAGAAACAATTTAAGTCTGCTTGACAGTAAACTACAGAATAAAACACTGATCACGATGCCAGGAATGAACATGGCTGTCCCAGCTTCTGAAACGGACAGTATCTAGTGCTGCACTGAAGGTTTCTAGCTCACACCGTGTCTGGGAGTGGGATCTCCAGCACAAACGCACGCGGGAAGCAGTTTCTTCCAATCTTGGTTACTGTAACTTTAGACTCACAGTGGTTAAGTTTCAGGAATCTGCAATGCCCTTTCAAGTGCATCCAAAGAACAAGTGAAGCTGCTGTTCAGAATCTGATGCCCAGTGTTTACGTTCCATCAAACCGTGCCACCCAAGCAGCAGACGTGTCTGAGGGTGCTGGAGTTGGGGTGGGGGGATACACAATGATGTCACACACAGGAAATATCGGGGGAGACTTGGCACTTCACAGGGCTGGTTCCTCCTCCATGGGCTCACCAGCAGTTCTGTAAAAATAAACAGGCAATCAGAATACGGCACAAGAGTACACAATGGCATTGTAGACTTTCATGCACAATCAAAGCTGATTTTTCAGCTCTCTCCCATGTTTATTTGTGCCATTCAGTTATCCATAAATAGAGTTTCTTTCCTCGGCAGTATAAACAAATGTCAAGTGGGAAAACATTTTAGATCCAAGCAATCATTGGAAATGTTCCTGTTTATATTAAAACATGTCAGAATATTTTATAACTCTAGACTCCAAAATGTACATGTTTTGTGTCTTGGACAGTCGAATAATTTATTGGAAAAAAATTTAGGAGCAATAGCAGTGATTTCTGGAACTTTTTTGCTAAGGACAGTGAAAGATTCAGCTACCTTCTGGAGGCAGCTCATCCAGGCTCTGGGTTTTGCTTCTGTTTTTTTCATGACTGGATTGGCCTTCAGCCGGAGGCATTTCAAATCAAATCCTGAATTTGATTAGCAAATCACTGCTACAGACCTAACATTGGCCTAACTATGGTCGTGTATAAATCGTTTGCATTTGGCATCATAAAGTGGGGTGCTCTGCTCAGCTAAAAACCAAAGCTAATTGCTTGAAAATTATCCTTGAGTGTTAACCTTAATTTAGGAACATGTTGAGAGTGTTGTAAGGCTAACTTTTACAATGATTTTTAATTCAGTCAAAAGAACAAATTGCAGCAGGAACCCGAATATGTCAGGCTGTTGGATTGTCTTGGAAAGTTGGATTAGGGGAATTCAAGAAGCTGGGATTGGTGGAGATTTAATCTGAACCCTGTAGGCTAAAAATGTGGTGACCGGTAATTATAGCGCTAAGGTCTGTGAGATCCAGCTCCAAGTATGAACCACGATGAGGAAGATGCTCCTGACAGAATTAATGAAGAGAGTAAACCAGCAATGATAACAAGAAAGGGTGTATAAACAGCAAACCCTGCAATGCTTCAGATCCATCCACTCTTTACCCCCTATACATACAGAACTACGTCAAATGGCACATAATACACTGTTGTGCTTTCACCACCCGTAGGAATACAATAAACAGGCTGCAACTCGCACTAGCGGATAGATCAATGCGCGTAGATAGATAGGTAGTTTTCACTTCATGATGTCTACTTGAAGGCATTCTATAACAGGTCACTGTCATATGAGAAAACTTAGCGTGCACGATATGCACAATTATGGAGACAAGCAGGCTGGCTAGGCATGGTACATTACAGGCTAAAGAGGAAGGACAATAGGAGGATTTTAACACATCTTTTAGAAAATGAAGAGTGAAAATATTAGGCACTCATTACTTAATATTATCTAAGATTCAAGTTCTAAAAGATTCCATGAGTAGTCATTTTTTTAAAAAAAAGGAAAGAAAAAGAAAGAAAGGAAAGAAAGGGAAGAAAAAATAATTTCTTAGGAATGCCTAAGAATGTTCAAAATAAAGACACTGAGGATGTGTTTATGCTTCATCTACAAAAGATAAAAACAATTAAGATGAGTCCTGGTCAAGATTTGCCACTAACCATATTCATCAGCATTTGAAAAATAAAAATCAAATTTAATAAAACATTTCCATTTTTTTAAAAAACATATAAATATACAAACCTATTTAAAGATAATATGTGGATCAAAACTTTAAGAACAAGCTAGTGGACAGCGATCACCCACTTCTAACCCACAGCTCCAGGGGAAGGAGCTTTCTGGACACAGGCATTCCAGAATGAGTGCGACTGGAGGACCACAGAGAGGACCTGGTCATCTGATGTGAAGGAAGCTGGCTGAGTCTTGGTGGAGGAGCACACACTCTCCATGGGCACAAAGGAGGCTTTTCAGACATGAGCATCCTGCCCGCATTGCAAGCTAATTACTGACAAAAACTGACTTCTCTCTTGAAGCCTTCAGATATGAGGGTAAAGAATAATCTAAAACATACAGAATAAATAGATTATAAAACCGTCTTTTCAAAATGCCCATCTCTGTGCTCTCTATGGAATCACTTTCTCAAGTAACACTTAGCATGCAAGTGAAAGGCTTGTATGACAAGAACTTTAAGTCTTTGCAGGAAGAAATTGTAGAAGATGTTGTGAGATAAAAAGATCTCCCATGCTCAAGGATAGGTAGAATCTACATAGTAAAAATGACCATCCCACCGAAAGCCATCTACAGATTCAACACAATTCCCATCAAAATTCCAACACATTTTTTTTTTTTGCCCAACACAATTCTTTACAGACCTTGAAAGAAAAAGTCAACTTCATATGAAAAAAAAAAAACAAAACCAAGGATAGCTAAGCTAATCCTGTACAATAAAAGAACTTCTGGAGGTATTACCATCCCTGATTGCAAGTTCTATTTCAGAGCTATAATAATAAAACTGCATAGCCTTGGCATGAAAACAGACACAGTGATCAGTTTGATTCAACTGAAGACAGATAAATCCACATGCCCATGGACAAGTGATTTTTGATAAAGAATTTAGAAACGCACAATGGAAAAAAAGAAAGCATCTTCAACAAATGGTGCTGGTCTAACTGGGTGTCTGCTTGTAGAAGAATGCAAATAGCTCCATACCTACCACCATGCATAAAACTTAAGTCCTTGTGGATCAAAGACCTCAACATAAAACCAGATATACTGAATCTGATATTAGAAAAGGGGGCAGGAGGATAGTTTTGAATGAATTGGCACAGGAGACAACTTCCTAAATAACACTGATAGTGCAGATTCTAAGATCAACCATAGATGAGACCTCATTTATTGAAACTGAAAAGCTTCTGTCGGGCAAAGGATGCCATACATTGGACAAAAGTAGCAGCCTACAGAATGCAAAAGATTTTTGACTAACTCAACATCTGACAGAGGGCTAATACCCAAAATATGTAAAGAACTCAAGTAACTAGAAATTGACAAAGCAAATAATCCAATTGAAAAATAGGGTATAGATCTAAACAGAGAATTCTCAACAGAGAAATCTGAAATGACTGAGAAGCACTTAAGGAAATGTTCCACATCCTTAGCCATCAGGGAAATGCAAATCAAAACAACTCTGAGATTCCATCTGATTCCTGTCAGAATGGCCAAGATCAAAAACACAAATGCGAGTTCATGCTGGCAAGGATGTGGAGCAAGGAGAACACCCCTCCATTGCTGGTGGGAGTGCAAACTTGTGCAGCCACTTTGGAAATCAAATGGCGGTTTTTCAGAAAACTGAGAATTGATCTACCCCAAGACCCAGTTATAACACTCCTGAGCATATACCCCGAAGAGGTTCCACCCTTCCACAAGAAGCTCAGCTATGTTCATAGCAGTTCTATTTATAATAGCTTGAAACTTGAAACCACCTAGACGTCCTTCACCTGAAGAACTAATAAAGAAAATGTGATATATTTACACAATGGAGTATTACTAAACTGCTGGAAAAAAAAGACACCACACAATTTATAGACAAATGGATGGAACTAGAAAAAAAATATGAGTAAGGCACCCAGCCCCAGAAAGAGAAACATGTTGTATGCTCATTCATAAGCGGATATTAGCTGTTAGTTAAAGGATAATCACACTACAATCCACCGACTCAGAGAGGTAAGGAGGAGGACTCACGGCGGGGGGGCAGAGCTCATAATCTCTCTGGGAAGGGGAAACAGAATCGATATGATGGGTAGACTTGGGGAGGGTGGGTATGAAAAGAGGAGAGACCAGGTGAGAGGGGAGGTGGGAGAGAGAATCCAGGGGGAGAAGACTCGAGAGTGGCATTGTGGGGCAGAGGGATGATATGGAAACCTAGTGCAGCGGAAACTTCCTGAAGCCTGAGATGGTGACCCCAGCAAAGAAGTAGATGGAGCCCAAACCAGCCATCATCTGTAATCAGCAAGACCCCCAGCGGTGGGGCTGCGACCCCAATCCAGCCTCCAAACCTTTATCCACACCTGTCCTGCCTTCAAGATAAGCAGGGGCAATAGTGGCTCAGAACTTGTTGGGGTGGCCAGCAATGGCTGGGTTAACTTCCATGCCTGACATAGTCTGGAGGGTCAGAAACTGGACACTGATTGGCTCAGAGACCTAATTAACAACCAAACACTACTGACAAGACAAAAGTTAATGAAATGATTTCTAATGCAATTCTGATATACTCATAGATCAGTGCCCAGCACAGTCATCGTAAGAGAGGCTTCAGCTGGCAGGTGATGGAAGCAGATGCAGAGACCTAAAGGCAAACATTAGGTGGAGCGCAGGGAAAGCCTCAGAAGACTGGGAGGAAGGGTTGGGGGAGCCATAGGGATCAAAGACACCAGGAGAGTGAGGTCCACACAATCAACCAAGTAGGGCTCATGGGACCTGCATGGGTCTGTCCTAGGCTTGTATACATGCCATGGTTGTTTAGTTTGGTGTTTTTGTGGGACTCCTAACAATGGGAGTGGGGGGCTGAAGAAGGATTAACACAATTGCAAAGACAGTTTGGGTTATACAGTGTGTTGAAGACACACCTGGCCTGTGTACTGAGTCTCTGGGGAAAAAAGAAAGAAAAAGAAAATAAGACTAAATTTGAAAAATAACCCCACCCGTACGGATATAAGGAAACCACAGCTAACAACACAATAAACCTCCAGACAGAATTCTGCAACAACAGCTCAGTTGGTTGGAAGATCCACTCTTCCACCACCGCAAGCCAGGGCCGCTGAGCAAACAGGAGCTCTGATAGTCAGGGAAGGATTCCTTCAGCCCAGTGTCACAGATGAAGATCATTCACAAAGCCAAGGAGGAAAGAGAGAGTAATCTTGAGATCAGATTTAAGGAGTCTACTGAGTGCCCAGTGCTGGTGTCCGCAATGGAAACAGCACTGAACACAAGAGGCAACCCCCTGGAGCTTGCAGCCTACAAGTCTTCTTGAAGTCCAATGACTTTAATGTATGTAAAAGAGAATCTTATTGCTATCCAAATTTGCATGGTTGGGGTATACCTTAAAGCAGGGTTTCTCAACCTGTGGGTCTCAACCCCTTTGGGGTCATGGGACCCTGTCATAGGGGATGCCTCAGACCATCTCAGAAAACACAGACATTCGCATTACAGTCATGGGTTGCTACAACAGGGAGAGTTGTGTTAAAGGGTGGCAGCATTAGGAGGATTGAGATCACTGCTTGAAAGACTAGTCTATCAGCAAACCGCAGGACTCCATCATGGGCAGAAGCGTTTTGGTCATTTCCTTGGCTCTTTGCAGCAGCCATGAACTCCCCCCTGCACTGTACTGCGTCCCCATGCCTTGTGCCTTATGGCTTCTACATTCTTCCACTTCTCTCTGTTGTTTTCCTCCCCCAACAATTTAACACACATAGGAGATACTCCATAACAACTTTGAAATGCTTCTATGTAATCAGGGCTGCCGTTATAACTCTTTAGAAGCAATCTAAATTAAGAATAAAATAAGAACTTCAGTGAAGGACAAAATTTCCAGAAATATTCTTGATCTAAGTTACAATCTCACACACATATGATATGTCTGGGGTTGTATAAGTATATACAGAAACCATAGGAGAAATTGATATATCCAACAAAGAAATTGTTAAATCTAAAAAATTCCTGACAGAAAACATCCAGGAAATCTGGAATTCTATGAAAAACCTAAGAAAAGCAGAGATAGGAAGGAAGAAAAGAATCTCAGCTCAAAGCCCCAGAAAAATATTCTTAACAAGAATAGAACAAAATTTTTCTAACTTTCAAAAGGACAGGCCTATAAAGGTGCAAAAAGCTTACATACAGAACACCAAATAGATTGGACCAGAAAACAAACTCCCTCCACATAACGATCAAAATACCAAACACAAAGAACAAAGTAAGAATGTTAAAAGCTGCAAGGGGAGAAGGCCAAATAAAATATAAAGGCAGACCTTGTATAAGTACACCCAACTTCTCAATGGAGACTCTAATCTTAGAAAGGTCTGGTAAGATGTGCTGTAGACTCTAAGGGACCATAGATTTCAGAGCAGATTACTATAGCCAGCAAAACTAGCAAGCACCATTGTAACACTTTAGCAGCAGAAGGTACCTTAGTGGGTTGGAGACAAGGAGTGTCACAAGACACACCATACAACAGATCTCACACAAGAGGTTTATGGGGAGAGGGTGTTACCGAGGCCGCCTCTGAGTGATAGTGGGAGGAGGAAGAGAGCAGAGAAAAGGCACTTGGTTTTTATGAGGGGATATGGTACATGTGCATGGGGAGCGTGTACAACTCAGAGCAAGAGTAAACATCGTGGCAGCTGATGATGATGTGTCTGCTGTCTCTCGGTCCCTGAGGGCAGGCTGGTGGGTGAGAATGTCTGAATGCTAACAACCATAGAAAGAGAAAACAAGATGTTCCATGACAAAGTCAAATTTAAACACTATCTACCTACAAATCCAGTCCTACAGAAGGTAGTATGGGAAGATTCTATCTAAAGTAGGTTAACTACACCCATGTAGACACAGGAAATAATAGTCTCACACCAACAACACCAGAAGAAGGGATATAGGTGTGCATGCATTCCACCCATATACAATAACCACCACCAACATAATAACAGGAATTAATGGTCATTGGCTATTAATCTCAATCTCTCTCTCTCTCTCTCTCTCTCTCTCTCTTTCTCTCCTTCACACACACACACACACAAAACAACAACAACAACAAATAACAGAAATTAGCAATCATTGGTCCTTAATATATCTCAGTATCAATGAACTCAATTCCCTAATAAGAGATACAGACTAACAATGTATCTGCTGTATACAAGAAACACACCTCAACATAAAAGATAGACATTACCTCAGAGTAAAGGGTTAGAAAAAGATTTTCTGAGTAAATGGACCCAAGAAGAAAGCTAATTCTTCTAATATTCATTCTAATATCTAACAAAACAGTCAAATCAGAGTTAAACAGAAGAGACTGGAAGAAACACTTCCTACTCATCAAAGGAAAAATTCACCAAGATAGCGTCTCAATTCTGAACATCTATGCCCCAAACACAAGAGAACACACATTTGTAAAAGAAACATTACTAAAGCCTAAGTCACACAAAAACACTCACATATTAATAGTGAGAAACTTCAACACCCCCTCTCCTCAGTGGAAAGGTCATCCAGACAAAAACTGAACCGAGAGTTAATGCAGCTAACAGACATTATGACTCAAATGTAGCTAACAGATATCTACAAAACATTTACTCAAACACAAAAGAACTTTCTCAGAACTTCACAGACTGTCTCCAAAATTGGCCACATACTTGGTCACAAATTAAGTCTCAACATACACAAGAAAATAAACCCTTGTATCCCACCAGACTATCATGGATTAAAGCTGGATTTCAACAACAACAGAAGACCTGAAAATTAATGAAAACTGAACAGTTCTCTACTGAAAGATGACTGGGTCAAGGTAGAAATAAAGAAAAAAATAAAGACTTCCTAAAATTCAATGAAAATGAATGCACAACATACCAAAACCTATGGGACACAATGAAAGAAGCGCTAAGAGAAAAGGTCACATAGCGCCTTCATAAAGAAATTACAGAGATGTCATACTAGTAACTTAACAGTACATCTGAAAGCTTTAGAATAAAAAGAAGCAAACACATCCAAGAAGACTAGATAGCAGGAAATAAAGTGAGGGCCTAAATCAATAACATAGAAACACAGAACAACAAAGAATCAATGAAACAAAAAGTTTGTCCTTTGAGAAAATCAATAAGATAGAATAACCAATCCCAAACTAATCAAAAAGTGGAGGGAGAATATCCAAATTAACAAAATCAATATTGAAAAAGGGAATATAACAACAGACACTGGAGAAATCCAAAGAATCATTAGGTCATACTTCAAAAACTTGTACTCTACAAAACTGGAAAATCTAAAAGAAGTGAACAATTTTCTTGATAGATCCTACTTACCAAAGTTAAGTCAACATTAGATAAACAATTTAAATAGGCCTATATCCACTAAGGAAATAGAAGCAGTCATTAAAGTCACCCAACCAAAAAAAAAAAAAAAGTCCAGGCTTCAGATCCTTTCAGTAAAGAATTCTACTAGACGTTCAAAGAAGAGCTAATATCAATACTTTTCACATTATTACACAAACATAAACAGAAGGAGCATTGCCAATTTTTTTTTGAGGCCATAGTCATCCTGATACCAAAACCATACAAAGACTCAATAAAGAAAGAGAATTACAGATCTATTTCTCTCATGAACATTGATGCAAGAATACTCAATAAAATGCTTGGAAACAGAACCTAAGAACACAAAAAAAATATCAGTGTGATTAAGTAAGCTTCATCTCAGAGATGCAAGGATGTTTCAACAGATGAAGATCTGTCAATGTGATCCACCATACAAACAAACTAAAAGGAAAAAAAAACATGATCATCTCATTAGATGCTTAAAAAGCCTCTGACAAAAATCCAACATCCTTTCATGATAAAAGCTTTGTAAAGATTTGGGATATAAGGAACATATCTAAACAGACAGCCAACATTAAATTAAATGGAGAGAAACTCAAAGCAATTCCGCTAAAATCAGAGGCAGGACAAGGCTGTCTACTTTATTCAACATAGTACTTGAAGTTGAAGCT
The DNA here is from genome assembly GCF_982192425.1 of Myodes glareolus. Lineage (NCBI taxonomy): Eukaryota > Metazoa > Chordata > Mammalia > Rodentia > Cricetidae > Myodes > Myodes glareolus. The sequence continues at coordinate 87,526,975 of NC_142036.1, read as the reverse complement.
AGAGCAATACAACAACAAAAGAGATCAAGGGGATACTAGAAAGGAAGAAGTCAAAGTGTCATTGTTTACAGATGATCTGATAGTACACTTAAGTGACCCCAAATTCTACCAAGGAAGTCCTATGTCTGATAAACACATTCAGCGAAGAGACTGGATACAAGATTAACAAAACCGGGTGGTGACGGCACAAATCCCAGCACTTGGGAGGCAGAGGCAGGCAGATTTCTGTGAGTTCAAGGCCAGCCTCATTTATAGAGCAAGCTTGAGGACAGCTAGGGTGGTTACACAGAGAAACCTTATGTTGAAAAACCAAAATAGAAAAAAAGCAACTAAGAAAAGAATCATTAGCCCTCCTATGCACAAATGACGAACTAGCTCAGAAAGAAATCACAGAAGCAGCACCCTTCACAATAGCCACAAATAATAGAAAATATTTTGGGTTGACTGTAACCGAGCAAGTAAAGACTTGTGCAAAAAGTACTTTAATTCCTTGTAGAAAGAAACTGAAGAAGATATGAGAAGATGGACCTCCCAAGTTCACGGATCTTTAGGCTCAACATAGTAAAAATGGCCACCCTACTGAAAGCAATCTACAGATTCAACACAATCCCCAATAAAACCTCAACACAATATTTTACAGACCTTGAAAAAATAGTACTCAACTTCATATGGAAAACCAAAAAACCCAGGACAGCTAAAATAATCCTGTACAATAAAAGAACTTCTGGAGGTACCATCCCTGATTTTAAGCTCTATAACAGAGCTATTATATTATATTATATTATATTATATTATATTATATTATATATATATTACTATGCAATACTGTATAGTACTGGCATAAAACAGATACAGTGATCAGGTGAATCAAATTGAAGACACAGACATAAATCCATAGACTTATAGACAAGTGATTTTTGATAAAGAATCCATAAGTACACAATGGAAAAAGAAAGTATCTTCAACAACTACTGCTGGTCTAACTGGTGTCTGCTTGAAGAAGAATGCAAAGAGATCCACATCTATCACCTGCACAGAACTCAAGTCCAAATGGATCAAAAACCTAAACATAAAACTGGGTACACTAAATCTGATAGAGGAGAACATGGGGAATAGTCTATAACACATTGGCACAGGGACAAATTCCTAAACAAAACTGATAGTGCAGACACTAAGACAAACAATTAATGGGACTTCATGAGCCTGAAAAGCTTTTGCAAGGCAAAGGACACCATAAACTGGACAAAGGAGCAGTCTACAGAATGGGAAAACATTTTCACTAACTCCACATATGACAGAGTACTAATACCCAAAATATATAAAGAACTCAAGAAACTAGAGATCAACAAACCAAATAATCCAAATGAAAAATAGAATACAGATCTAAACAGAATTCTCAACAGAGAAATCTCAAATGGCTGAGAAACACTTTAGTCATCAGAGAAATGCAAATCAAAAGGACTCTAAGATCCCATCTTACACCTGTCAGCATGGCTAAGACCAAAAACACAAGTGAGATCTCATGCTGGCCAGGATGAGGAGAAAGGAGAATACTCCATTGTTGGTGGGAGTGCAAATTTGTTTAGCCACTTTGGAAATCAATAGGGTTGTTACTCAGAAAATTGGGAATTGATCTACCTCAAGACTCAGCTATACCACTCTTGGGTATACACTCAAAGGATGTTCTATCTTTCCACAAGTACACTTGTCCAACTATGTTCATAGTAGCTTGCTTTACAATAGTCAGAAACTAACTAAATGTCCTTCATCAGAAGAATGGGTCAAGAAAATGTGTATTTACATTTACACAGTGGTGTATTACTCAGCAGTTAAAATAGCCCATCATGAAATTTGCAGTCAAATGGATGAAACTAGAAAAATTCATCTTGAGTGAGGTAACCCAGACATAGAAAGACAAACATGATAGGTACTCACTCATAAGTAGATGTGATAGTTTGAATCCAATTGGTGCAGTTGGCCTCCATAAGCTCATAAGAAGGGACACTATTAGGAGGTGTGACCTTGGGGAGGAAGTGTGTCACTGTGGGGGCAGACTTTGAGACTTCATCTGTTGCCTGTGGATCCAGATGTAGAACTCTCAGAAGAAGTCTCTTCTCCAGTACCATGTCTGCTGGCAGGCTGCCATGTCCCACCATGAAGAGGATGGGCTAAACCTCTGAAACTGTAAGCCAGCCCCAATTCAACGTTTTCCTTCATAAGAGTTGCTATGGTCATGGTGTCTCTTCACAGAGACCCTAACTAAGACGGTGGATAGTATATGTAAAGTAAAGGATAATCATGCTACAATCCACAGACCTAGAGAGGCTAAGGAACAAGGAGAGCCCAAGAGGGAAGAGCATGAATCTCTCTGGCAAGGGTAAATAGAACTGATACTGCAGGTGGACTGGAGGCTGGCGGAGTCAGAAACAAGAGGGATCAGACAAAGCCGGGACAGAGAGAGAGAGAGCAGGAAGAGGCAACTGGAATTGGGGAGCTTTTCAGGGCGGAGGCAGAAAGACTAGCACAATGGAAACACCCAGGAATCTATGGGGGTGACCATAGCTAAGACTCCTAGGAATGGGGGAAACAGAGCCTGAATCAGTCACCTCCTGTCACCATACAAGACTCCTAGTGGAGAGACTGGGACACCAAACCAGTCACAAAATCTTTGACCTCCAATCCTGCTTACAAGATGTGCTGGGGTATAGGGGGCACAGAAATCGGGAGAGTGGCCAATCAGTGATTGGTCCCGCTTGAGACCCCTGCTACCAGAGGAAGCCATGCCAGACACCACCTGGAGAGCCAGGAACCAGAGGCTGGATAGCTCAGAGACCTAGGATAGCACCAAATATGACTGATAAAAAATAGCTAAGGAAGTGATTGCTAATGATGCTTTGTTATACTTGTAGACCTAAGCCTGGCATAATCAACACCAGAGCAGTTTCACCTAGCAACTGATGGAAGCAGATGCAAAGATCCACGCCAAACATTAGGGGGAGCTCAGGAAATCCTGTGGAAAATAGCAAGCAAGGATTTTGGGAGCCAGAGGAGTCAAGGATACCACAAGAAAAGCCCCAGAACTGACTACCCTGTGCTCATGAGGGATCACGGAGACTGAGCTGAACCAGTATGGCTTTCACCTAGGCCCTCTGTATATATGTTATATTTTATGGTTGTGTAAGTTGGTTGTTCTTGTGGGACTCCTAGCAGTGGTGGTGGGAGCTGTCTCTGATTCTTTTGCCTGCTTTGGAGACCCTTATCCTTATACTGGGTTGCCTTGTCCAGCTTTAATATGAATGGGGATACCTAGTCTTACTCCAAATTATTATGCCTTGTTTGTTTGATATTCCTGGCAGTTCTGCTCTTTTCTGAAGGAAAATGAAGAAAGAGTGGATCTGGGGTAGAGAGGAGGGAAAACAGTGATTAGGCTGTAATATATGAGTGAAGAATGATAAGCAAACAATAAAATAAAATAAACTATATTCCCACACATACTGCAGAGAGAACCAAGAAAAAGAACAAGAAAGAAAACTACAAAGAGTTGCACATACTTGCAACCTACCTACCACACAAAACTCCTCAGTTCTGTGGAGGAGTTCACATAGATTTTTCTGTTTAAAAGGGGTGTGAGTGTGTGGATGCGTGTGTGTCCATGTGTGTGTGTGTGTGCCCGTCGGTGTGAAGGTCAAGACAACTTTCTTGAGTCAGTTTTCTCAGCATTGTGGGCATGGGAGTCTTGTCAGGTGCGACCACAGGGACTGCTGGTCCATCCTGCCAGCTTCTCACACATCTCCTGGCAGTGCCCATTACCCAGTCCTACCTCACTTTCCTCCATCCTTGGGTTGCCTTTATCATGAATTCTACAATACGACAAAGCTCTACTCTCTGAGCTAATATGAGCTATCATCCAGATTACTCTATGGTGCGGGAGAATTGTCTGGATTCTGTCAATCATGTTTTAAATAAACACTGATTGGCCAGGCAGTAGGTATAGGTGGGAAAACCAGACAGGAAGTGGAAATGATGCAAGGAGAGCAGGAAAATTCTGGGGAGGAGGAAGTTGATTCCTCCTACTCCTGCCCAGATCACCGAAGCAGCAGGATGTGATCTGCCCCACTGAAAAAGGTACTGAGCCACATGGCTAACATAGATCAGAAAAATGGGTTAATCAAGATATGAGAGTTAGCCAGTAAGAAGCCTGACCTAATGGGCCAATCAGCTTTATAATTTATAGAGATTTCAGTGTGATTTTTCTCTGGGACTAAACAGCTGGGGGGCCAGGCAGGACAGAAAACCCCCAACAAGCAGCTCCCCCCATGTTACAGAACGGCATCCCCCCCTTAGTGAATTCACCAGAAAAAACAAAAAAGCAGGATCTGATGAGAGTTTACCAGGGCCAGCCGGACTGGGACTGAACGAGGACGTGATCTAGCCAGATTCTCGGAATTTGGCCGGATTCTCTGACTGTGGCTGGCCCGGGGTCTTTCTGAAAAGCCATTGACTATGACACTGGGACCTGTTTCCTCTGCATATGCTGGATTTTGGGGATCCAGTCTGTTTGGACGCTCGCCTTCCTGGACCTGGAGGGAGGGGGAGGGAGCTGGAGCTTCCCACAGGGCAGGAAACCCTGACTGCCCTGGGGGACGGAGGGGAAGGAGGGGGGGAGTGGGGGGAGTGGGAGGGTGTTGGGAGGAAAAAAAAAAAAAGCAGGCCCGCCTCATGTTACACTCTACTGCTCTGAAAAAGCAATGAGGTGGAGAGTGGGGCAGGGTCTGACTCTGGGTATGAGGAGAAGAGACATCGGGTCATGGAGATACAGTTTGTGTTCTGCAAGATGAAGATCAGGAAATGGATGCGAGTCTCTGTTTCCTCCGTTCACACTCCTGCATAGCACACTTGAAAACCATTAACACTGCAAATTTTACTTTCAACATAAAGAAATCAAAATCATAGCAGTTTTTATTCATTTTAGTCCAATATTGGAAGGAAGCCAAGGACCAATCCACAGGTAAGTGGATAAACAAATTAGGATATGTCAATATGCTTGGTCTAACGAGCAATTACACATGAGTAGAGTACCAACTGTGAGAGACATGGACAGATGTCAAAAATATCATGCTTAGTGGAGTGAGAGATGCCAGATTGCCAACCAATATGAGCACACAATTCCACGGAAATGAAATTTAAGAATCAGCCGATGAATGGGTGGTGTTAAAGGGTGGTTATGCCTCTGGTGGGACCAGTGTTGCCTGGGAAAGCAGATCAGGATTTTGTGGAGTGGAGCCATGCCCCCCAACAATCCGCTGTGGGTGTAGCTTCCACAGAGTGGTGCCGGCAAATAGCACCATACGGGCAATTACCACAGGAAATATGTATTTTAGTCAGAAACTAATTACGTCAGGTTGTTGGTGGGACCTAAAGCAGAGCTCAAAGAGAAGAGAGTGTTACAGATGAAGCATGGACTTCAGGGAGGGTAGAATCACACAGAAGGTGGTCTCTGTGGAGAGGGAGGGCGCTGGGGACTTTCGGCAAAGAACAACAGGGCTTGTTCTTACAGCTGGCATTTTTCGTTTGTTTTTGTTTCTTTGTTTTTGTTTTTTGTTTTTTGGGGGGGGGTTCTTTTTTTTGAGACAGAGTTTCTTTTCTCTGCGTAGCCTTGACTATTCTGGAACTCACTCTGTAGACCAGGCTGACCTCAAACTCAGAGATCCGCCCGCCTCTGCCTTCTGAGTGCAGGGATTAAAAGCATGTGCCACCACTGCCTGGCTACATGTGGTGTTTTGTTTTGTTTTCTAAACAGTTTTGTTTTCTAAACATGTTTTGTTTTTTAAACAGTTTCCTGGTTGCTAAATAGGAAAAGGATCAGAAAAGAGACCTGAGAATAAGGAAAGTACTAGAAATATTTGAATGAGATATTGAAGAAGGTTGAAATGTGTATTGGTCATATATATGTAGTAAAATAAAATAAAACCCTGAGTTATTGCCTTTACCTTGACTGTTGCTCATGTAGGCTCCATTTCAGCCAGAAGGACTGTGATGACTGAAGAAACGTCAAGAAGCTATGCCTGCTACTGACTCTCAAGGCAGAGGAAGAAGCCAGGGATGTAGGCAGCTCCTGGCAGCCGGGGAAAGGGAATAGCTTCCCCCTGGATCACTGGAAAAGGAAGGAAGCCTGCCAACACCGACTAAATGGGAAATCTGCACCAGGATTGGGTTTAGAGAATCTCCATCTTGCTTTAAGTAGTTAATTTTAACTTTTTTTAAAAAGCAGAAGCAGGTAGAAGCCTGCAAAGTAAGTTGGTGACCTTGGTTGTGAGGACTTTGTTAGGCGTGGAGAGAAAAAATGAAAGGTGTCTAAGGAATGAATGACATGATTTGCTCTCCCTGCCTGTTCTGCACACCAGGTGTCAGGCCAGGTGTCATTGGCATCACCTCCAGTTTGACCTTTGCCCTTAAGTACAGTCCCGTTAACTATGACTCCAGAATTCCTCCAATACAATTATCCATTCACAAGGATTTCTCATACAACATCCCTACTCTATGTTCTTAGCTAAACCATCTTCATTATGTAAGACAGAGTTTGGCTAGTCAACACACTCTCAAAATGGGGATTGCCAAAAATGAAAACGCTGTATTTGAAAAAGTGCAGTATTTATTTCTTCTGAAGTCACGGCAAATAGAGTGCCCAGTATCATTCAGGTACCACTATGAAGTACTTTACCATTTAAGAGTGTTTTTCTTCTGAATTACTCTTTTCTTTGTTCATAAAATTACACACACACACACACACACACACACACACACACAACATGTGTATATATAATATTTGTATGGTTTTTGAGGTGGGTTAGCCAGCTACACAGTATGTAATAAAGTCGACTTACTACTAAGTGTTTATACAGTGTCAATCTCCTGGTGTTTAACCAAGAAGGCTAGAACACACAGATGTGGAGGTACTGTCTCTGTAATCTTAAAGTCACTGGATCACAAACAACTGATTAGGGGAAGAACAAGTAGAGTAAACGGAGGAAGGAATAAACATGAAGGGAAGGAGGCAGATCCCACCCTCCTGGGGGTTTCCTCTGAAGCAGGTGTAGGGATGGATCCTTTATGTGTGCTCTTTAATCTCGCATGAAGAGAGTCAGCCACCCTCTCCTAGAGCCAGCTCTTTCTTTAGCAGTGATGACCAGAATGAGCAGGAAGAAGAGAGGGGACACTAAGCTCTTGATGCACCCCAGTTTCCTCAGAGTTCTATCTGATCCTGCTTCCTTTCAATAAATTAAATACTAGTTTATGAAGGATATAGACTGGACCCTGCAGCACCCAGTGAATGGACCAGGTAAGATTTCATCCCTGCTCTGAGTTTGTATTAAGTACTGAAAACACACAACGTAGGCGTTCCAAGAGGACGGGGGCAGAAGGACATGTGCATAGACCTTTCCTGTTTCCACAAGGAAGCTTCTAGATCTGAGGGGACACCGAGAGGAAACTGAAAGTGAGATGTGCTTCAGAACGTTTGCCTGCTTAGGTAAACTGGTGCAGCACAGAGTGACTCCGGAGAACGGCACGGCCCGTGCGATGTCCATTCCTAGCAGCCACAGAGACACACTTCCATTGTCCAGGAAATCTGAACAATTGTGTTTCTTTGTGTGTTAGATATGAACATGCACTGAGAAGTCCTATGCTTTTCTATAAGTCACCATATTCAGAAAAACAATACCAGTGTCCTTAGGCTCCGTGGATAAGATGTTCAAAATGAAGGCCGAGACATCAGCGAGTTCTCTACTAATGGCACCTGATCTTCACAGGAAGACAGCTATTCCACAAACTCTGAGCCTCTGAAGCAAATATTCCCCCAGGCTTCAAAGATTATACAAACACTTGAAGCTCTTCTTTTGTGAGAAAAGATACCAAAAGTGGAAAATTAACTGATTAAGGACATAAGAGATGTACTCAGATACTCAAACACGATGCGCCCTTCTGTCGACAGCTCAGACGGATATGTGAACATTTAATTTTCACTTTCGTTTCCAGCTGGGAAAGGAAAAGGACTCAGCCAAGAAGTCTGGAGTGCCAATGTGCTCCTAATCCTTTGTAGCTGGCCGTCCTGAAGTCTCTGGGGGCTGACTGACTTTTCTTTCTTCTAAGAGGAAATTGAAGCCTGTTACCAACTCTCCCAAAGTCCAAGCACAGAGGCTTGTTGCTACAACCACACACTCCAGATCTTACAGGCCTGCTGTCCTAGCAAATGAGAGAGGAACAAACGCTGCAACCTGCCTCGAAACAATCCGCTGGATATACCAAGCGTACACTCTTATTTTTCTTTGATTCTCATGTGGGCATGCTCTGGGATCTGTTTCCCACTTTCTGCCAATCTACCCATCACTCCCTTCCCATTTAAGTCTTCTGTCACTGAAAAATGACACGATTGCTGTGTCTTTGGGAATGTTCCACAGCATGAGCTCCCACTGGCCCGTCTTTCCCCAGCACTGTGTTCTACAAGGCCCATCAGTGTGGTCATAAAGATGAAATGGCTGTCACCCACCCCCATTCAAGAAAATGGACAGAAAACACTTAAAATGGTTCTGAGCCAGGAGCATTTCATCCCTTATTCGCCAGCGGTAAATGAGTCAGATATGAGCTGGCCAAGAAAAGGGCTGCCTTACCCAGAATCCGAGCACAAAATGAGTCATCTCCCTCCAAACACCAATATATCCTCCAAAATAACTGGCAAGAATTTCCTATAAAAAGAATTTGCCTTTGCTCTTTCCATCCATTTAACTCTCTGATTTTTTTTTCTATTTTTTCAATTTCCTGTGTGATTACAATATTGCATTCACAACAAAGGCCCAGGGACCTTCCCTTTATTTGTGCCTGCTGAGCAGGGGGACAATTGCAAACCCTGGGTCAATCTCCCGTGCTCTCACCACCCCCCTCCCCGCCCCCACCCATGTCTCCATCATCCCGTTCATGAAAGTCATACACAGTTTAACTGAAACACAGGATCTGGTTCCGGGAGAATTGTTTTCTGTCCCTTTGTTGAGGGAAATAAAAAACCACAGAAGATAGTTCAAGTCAAACCATTCTTTTCTCTCGACAATAAAATAATCACAGTTGGTATGATCTGTCTGAAAAGGATAAACAGACAAGAAACCTGGCTTCTGCTCTGCCTTTTTGTTCACCAGGACTCAGGATTCATGTGCCCTACGTGCCCTCCACGGAAGGTCAGAGTCACGGGGAACCAAAGCTGGGTTCATTCTTACAGATTCTCAGGAGCCAAGCACATGATTTACCACAGAAAACGCAAATGTGCTTGCAGGGGCAGCGCCTGCCAAAGCGCCCAGATTTTTTATATTGGCTTGGGGTTCACAACATCTCATATTATTGTTAATTATTCAAAGCGCTGCAATTCCAGGGACAGAATTACTTAGAATTCACTTCGCCCAGGGTGGAATTCACCGCACTTTGCTGTGTTAAATGTATTCTGAAGAATAGCCTTGCTCTTTTCGATCCCACACTAACAGATGTTAGCGTCCTCGGTTTTACGGCACTCAGAAGACAGACAACTAACTGGTTTTGGCCTTGGGAATCACTGCAACACCTCTGGATTATGAACCTGGTGCAGCTCTGAGCTGGGGACAGCAGGGGGCTAGTTCATAATATCAAAGATGGAAAACACGTTTCCCCCTTGCTCTGCGTACTGCGGTACTGCGGGGAAATGCCTTCCACTTCAGTAACACACAAGTGATCTCCCCATTGGTAATCTTCCCCTCAGCTGGTTATAGCAAGAGAAAACATAGGCAGAAAGATTAAATCTCTTATTCAGTGTATCAACTGTTTGGATGCAAACAAGATGTTAAATCCATTAAACTGGGAGTATCCAGCTAAGGCAAGAAAGCCGGAACAGCTCATATTGGCGTGTTTGGGAGGTGGCAGGCTCTGATGTTACTGATGCAGGGAGCTGGAGTTCTATCTCAGCAGCAAGCCCCAGAGTCATGCCTGACATAAGCCCAAAGACAAGATGTGACCTTGCAGTCAGCTATAGAAAACACCAGTACGGCTGGGCACAGTGGACTGTAAAGAAATATTGAGTGTAGCGTCTTCATCAGGAAGAGGGAATGGGCAGGACAAGATACACACTGACAATGGTTTCTTAAAGAGCAAGCAGGCAACCCTAACTAACCTGAGGCTAGCTTTACACGCCCCACCCCAGTCTAGGTACATATGAGGACAAATCGAGAACATTCTCCTCGTGGAATGTAGAATAAAATCAGCCTCATGTCTCCTAGACTTCACACACACTCCTGTCTCTTTGGCAAGCACCTTCCATCTTTATGCACGTAGACTCAAGGAGACCCATGTATGTATACAATCCCTGATCCCTGACCGGCATCCTGTACAGCTTCACCTTCCTGTGTTCCCTTTCTTTTTTCAGAAATCATGAATGATGAGAAGAAGAAAAGAACATCTTGGAAAACAAAGATAAGGAGGGGGAAGACAGGAAGCCCCCAAGCGGTTCTTTCCACAGTCACCTGAACTAAATTGCTCAGCAAGGAGTGGTTTTCCTCACCATCTCTCTCACGCTCTCTCTCTCTCTTTCTCTGTGAGCCGTCTGCTCCAGCTCTACTTTTCCCAGGAAGAATGAAACAGTTGAGTTCTGCATAGCCTAGAGTCTATACTCTGCCATCTGTGGCTTTGGAGAAAGCAGATGGAGAAAGTAGAAGACGCAGGCAAAGAAGAAGCAGGAAGAAAGTTCCAGAATGCCAGCAATGAGTCTGGACATTCCTGGCCCCTGATTCCCCCCCATGCTGGGTCCGTACCTGCCATCTTCCTGAGCAAATGGCTGTTCCACATCGACCGTCAGAGAGGCTAGTGCAGAAACGGTCTCCGACTCCTCTTGCAGCTGAGAACCAGGCAGAGCACAGTCCCTCGCAACAGCCACCATCTTGATCGACTTCCAGTACTTGCCTAGAAAAAAAAATCCACATGTTTTGTAGGAATTTTACTTAGATCAATAGTAATCACAGTATGATTACAGGTTCAAGTCCTTTTGCTATGCAGTTGTAATTTGGTTTCTGAACTGCTATAATTAAGTCCTTTTGGGGGGACGCTAAGGATGCCAAGTTGTGAAGTACTCATGGTCCCAAGCCAAGATCTCAGCCTTGCTTGGAAAGCAATAAAGCAAGGAGTAATCTACGGTCTAATAGACTTGCTCACAGACTGACAGATGTCCCTACAACTAAATAAGCAAACCCTAGGCATCATGCCCTTTGCAAACCCTCAAGAGACCTGGAGGTAGAAGTCTCCTGGAGAAAAATGAATGAAACAGCAATGTTAGAAGTCGCTACTTGAACTATTACCTTGCTTTTTTTTTTAAATGAAGTTGGAATACCGAATGAAAAGAAAACCCAGAGATGCCAGCATGAATTGAACGGCACCTTTGCCAGAACAATCAGGTTTGTTAGTCCTGGATGTTCTTTCGTTCTCAACCTCAGGGTGTGTACTAGAACAATAATTGATTTAAAACTTTAATATATGCACTGGCTGATGTTGGAATTCATCCATTTGCCATATTGATCTTTCTTCTTCTTCTTCTTCTTCTTCTTCTTCTTCTTCTTCTTCTTCTTCTTCTTCTTCTTCTTCTTCTTCTTCTTCTTCTTCTCTCTCTCTCTTTCTCTTTCTCTCTCTCTCTCTCTTTCTTTTTCTCTTCCTTTTTGCATTTTTGGCACAGAAGAAGAAAGGGAGGGAAGTGGGTCATTTCTTTTCGAAGTTCCAGCGGATCAATGTTCCAGGGCAGAGGCAAAGGCACAGTCACTATGATTCATTTTATTTGATTTTTAAAAATTTTTAGTTGTTAAGTGTTGAGTAGTCTCAAAGATTCGGTCAAGACTGTCCACTTTCAAACTCTGTGAACTCACCAACAAGAAAGGAATTTGGCATGCCAAGGGTTTACTTATCTTAAAAACAAAAAGGTATTGTTTGAGAGTGAAGGTAGAGCCATACTGAACTGCAAAGTAAGATCACAGCCCTGGGTCCAGCTCTGCTTTTAGCCATTTTTGCCTTGTGTGTAAGACTTACTAGGATTTTGTTCTTTCCAGTTATAATTTATGAAAGGAGGATCAATCTCTCCATCCACTCTCTGCATCACACGACCTTCAGATGTAGGTACCCACTACCGCTACCCTTATGGTTACACAATTCCGGCCATAGTTTAGGAATCTCAAAGCTTTCAAATCTTACCAAACAAACAACAAGTTCACCAATGCACTTAAAAGGTTTTTTTTTGTTTTTGTTTTTTTTTGTTTTTGTTTTTTTAATGATGCTGCACCAGATTTTCTTAACTTCACTAAAGAAAGGGATGATCCTGTTGAGTTCTGTTAGTTGATGACATCAGTCCTGTCAGGTAAAACCTCAGAGCTCAGAACTACCCATGGTGATGGCAACACAAGGCTAAGTTAACAGGGGCAGAAATGATACCTGAGAAACAAGCAGAAGACAACTGAACTAAAATAGAAGGAGGTGCCTCGTGTCCCTGGCAAAGGAAGCAGGATACTACAGGGGTCTGAGAATTCTGTGGCTTATTGGGGACCATCAGCTGCTAGGTACAAGGCTGACACAGGGTGAGGTGAGCGAGACGGTTTGGTAGGCAGGGCCTAGCTAGCACGCAGTCTTGAGCCTGAGACTGCGTGCTAGCTAGTCCCTGAGAACTCAGGTTTCTTTTTAAAAAGGTTGCTCTGGAGAAACGATGAAGGGCAGGTTGACGACTGGTAAGAGTGGAAACAGGAAGATCAATTTCATATCTTGCCAACCTAGAGGTGGAAAGGACACCTATCTAAAGGCCACGAGGTTTTGGTGTAAGACTGAGGAGACGCAGACAGGGGCTTAGGACAGGATATGTCTGAGCATATTCTTCAGCAACCCTTCTATCTTTCAACTTTGAATGTTATCCCTGATTGACAGATCCATTCTAAGTCTTAAATTTTTCTAAACAATAGCGTATTATCTGACCCAAGACAGGAAATACATATGCCCTCACCAAGTAGACAGATCTGTATGGGGCTCAGGAGCTATCACTATTGAGCCTTGTTTTGGTACTCGATATCCAGGAAGGTAGTGCCCCACACTTCCTTGTGGACGATCTGACATATCTACGGCATCTGAGGGCTTGGCTTCCTTTGCCAGGCACTGTATGTTTCCTCAAGAGGAGAGTTCTTGACCATAAAATAAACAGACATATTTCCATCCACTAGATGATGAAGAAAGACATCACGGATTGTTGGCGGCAGCCTTTGAGAATGACTGACAATGGCGGCCCTTCAAACGTTACTGCATGTATGTGAGTAGCAGAAAAGCCGTAAATGGGTGAAGCTTTCTAAAATTTATTTTAACATATATGAAATATACTGCAAAGTTAAGATTAAAGTTTGACTTTATACATCACTTACTGATTTAGGCAAAGTCTATCAAAACAAAGGAATAGTCAACACTAGTAATATACAGACGGGTCACGATCTGTCTTCATAAAAGAGAAAACTTTAAATGGAGGCAGGTACGACCTGGATGGTGGACTATAGAGTCCACTCAAACCCTGTAATTTATGGAATATTTTCACATGATGTGTGGATTTTTTATTTTCAGAAACAGATGTGCAAAAAAACTTATCTAATGGCTTGGGAGTAATAACATCATTAGCACATGTGAGACATGATCCAAGATTTGCTATTGGAGATTTCAGGGTCTGCTGTTCATAAAGTAAAATATTAGTGGCCTGCCACTCCTGGGTGCTCACTCCTGTGGCAATAAAACTGGCGGAGGAAAGGGGTTTTCCACTCAAACTGTACGAACACCGTCCTCTTCTGTCATGTTCTTTATCCTCGTTCATTTCCCCCACCATGTAAATCTTCCCGCTTTTCAGCACGCTTTAAAAGAAAAGAACAATTTAGCCTTCACTATTCTGCATTTTTGTTTTTCCTGGCCAAGGGAAAGTGAAGAACGGATCTACAATAAAAGCACCAAGTGGATGGTGGAATGCAGCCAGGCCAGAGCGGGTGCAAAGTGTAGACAGTGTTCTCAGGTCAGAGCGGGTGTGAGTGTAGACGGTGTGCTGGGTCAGAGCTGGTGTGCCAGGGGGGCGTCTGGCAGGGACTTTGTGCTGGAGGAATGACCATGGGAATAAACATGTAGCTCTCAACACAAGGAGATTTGTGATGGAGATAATCCACTGACCTTGAAGCTTCCCGTCCTGGAGCCCAGGGCCACTTTGAGACTTTTGGGCCTGCCATAGCTCTCCCTTCACCATCTTGTCGGGAACCTTGGAGCTACTCAGACTGAGATTTGTAGATTTCACTTCTTTGCATTTGATGAGACCCCCTTCACCTTTCCACAGCACGCTCTCCTAGGTGGAAAGCTGCCACTGACTCCAACCACCGCGACACTTGGGGTTTGTGATACGCCCAGATCCTATCTTTTGACTATAACTTAATACTTGTTAGAATCCACTCATAGCTAAATGGAGAATTTTATGAGGATCCAAAATATTGCATAGGTATAAAAATAAAGATACTCTTAAAATTTGACGTACGAATTGAGTGACCAGTTAGTGTTTTCCCACAAACTGGTACAAGTTAGCCCAGAGTCCCACATGTGTACGGCTGGCATGGTATGCGTATGGGCTAATGCAGCCATACATCCATCCGTCTTTGGCAGGGGCAGGGTTGCCAATGCTGGTTTATGATTCAGTTTTCATTCTTCCCTCACACCTGCTACAATAATAACGGATGGTCATCTGTGATCCAGGCTCCTCTTAATTCCTTTCTCATTCTTTATTTCTGAGTTTGTCTTTTGCAAAAAAAGAAAAAGGAAAAGGAAAACCTGGGGAAGAGCCGGGTTATTATTTCAGTAAAGTTTTATGCAGAACTGAGGGTGGATGGCCATTCTTCACCCTTGGCTGTTATTATATTATACCCTTCATATTTAACCCTAAAATGAATCTCATGTCTTGCTTCTGCCTGCCTTCCCCAGTGGTGCGTGTACCTATAGTTCGGATTTTATTCATTACTTTAAACAGGTTATTTGTTAATATTTTATTAAGTTCATATTTTGTTGAACCCAATGTTGTTTTGAGTTAGGGATACTTGCCTCCTGAAAGAAGGTTCACTGGCATCTTCCAGAACCAAGTTAAATAACAAACAACTTCTCCACGGCCTATCAAGCTCCTGCCCCAGCGTTTGACAGATGCTGGAGGTGTGTGCCCACGTCAGGTTCTATCACGAGCTGACACCTTCCTGGTCATGTAGGTGCCACTGCACACTGCTCCTTAGGACGCTTCAGCTAATTTTTTCCTCTCTCTATTTTGTTTCCCCACGTCTTAGTGCATTCAGTAATATATTAAAGTTTATTCTTTTATACATATAAGAAATCTCTTTGATTTTTAGGTGGGGCCTGTTGAAGCTTCTGTCCAGTTACAGCTGAAAGAGGAAGTCTGTGGAATTCTAATTTTACTTAGGATATAGGGTGGAGACAGAGACACCTAGATAAAAAGACAATGGACTTTGATATCACAGCCCCACAGAGGAGCAAAACCTTAGGGTTTTGTTGTTGTTTGTTTCCTATTGAAAAGACCTTCAACAACATACCTGGTCTTGCGAGGTCTCAAATGGTCATGGATAGTTCACATTGCAGAGGTGTGTGGGGACCAGATATAACATACAGATACAGAGCAAGTGCTTATTCCTTAACCCAGCCTTGTGGTCTGTTCTGCCTCAGCTGATGGGGTCCTAGAGGTATAAGAAGTCGCCTACTTGAAGACATCTTAGGATGCTCTCCTCTCCAGAGCACTCCTGGCGGTAAAGAGGTTTCAGGCTCAGATGCATGCTTTACTTTCTTTTTTCCTTGGGTTTTCATTAGCTTGGATTGGTTAGTCATGTGAGTGAAAACTTTTCCAACTGCAGATTACCAAACCAAGTTAAATCTTTAAGCAGATGGAAGAATTTTTGCTTTTATTTGGGTGCATGTTAGAGTCGGAGCTCCTCCATGTGAGAGTCGGAGTCTTAGTGTTTTAAGAAAATGGCTAATTAGAAATTCAGAATGGACCTTGAATGTGTCATCTGCACACATCTGACTTGGCTGAGGTACAAGTGCGGGGTGGCGGGGTTAATAGTGGGAGAATGCCTAACACGGCTTTTCTCCACCGAAACTCTGCCTGGCCCGGGCCTGGAACATCAAGGCCTCTGTCTACAGCCAAGGGCTCTATGACAAATCACAGCTCACACCTGACAACAGGGCAGGGACTTGAAATTCTGCCAGCCCTTGCATTTTTTCCTGATTAGAGTTGTTTTCCAAGTTTACAAGGGGCTCTAGAGTGGACTCAGAGCTCTGTGGCTCCTTGGAATTCAGCACAGGGCTTCCAGACCTGACTATGGCTCAACCTCAATTAGTCTGGACAACTAAAATTCCAGTTTTTAAGTCAAATTGATTTTCCCCCTTAAGTATATTACCTTCAAAACAGACGGGGAAATGGGGGAGAGACACACAGACAGGGCAGTAGGAGCAAGTTTACTTGTGAGCTGCCAAGACCACAGTGGCTGGGTAGGAGGATGCTGGAGTAGATGGGTTTCTGTGCTTGCTTCTCCCTGCTCGTTAGCATTGTGGCAAGTCACCTGGTGTGCCTCGACTTCCCTACAGTGGTGATGAGGATAGAGAACTCACTTTATTGAGTTGTTGGGAAAAGTTAAAACCATTAGTTGATCTTAGTAGGAGTCTGAGGGTAGCACATGGCAGACAATTCGCCTTTAAGAACTTGTGTTTGAACACTGGCTAACAGCTTACAGTATTTGTCTTATATAGATCATGTCATTTAGCAGCCCTCTGTCACTTCCCTGTAGAACATGGATGCTGAAAACAAATCTCATGTTTCTCCAACACTCAAGGACTCTCGGCAAAGCTTGTTCTGAAGCCCCGCTTTCTTCTTTCCTTCCAATTCCCTTTTCCTTCACTGCCTTCAATTTCATGAGGTAAATATTGCTGTTTTCCCATTTTCAAAATCAGAAAACCTAAAGATTGTTTTTTTTCTCCATGCCAACTAATGACCTTATGCTAATTCTATTTTGAAATTGAAGCAGTCAATAATCCCTGCATATCATTTGATCCTGGTAGAGGTACAATAATCTTGTAAGATTTATTTTTATTATTTTAATTTATGTGTCTGTGTATGTCTGCTTGTGAGTTCAGATGAGCAAGGGGCCCTGACATAGGGAATCCCCTGGAGCTGAAGTTATGGATGGTTCTGAGCTGCCTGACATGGGTCCTAAAAACCAAAGCCAGGTCCTTTGGAAGACCAGCTAGTGGTCTCAACTCCTGAGCCCCCTGTCCGCCTGATCTTCCCAATGGAGGCCGGATGATGCCTTGGTCTTGCTTGAAAGCAAGCTATTCATGTCTGGAAGTAAGCAGTCCCTTTCCAACACTACACCCTCTTACTCTTCTCCCCCAGATCGCAGCAGGAAGGAAACGGAGGAGAGAACAAAAGAAAGACCAGAAAAGCAAAGGCAATCAAAACAAAAGGGTATGGCACAAAAACTCAGAGGGAAATCTGAGTTTGTGTAGGCATGAGGGTGTGTAGTCAGATCAACTACAAGATAATTTGTAGTATGATGGGCCAGCTTGTTGGGGTTTCTGTCCCGCCCAGTACCCCACAACGGCAAGTCCCAGGAAAATCACACACAGGACTCCATAAGGTTATAAACTGATTGGCCCATTAGGTCAGGCTTCTTGTTAACTCTTATAACATATGTTACCCCATTATCCTTATCTACATTAGCCACATGGGCTCAGTACCTTTCTCAGTTGGGCAGCTTACATGTTGCCTCTTCAGTGGTCTGTGCAGGAGTGGCAGAGGAACCTCTCTGCTTCCCAGAATTCTCCTGTTCTCATTGCATCACCTCTACTTCCTGTCTGGTTTTCCCGCCTATACTGCCTGCCTGGCCAATCAGCGTTTTATTAAGATATGATTGACAGAATACAGACAATTCTCCCGCATCAATAATTTACTGAGCGCATGTCGAAATGCAGAGAAAATGGAAATTTAAGTGCGCACATGGACCTTGAGGTAAAATAGTAGGCAGTTTCTCTCACATCAAGAGATACATGCAAATTCCTATTAGAAGAGGAACCATCTGGATTTCCCCTGGTCTGTCTGATGGAAATGCTTCCTCTCTGGTGGTAGAGGAATGGGAGAGGGTAGCTGGACGGGCATTGCACACGAGTGAAGACAGTGGCTGCTACCTTTATAGCCAGTGCCAACTTAGCTTCAATAGCCATTTTCAGTTATTACAGTCCATATCTTCTCTGTGAAAAGACCTGAACAGTGCATGTTCTGACCATCTGTTCTTGTGCAAGATCATCAGTGTTTATCTTGCTTTGAAAATTACTTGATTCCTATAGGAAATAGTGTATGAATAAAATCACTAAAATTAGCCTTCCTTCATCTTTGTCTAATTATTAATGTCAGTGTTTTCTTCTAAGGATACTTTTCAGAACTAGAGGTTGACCGAGGATGGGAAGGAAAATGGGAGAAAGAGAAGAGATGAGAGCAAGGAAGTAGAAGCCATCCACGCAATAGCACACGAACCACGCAGAAAGCTAGGAGGAGCAGGGGTCAGACAAAGCTGCCTCTTCATAGGAAAGTCTGTTTTCATTCTGATTTTCCTAATATGGAAGATTGCATTTGAGATTTGCTTCCCACACTGGGCTCAAGTCCATTGTATATCATTCTCCTTTGTACAAGAAAATCATCTCCTTTTTCAAATTGGCTTAAAAGTTGGGTCTACTCAGAGAACTGTATGCATCCCTGAACAATGCTCTACAATTGTGCCTTTAAAACAACAGTAGCATCTTAATTCCTCTTCTGTTGTCGTGATAAGACACCATGACTGAGGCAACTCATAGAAGGAAGAGTTTATCTGGGGCTCTGGTTTTAAAGGGCGAGTCCATGGGCATCATGACAAGGACCACAGCAGCAGGCAGGGATGGCATTGGAGCCATGGCTGTGAGCTCACATCTCATCCATAAAAACCAGGCAGAGAGAAAGAACTAACTGGGAATAGCATGAGCTTTTTGAGATGTTATAACCTGTCCCCACTGTCACACCTCTTCCAACAAGGCCACACCTCTTAATCCTTCCCAAACATTTCCACTGACTGAAGGCAAAACATTCAAAGCCCAAGGGAGACATTCTCATGCAGACCAAAGCAGCGAATCCTTAGGCCTGAATATACTTTCTTGATCCTAAAATCAAAGGGTACTATGATTATCACATAAAAGGTCTACAAAGTTGGGTGTCATATATAAAGGAAATTTTCACTAAGAAATTAAATGAAGGGAAACCATGTCTCTATACTTAAACTTCTCAAATTTTGGGGTTCCACACATGAAGATCCATATCATTTCTTATGTTTTCAGAACTTAAAAATTTGCTCTTCCAATCTGAATCACTTTAATTTTATGGAAAACTCAGTTCACGGTTCTCCCAGTCTAGTCATGGGCCAGCACTGGCATAGTAAAAGCAGTCAGAAGAGCCTGCTTCCCACCATGCTCTGCAGAAGCATGGGGAACTTCAGGGTCACATGGATGCTCTGAGCTGGAAGCATGTGCTTTAGGACAGCGTGCACACACATGAGGGTCCTTTATCCTGCTCTGGGCTGAAAGCATGTGTTTTAGGACAGCGTGCACTCACACAGGACAGACCTTTATCCTGCTCTGGGCTGGCACTGCCCTGACAACACTTGCTGGTGATTATGGCTGTGCAATCAAATACTGAACTCAGGTCTGAAAAACATTTCTTCCACGATTAGCCGGGGAATGGCAGCACAAGAAAAGTAGCTTTGTGTCTTCACAGAAGGACCTATGAAGCAGGAGAAAATGTGCCCTCATGCACTTTGGTTTCTTCACTCCTTTGAAGCAAGGATGCTTGGCAGGTATAATTATATTAAGCTATCTAAGAAAAAGCAATCTAGCCAAAGTAAAAAAAGAAACAGAAAAAGAAATTGCTAATTTATTTCAGGTATTTGCAAAGCAGCAGTGCATGCCAGTCTTGGCACTGAAGTTTCAGCAATTAAGAAACAACAAGCCAAACTATCAGTGAAATGGCTTCTGCTGGGAAAGACCATAAAATCAAGTGAGCACACGCTATAGGGCCTCCTCTTTAAGACCAAACACTATGCCTTTGCCTCTACATACCGCATTTCTTTCTTCGTTCTTTCGCCGACAGACAGTCGGGCTTTATTCTAAATAGTGTTGTGATGAACATGTCAATGCCAATAATGGTAGATATTTTAACAATTATTTTTGATAATATTTAAAAGTGAGATTACTAGAATAATATGTGGTAATTTTACTTTCAACTTTTAAAGGAAAAAACTTTAAAAAATATATTGCTAGCCATATACTCTCACTTCTTTGCAAAGACAGCGGACCCTTATATACAGTTCACTGCCATGAGAGGTAAGTAGCCTGCAGTCTATCAGGAGAGGGGGCTCCACCTGTCGGGGGAACTGACTGCCCTGCTGAATCCTTACAAGGCTTTCCTCTTGAGCTGAATAGGACCACAGGGATGATCCTGCTGCAGAATATGAAAGGCATGTGTCCAGGCAGTGGGCCAAGGCTAATCACAGCGTCCAGCACCTGCACACCCTCAGCTGGGGGGCTCCGTTCTCAAAAGGAAATCCACAGAAGGACTGCCAGCACCTTGCTGTGTGTCTGGGGACAGAACTCTCTAGGAACTTGCCTGAATGCTTCCCACATGGGAAGGCCTACGTCCCAACATTTACATGGCTCTAAATTGGAGCACAGAGGAATCCTTCAGAACCTGGGCTAGGAGGTGGGCTAAAACTCAAACACCTCCTTGAGCTGAAAGAAGGACCCTTGTGGTACGCACTAAAGAACAGAACCCTTGTTAAAGAAAGGCTCCTTTCGGGCCTGTTTCCTAGGTGTGAGGTCCATGGCCTCAGAAGGACCCCTGCTTCTTGGACCACTTTTCTAATGCAGACTCAGAAATTCTTAGCAACATTCTAATAAGGAAGGAGTAATGTGTTTTTGTTTTTGTTGGTTTGTTTTTTAATTCCAAAAGGCTTGTTTACTACTTTCCACGCAGAACCAGAAATGAAGAACCTGGTCAAGGATCCAGACTACTCCAGGGCACTTAGTGTGGAAAACTGGGATTTGAATCGTGGAGAAGTAAAGAATACAACCATATTTTGTAAGAAAACTGAGTACTCTATGCTGAACACAAAGCCCATCGTTTTAATTTCCCTCGTCAATATGAAGTTTTAGACCCCAAATACCCTCTTTACTTTGCTGTTCCACGGTCATTCTTCATTCTTGTTCCTTTAGTTTGAAAGAACAGCCTAACAACCACACACACTTAGAACCAACAGAAATGCTGCATAGTGCGGAAAGACCGTGTCTTCCAGATTTCACTTCTCCCCACATGAAAATGTCCCCTCCAGACTTGGGTCTGCCTGTCCCTTTACGATCCCATCCCAACACCATTCATCTCCCTCTAACTCATGATTTAAAAATTTCTATTAATCTCTTAGTGGTTATTTTTATCATTAGAACTTTGTCATCAGAACTGGTTATGTTCTGGAAGGGTCCAGGGAAAATGTGGGCCTCTTGTTAAAAACTTACTGAGAATTTGAAGACAGCGGCACAAGAATCTTAACCTGAACATGGGTCATTCCATGAATGGGATCTGCGTGAGCACAGGCCAAAGGGCCGTGGAGCCCAATGCTCTCTGTCCAGATTGTGAAATATACCCTTTCTTTTTTTATTATTTTTTTAATGTATTTTACATACTGACCACAGCCTTCCCTCCCTCTTTATCTCCTGTTCCCCAGTCTGCTTCCCTTTTACTCCCCCTCCATCTCCATTCAGGAAGTGGCAGGCCTCCCATGGGAGTCAACAATGCATGGCATATCAAGTTGAGACAGGACCAAGTTCCTCCTCCTGCATCAAGGTTGGGTGAGGCAGCCCAGCTTGGGGATTGGATTCCTAAAATCCAGCTCAAGTGCCAGGGACAGATCCTGATCCTACTCCTAGGATCCCACAGACCAAGCTACACAACTGTTACACACATGTAGAGGCCTACGTTGGTTCCATGCCCTAACTAGCTCTCAGTTCAGTGTCTGAAAGCACTCATGAGTTCAGGTCAGCTGTCTCTGTGGGTTCCCTTGAACTTGACCCCCCTTCCCCACAGTGAGCTCTGGAAGTCCTATTAAAGAGAGAGAGGAAAGATTGTAACCCTTTGTTTAAGCGATAACCATTAAATGAGTTGCCTGGCATCCACACGATCCTCCTTATCTCCTTTCAAAACAAGGGTCAGACATGAACAAGCTATGTGCTAGGGCAGACGAGCATCTCAACGCTGGTCTTTGGAGATAGTCAACTCCTGGACCTTCGCTTTACCCCAGGAAGTTTTCTCTTTAGTATTTGAATATTTATTTTTCTGTGTAGTACAGGGGTGTGGGAGAGCAGTGGGCTGTATTCTGCCGTCTGGCTAGCTTAACCCCTGAAATAACCACGTGGAAATTGTATTAATTAAACACTGCCTGGCCCATTAGCTCTAGCCTCTTTTTGGCTAATTCTTACGTCTTGATTCAACCCATTTCTAATAATCTGTGTTCACCACAAGGTCCTGGCTTACTGGGAAAGATTCAGCATGTCTGACCTGGCAGCTGGCTCCATGGTGGCTCTCTCTGACTCTGCTTTCTTCCTCCCAGAATTCTGTTCTGTCTTCCCCACCTACCAGAGTTCACCTTATCAACTAGGCCAAGACAATTTTCTTTATTCAACCAATGAAATCAACACAAATACAGAAGGATCTCCTACACCATTTCCCCTTTTTCTGTTTAAACAAAAAAGAAAAACTTTCATTTTAACATAGTAAAATTATATATAACAAAACAGTAATCAAGCAAGAATTGCAGTTACAATATTTATATTTATTTTAACTTTTATCATAACAAAGGAAAACTATAACTATCTATTCTTCAACTCCATCAAAGACTCCAGAAGGATATAATATCACCTAAGTAAACAAGAAGTAAACAACTTCCAAAACTCCAGAAATGACAGAGACATCTCGCTGCCTGGACAGTCACCCAAAGTTTTTCTGTACCGTTGGGGCATCCATCTTCAGCCTTCAGGCCCATAGTATCTAGCAGACATTTCCATGAAGCAGGAAATTTCAAAAACAGTTCAGTCACTTTCTGTTGTGTCCTGCAGAATGTCTCGCAGACTCTTTCATGAAGCAGGAACCCTGAAGGACCATCTTAACTTTAGGCAAGTTCAGCAGTCCTCTCTCTGTGGGATCTTTGTGTCCAGCTTATGCAACAGTCCAGGCAAGAGCAATTTCTTGCCCAAATGGCTAACCAACTCCATAAGGAGCCTCTTCAATGCTAATCTTCCTCTTGAAGTAGATTGGTGCTGCCAGGAGCAGACGTGTCTCAATGTCATGAAAATCCCTAAGTTATTAAAACATTAAATGCCATATTCTGTAGTCTTTGAAAGATATGAAGAATGCCTATCTGAAATATATCTATGCACATCTAGAAAATCTAACTAACATGAATACAAGCTTGACTATTATCAATGATTATCCATTAACGACCTATATTTCCTAATTATACATTATATTTTTAAATGAATTACACAATCACAATACCTTAATTAAGAGCAGAAATATACATATACATAAAACAGGTTTGACCTTAAATTTATATCAATAAAGCAAAATTTATACCAATGCAAATTTTTCATATCTATATCATATCCCCGTTTAAATGTAAAAGAACATTTATAAACAATATTTGGGAATATGGGTGCAGTTATTTCTCTCCAAACTGCTTTGAGAATTGTCTGTATTTTGTCAATCATGTTTTAAATAAATGCTGATTGGCAAGGCAGGAAGTATAGGTGGGTCACCCAGACAGGAAGTAGAAGTGGGGCGATGAGAACTGGAGAATTCTGGGAAGGAGGAAGCCCATTCCTCCAACTCCTGCCCAGATCACCGAAGAAGCAAGATGTGAGCTGCCCTGCAGAAAAAGGTACTGAGCCATGTGGCTAACATACACTAAAATAATGGGTTAATATAAGCTACAAGAGTTAACAAGAAGCCTAGCTAATGGGCCAATGCAGACTCTCTGTGTGATTTTCTCTGGGACTAAACTGCTGGGGGACTGGGTGGGAGAGAAACTCCTGACAAGCAGGCCCACATGTTATAGAATGGCTCCCATGTGGATAACTGCATCCACAGAAAGTCTGAGAAAGCTTGGGAAAGAATAGAGTAAAGCATGGCTTCTTGGTAACAGCAATTTCTCAGGTCTGCTCTGCTTGCTAGACAAGCAAGTGCTCTCATTTAAGAGAGGCTTCCTGACTCACCTTTGGCTGCAAAACCCTGCAACTCTTTAAGAGATCCTGCCACGAAACACTTAAATGATATTGATGAAAAGCTGACTGCATGCTTTTCAGTTTTCAGCCGTAGCAGGAAAAAAGCTGCACCATTTTAAAATGCTGGCTTTCTGGGCCGTCCTGCCAGGGCAAACTCTGACTCTTTCAGGCAGGCAGTCTGACTACAAAGCACTTGAGTGTGGTCTGTGAGCAGAATGTTGCAGCTTGCTTGCTGGCAGGGACCTTGAAACACTGGAGAGTTGTGTCCATAAACGTGGCTACAGCAGGTACCTCAGCCAGAAGGCCAAAATCTCAGAAAGCTAAGGAATGGGCTGGATCCAGCCACCAAAGCCACAGCTCTAATCCTCTCCATACTGCTTAGCAAATTAAAGACTCTTGTTGTCAGAAAAGGAGAGACATACAGTAAAGAGAAATTCAAAGACAAGGAAAATCTCTAAATGTTTTACAGTGTGTTAAAAATATACAGGCTTAATAAAAGGGTTAAAGTCCTTAAAAATAAAAATAAAAAAGAAAGAGAGTAGTAGGGTATGGTGGTACACACCTTTAATCCCAATGCCTGGGAGGCAGAGGCAGACAAATCTCAAAGCTTGGGAGGCAGAGGTAGACAGACCTCTGTAAATTCAATGTGTGGTGGCATACACCTTTAATCCCTGCATTGGGAGGCAGAGATAGGCAGATCTCTGTGAGTTCAAGGATAGCCTGGTCTACAGAGTGAGTTTCAAGACAAAGATACACAGATACCCTGTCTCAAAAAGTCAAAAATTAAAAATAAAAGAAATAAAGTTTAAAATAAAGCTGCATAAAGATAGAAAACACACAGAGAATCTTGATACTATATGTTATTATGCTCTCTTTGAATTGCTTGAATGCTGAGGAAGGAGCAACAGCTGCTATAAGATATTTGATTATAAATGCTGTGGAATTAATCCCAGATAGGTATTTTGAAAATACCTTGACTTCAAAACTGAAGTCAAAAGGTATGTTACTTTGGAGCAGAGATTTTGCTTCTGTTTCCACATGAAATGAGAGGCTGTGAATTCATTCTGAATTAAGAAAAACAGATTTGATCAAGGAAGACCATCTGAGACAACTCCAGTAGGAACAGAGGACCCAAATGACTGAGTTCTACATCCAGAACAGATTCAAGACTGCTGTGTGAGATGATCAATCCTCACAGAATACTCCAGTCAGGACTTGATCATAACTCTAAATTTTCTTTAGGTCCTTATAAGATTATCATTGCCCCCAACCAACCAGAAGTAGCCTGGAATACTATGCCCACATTCCCAAAAAATGGACTATGGATATTTTCCTTTGTTTAAAAAAAAAAGGAAGGGGAAGAGGTGTGGGAGAATTGTCTGTATTCTGTCAATCACGTTTTAAATAAACGCTGATTGGCCAGGCAGGAAGTATAGGCATGTCAACCAGACAGGAAGTAGAGGCAGGGCGATGAGAACAGGATAATTCTGGGAAAGAGGAAGCCCATTCCTTCTACTGCTGCCCAGATCACTGAAGAAGCAGGATGTGATCTGTTCTGCAGAAAAAGGTACAGAGCCATGTGGCTAACATATACTAAAATAATGGGTTAATACAAGCTACAAGAGCTAATAAGAAGACTGAGCTAATAAGTCAATCAGTTTATAATCTAATGTAGACTCTCTGTGTGATTTTCTCTGGGATTAAATGACTGGGGGACCAGGTGGGACATCAACCCCAACAAGCCGGACCCAACATGTTACATTTCTGTTCTCTGAAAACATTTGAAATCTTTCACTTACTCCACAGTTATGTGTAGTCAGTAAAGCCTGGTGAATGCCAAGAGCCCACAAGCCAGACACGTGTGAGATTTAAGGGGAGGATTATTTCAAGTTTGTGTGTGGCATTATTGGTACCAAAAGAATGATAATGCCACACCTCATCTCCTGGTTGCCCCTGTGTAAGAGTAGACGGCCTCTAAGACAAAGCAAAGACTTGTCGCTGGTGTAGAAAACATGCTTCTATGGAAAATCCTCAAAGCTCAGGGGTTTCTTGATCACCCTTAGAACCTACTTTTGCCATTTGGCATTTGTCTTTGTGCTGACCTGCATGTTAATCTCTAGTGGGGGACGTTGGTGTCTGTGAACATAACTGCCTAATGAAAACACCGCCTTACCATGTTTGCCAAAGTGGGGCTTTCTCGTCATGAGACCTATTTATTAATTCTTCTTCCTTGTCAAATTTAAAGCTAGGACATGACTGTTGAATCCCAACACATTTAGGAGATGACTTGCTCCTAGTTAAAGCTGCTACACAGTCCACATAGCTGTTTCTAAATGTAGTTAGTTGCTCCAGGTCAGCGTTTGGCATTTGAAATGATCTTAAGCACACAGAAAGTAGGAGAAAAATGAGATTTAAAGTCTAGATTCTGAGTTAGGACACCAGTGAAAGGTAAGACTATCCCAGGCAATAAATCAAGACATTCCAATAGAAATATATGTGCAAATGAAAATAATTATGTTTCTCTGTGCTTTTATTCCCAGTATAATTCCAGTGAACTTGACCCAGTTAGAGATGAAAAAGAAACTGGAGACATACTTTGGATTTCAGTGATCCTCTGTAACGAAGCGGCAGCGTTCGTGTTCGGCGTCTGGTGGACGACATCTTCCTCAAGGGGCCCGAGCTGCAGGGACGAGAAAAAGCACACGGCGGAGCATGAGGACCTGACAGTGAGCTGCACAGACGCAGAGCAAGCGGGAAGCCTCATCCTCACAGCCTGCCCCAAGGACTGCTTGGCATTTCGCTGACATCAGGCACCCAAGTGTAGTCAGTCATATTTTGTGTCCATGTAATCAAATCCCAAGGAGCTTTTCTATTGGTCACAAGATTAATGTACGAAGGCCCCGAAGCAGGTGCACATCTGTGTGTCAGTCATTTAAAATCTGAGTTATTTGTGTACCTTTTGTGGGCCTCTCTCAAATGGAACTCCCTCACGAGGGGATGCACAGCTGGGGCCAGTGAACAAACTCAGAGAGAGCGTGGGGAAGGAAGAGTGGACAGTCTACTGTCTGTGTCTCCTCAGTGTTCTGACATTTAGTCATCTTAAATATTAAACACTTCCTGGTGGAAAGTCATCAGACGTTTGTTCTTACTCTTGGAATAGAGCAGAAGGAAAAAATGTATTAAAGAAGCCAGAGGTAAAAGAACAACACGGCCCCATTTAACATCCACTGTATTTAAAACTGTGATCATGTCAGCCTCAGGCTTGCAATAAATTCCTCCCGTGCAAATCTATCATGATCTTCTGGAATTACACTGATTTTTCATGGAGGAATTCAGCGAACATTGTGGGAAATGCTGCAGAGATTCCGATAATTATGGATTATCTCTGTTAGAAACAAGTCTGGTGGCACAGACCCTAGACACATGGGTGACGGGCATTCTGCGGGGTACGGTAGTGGCAAAGAAAATAACCATCTAGTTTTGGGAACACAGCAAACAAGCAACAACGGTTGGGAGACAATGAACCCTAAACACGCTGTTTTCCTGGAAAACTTCAAGTTAATAACCTCAACTAAGAAGTAGTGGTTAAACAGAGTGGTGTGGCCGGGAACTGCTGTCAGCAGGCAGACCAAAGCACACTCTCATCCGAATTTCTTCAGCTGGAGGAAAAGCTAAGAAAAAAAACCACTCAGGGATTATAAATTTCCACAGCATATGTGAGTGAATCTCACCCCCAGGGTCTCTTGGAGTTGATTATTCTGTACTTCAATCATGGGATCGAGAATAATAGCACCTTTCTTCCAGATGCCACAGGATAGCCGAGTAGCTTGGGGATATTTATACATGAGCAAATTCACTAAATATAACTTTGTAGAGTGTTTTTCTTAGCTGCCAAAGAAAAAGCTTTAAAACATCAAAAGGTCTGTGTGCACCACAATTTAGCAGGAGAAACACCACTGCACCCAAGTCCATGTCAGTGAAAGGCTGTGGAAGCTTAAACGCATACATTTGGTTAAAATCATTTTTTTTAAAATCAGTACTTCAGATTGTATCTTTAAGAATATGTCATCCTGCTCACAACCCTCATCTCAGAGGCAGTACCGAACCATAAGCCGAGGTTTCTTGGGAAATGTTTACTGAAGAGTCAGACAGGGTCGAGTGAACCACTCTGCTCATACACAAACATCCCTCCCATTCACGTCTTTCTCAGGACCTAGAGAGAAATAATTTTTAATAGCAATAAAATGTTTTGATACGTCATTTTATATTAGAACTTATGCACAAGATTGGTACAATCCATTTTTTCAAAAACCTTCCTTGGGACTTCAGATTTAAAAGAAAAAAATGCTGACAAACTTAATGGTGTTGGATGCTGGAGAGAAAACTAGACACAGAGCACACATGCAAAAGCCCCAATTTTGCAACTGGAGCTCACTGAGGTCTGTGGGCTTGTTTTTAAGTCCTGGGTAATATAGAAAGTATATGTGGTTCAGCGTGTTGAGTATGAAAACACAAACACTTCTAAACCCACAATTTAGAGTTTTCAGTAGGATGGATAAAGTTGTGCCTACTTATAAAAGCAACTCAGAGAATTAAGGAAATTAAATTGATCATTTAAGCCTCTCAAACCATTTCCCTGAATGTCATTTGAGGGTTTAACCTTCTGTAAATTGCCCCAATTTGTTTCATTTTGAGTGTGTACACACAGACAGGGCTGGATTCAGAGCGTTCTCAATGTGGGCTCTTTATATTTCATCGAGCAGCAGTTCAGAGAAGGCCGTGGGCAGTAGTCTCTCCACTGGCAAGGACACAAGCAGTGTTTACAGGCTGTTTTCCTAAAATTAAAAACTTGTATGCAGGGACCACAGAATTCAGGTGTATGTTTTCCTTCTCTTTCTTTCTTTCTTTCTTTCCTTTTTCTCTTTCTTTTTCTTTCATTTTGTGTTTTCTTTAGAGAATTTGTTGACTTAATCACTAGGAATTATGGGCAATAAAACCATCTGATTGAAGCATCCACTTGATAAATATTTATGAGTACTGGTCATTATTAGTACTCTAATAACTAAGTAATGAAATAATACTAAGCAAACAGTCGTTGTCATTAATTTTGGAGCAAACATGATAATACATAGGTGTTTAGTTTGGCCAAAAAGATGTAGTAAAACATTGGCTATTGACACCAGTCAGAAGTGCTAAGAAGTCTAAGCAAACAGGCCAGTGAGATACGGTAGGTCCAGAAGTTAGAAGTCTTACAGGCCCATCACGCTGTCTGCCGCGCAACTCCATCAAATAAAGATTATTTCACGAAGTTATTAAGATAAATCATACAATTTAAATACAGCCTATGGACACACAAAGCTAGTGAATGATCATTCTTTTCTACATGTAAAATATAATCACAACCATTCTTTATGTAGATTTCAGCTCAGTCATAGAGAAACCTATTCTCTATATCTCTTACATAAAATTGAGCTATTGTATGGGCAGAATTCAGATGCTTGCTCAGTCTCATCTGTCCTGTCTTCCAAGGTCCACAGCTGTTGGAAAACACTAGCTAGAGGTAATTAACTTGTGGAAGAGGGAGGCTTAGGGGCTGTGAATTGGAAAGGGGGTGGGGAAAGTTTGAGGGAACATGGGAAGGTTGGAGAGAGGATGAGGGGAATGACACAATTATATTTTAATTAAAAGTAAATTAATAAAAAATAAAATTTGAAATATTTTAAAAGTAATAGCATGAACAAAGATAGAAGGAGATACAGGTGGACACTTATTAATGTGTCCAGAAGTACTTAAAGTTCTAACGCTCAGGTTCAACCAGAATTATTCTGGGTATCTGGTATATTTTATGATATGGTTGTAAATTATTTATGTGTGTTTATTTATTATCAGATAATTTATTGATTTTTTTAAAGACCCAGTCTCAATAAAACTCAGACTGACAATGGATTCATGATTCTTCTACACTGCCTCCCAGCGATTGGCAGTATGGGCACATGCCACCACACGCAGATGTCGATTTGTTTTAAAAAGCTTTTGGAGATAGTTTTAACTTTCAGAGACTTCTAAAGATCATTCAGAATTCTCATAATATGGAAGGACTCGTTCAGATTTTCCTCATGTTCATGCAGCTATGTAACATCTGTATATACTTCAACAAGGACTCGTCCAGGTTCTCCTCATGTTCATGTAGCTACGTAACATCCGCATATTCTTCAACTTTATTCCCTACGCTAGTCTTGATAGAAAGACCTACCATTGGTTTTCACCAAGTTTTCCAATGAATTTTAAATTTTCACAAATGTTAGTTGAATTTAGTTGAGTTGACCGTTAATCTTGTTAAACTTAAGTAGTAAACATGCTTTAATGAAAATAACGTAGTGGATTCACTGCACACGCAGGCACGTGTAATTGGTAAGATGCTCCTTGTCACCTACAGCCTGCAGAGCCCTCTTGCTGGCTCATTCCCACATTAGACTCTTGAGAGGAAGAGCAAGAATCCTGGACACTCTTGACGTCAGAGAAAGGAAATTATATTCCACCACTGAAGGAGAACTTGAAAAAAGTCCATATCTACTAAATAGAGTATAATTGTGAATAAACTGTAGTAGTCTCCTAAAAATTCTCTTTCATGAAATATAAAGCCATAAAGTGTGATAAGTGAATGGACTATAGCTGTGTACAATGACAGAGAAGACTCTCACAAACAAAGTGTTTAGAAAAAAGACATTATATACAAAATATTATATATGGATATATAATATTGCATCTTTATAAAGTTTACAAGTGGGAAAATTGGAACATGGTGTCAGAAATCGGAAAATGAGTTACTTTCAGAAAGGAGCCAAGCAGTAACTTAGATTCTCTTGATGCGACTCAAGGTTAGACATATGATGTCCTTGTGATGCTTATTGGATTGTGCACATTTGTGCATATTTCTGCATGAGTATTATTAGAGTTTATACTTAAAAACAACTTTGGAAACACTGACATTTCCTTCGCATACTTAATAATGGGAACGATCCCTGACTCAGGCAAGCAGGGACACAGACTGGGCCTTCAGACTGTGCGTGTTCCACACGTGGTGATGCCCTAGAAATCACGGGAGAGCACCTTGCTGCAACAACGCTGTGTTCTCAGACATGGACCATAAGTTCTCTGGCAGAGAACACTGAAAGTCTGACTACAGCATTCAGACAACTCAGATGTGGTCCAAAAAGTGTTCAGCTGTAAGGATCAAAGGGATTCTGGGAGAATACGATGGCCAAGACCAGGAGAGTAGACACGGGGTACTCACTTGACCTTCTGTGTTGATGAACTATTTATTATCAATTCCCCTGCGAGAAGGGATTGATACTTAAAACCCTACTCTCATCTAAATAATTGCTCAGGAATGACTGCAATTAGTTGTATATGTTTAATTTGATTGCATAAGCAAGTCTGGTTATAATTTTATCCATACTGAGAATCATGAGTCAGTCATTCTTAAAACAGCCATTGCTGTTGGTTTGAAGCCACTAATGTTCTTCACCGAGTAGGCTCGGAGGGGCTGAAATCAGAGTGGACTGGGGTGACCACTAAGTCACTAGGCTGAAGTTCTGGCTGCTAACACTCGTCTCTCATCTCCAGTGGAGGATGAAGGACGGTATCAGCACAGCCCTAAAGAGGCTTCTCTGAACAGCAGCAGGTCCAACTGGTCTTGTGGGAGGGATTGGAGGACAAGGCAGAAGTTGTGTTCGTCAGTTCTTGATACCAGGAATATTCTTCCCCACAACAGGAAGCTACAGTGGACCCAACTAACATTAGTGGTGGCTGATTTTCATGTTTCCATTTCTCATTTTTGATTTATGTATTTCAATTTTTAAAGGTTTTGTTATGTAACCCAGGCTAGTCTCAAACCTATGGTAATTCTCTTCCCCCTGTTTCTTGATCACAGAGTTTATAGTCACTGGGCACAGTATATGGCTTTCTTTTAGTTTCATTGAAAAGATTTACACCAAGATTTTCTTTCCCCTCTCGTATCAGTGATATCCTAGTAGCTTTCATGATGGAGAGGTTTCATTTGGCGGGTGGCGCAATCTGAGGGGTAATGGCCTGTTTCAACCTGCCACTGAGCTCAGGGTGGGTGCAGCTACCCACAGCTGGTTTCCGGGATCCTCCAGCAGACAGCTGTGGCAGCACAGAGGAGGCAGAGCTGCTCCTGGTGAGATGCTTTCCGCAGCAGCTGAGCGTCTACCGCCCCTAAGCCTCACACCAGTGGTTTCTTCTGTTGATCTTTCTGCTGTGATTGTCCTCTTACTCCAAAGAGTGGGCGTATTCGTTAGAAACTCCCACGTTCTTCATAGAAATCCAGTTCATGATGATGTTCTCTTTCACTTGCCCAGATGTATCGCCTGCTTTACTCCTCTGACTCTTAGACTCAAGTTTTCCTTAGACTCTTCAATATCAGAAACAAAGCAAGAGTATCCAGCCAGAGTCTTTGGAAATTCCAAGGAGCCTCACTGTCCTCATTTATGGTTCCTATTATATAATGTATCTTTATGTTTCCTATTATATAATGTATCTTCTCTTTAGATACTAACTTGTCAAAGTCTTACTTTGTACCCAACATCAAGGTTAAGTGCTATTTCTCTGTAAAATACTCTAGCATTCCTAGAGATAAAATAAATATCCTCCAGCTGGGCGGTGGTAACGCAGGCCTTTAATCCCAGCACTCAGGAGGCAGAGGCAGGTGGATCTCTGTGAGTTCGAGGCCAGCCTGGTCTACAGAGGGAGTTCCAGGACAGGCTCCAAAGCTACAGAGAAACCCTGTCTTGAAAAACCAACCAGCGAAGATAGATAAATATCCCCGCATTGCACCCGTAGGATCTTTGACAAGGTCACCATTACTTGCTTGCATTAGAAACTTTCCTCACACAATAGATACCCAATAAATGGCAACATTAGATAAAAGCATTCCATGATGTTTGGTTCTTTATTAAAAAGAAATGATTTCTTTCTTTTTTTTGGTAACTATAATCCACGATGTGTTCAAACTCACAACCCATATTTCTTTTAACTCTGTCTTAACAACCTGGACAGAGATAGTTGAGATGATTTGCACAGTTTTGAGTTATCTGATCATGAAGCGTTTCCTGAAGCAGATGCTTCTCCTTCTCATACTCATCTCTGAATATAAGAAACGGTCTCCCAGGCCATATCTATACTGGAAAGAATATTCAGATAATATTTTTACAAAACAATTTTATTCCCTTTAGATACCCCACAAAACTGCTTTTGGAATA
The DNA here is from genome assembly GCF_982192425.1 of Myodes glareolus. Taxonomy (NCBI): domain Eukaryota; kingdom Metazoa; phylum Chordata; class Mammalia; order Rodentia; family Cricetidae; genus Myodes; species Myodes glareolus. The sequence goes on along the minus strand of NC_142036.1, from coordinate 87,493,253 downwards.
CAGGCAGGTATCAAACTCTTTAAGAAGGCCACAGAGGAAAATGTCATTCTGGCATAGCATACGCTCTCTCTCCTCCTCTACTCATGAATCGTAACTACTTAGGATCTTGCAAGCATTCCCAGATTCACACCAATTCCCCAGTGGACTCAGCCTCAGTCATACATAATCTAAAAGATGAAAAAGATAGCAAAACAATGTCTCTATGTAAAATCCAATGCAAACACTCCCCGTCCCCCTAAGTGAGCAACTTGGACAATAATCTCTCAAGGGTTCACCTCAGGGATAGTTGTCAACACCCTCCAGGAATTAGTTAAAGAGGTTATTTTTTTTTTATCCAGCATCTTTAGAGCATAAAACCATCTTTAAAAACAAAGGCAATCTCCATATTCAGCCACTGTCTGTGAAACCCCAGACAAAGAAAAAGCCGCTGAGTGTATTTTAGAAGACAATAGTAATTTTTTTAAGAAGCTTGAGAAAAGGAAACACAGAGGGAGTGGGGTGAAAAGAAGGAAGGATGGAAGGGAGTGAGAAAGGAAGGGAGGAATCAGAAAGAAAGATAAAAGGAGAAAAAGGAAAGAAACCAGAAATCAAGCATTACTGAGTAAGAACAGTCTGTGAAAATATGGGTTTAGTTTTCAAAAATTCTCCTGTCTTTCTATCAAGCTTGAGCCCATTGTTCATGCCCGTTTCGTCTGTGACCTTTGCCAGCTCACGGGTGCAGCTCGAAGCTTCTACTCCCGCGCCCTCTTCACTCTCCAGAAAGCTTGTTTCCAGATTGGATTCCGTAGGGACGGGAAAGGCCTACAGCTTTTCTCACCTCTAAAGCAGATTTCTTTCAGAGGAAGCAAACTGAGGTGCTTTTAATTGGCTTTGCAGAACAGTAGTTGAACAGGGCCTTAAGGAAACTGTGTTTTCTAGGCAGCGCCAACACAAAGGACCAGAATGAAAGTCTTCCAGGGACTTCATGTGCATTCCTGCCGCTAAATCTTAAAACGATGTGACAGTTCACAGAACTCTACCTGACCCTTTTCCAATCAATCTCGTGAGTTTTCTCATTTTAGATATTTAATTCCTCAAACTCCAAGTTGGAGTTTTTAAGGGCTTCAGTGAAAATGTTAAAAAATATTCATCATAATATGATTTGACGGATAAACCCCAGTTCCATACTTGGCCAAGAATAAATTAAAAATAAAAAACTTTTAGTATGATTTCAAAAAAAACTCGGCTCCTCCTGGAATTTCCGGTACCATATTTGCACATATTTCTTGAAAAGAACAGCTAGGTGTTTTGCTCAGTAGCTCATTCCCGTGCTGGGAGTGTTTGAAAAGAAGAGAATGCCTGTGTGAGGTGCAAAGGTTTAGATAGCATTTTTTAAAAGAATAGTCTTTGGTACCCATCTATGTGTCTGCAAGAGAAATGAAACCAGTGCCTCCTGATGATCCAACAGTTCCTTGGGGTTGTGAAATTTGTATTATTTTGCCGATGATAAGTTAGAAGCAGCAGCAGCATTTTGCTGTATTGACAAGGCTCAGCCAAGAACAACAAGAAAAAGAAATGACATTGAAAAAAAACCTGGCAAAATGTTTATAAATTCTAATCCTCTACACATGAATAAATACATCTGACGAAGTGCAGAGTCCCTGGCAGAGCCCTCTTGACCTTTCTAATTTGAGCTCAATCGTACCTCGCGGTCGGGAAGCTCGTTGGTGCTGTCAGTGTTTGAAGCTTCAGCTTCACCACATTTTGTTATTTGTAAAAGTGAAATCCCAGGTAATAAGTCATAATTGCTCTATTAATCACTCGTGGGGGGGTGGAGGGAAATTGGGATTTTTAAATTGCAGTAATTGGTATCTGAACGACGTCGTTTTTATTTTCTTATCCAGAGATTACCACATAAAACTGCTGTGGAAATTACACATAGGTATTTTGGTTAAATGGTGAGGCACATGCAATATGCCTTATATATTATTTTTTTCTGCAGGAATGAAATTTAAAACTTCAATGTAGTCACAGTGACCTTTGACCTGGAAAATACCCCAAGCCAGGCATTGGATTATAAATTATATTGTCAATGAAAGTGAGAACTCTTTGTTTCTCGAGTTGTTTCAAGTATTACACATTCATTTCCTCTTTCTACATGAATTATAATGTACAGCACACTTGGATTTTTCTTCCACTTTTCATTTTAAAAAATCCCCTTCTCTCTTTGCTTTGTTCTTTTTGGTGTAGATAGATCTGCTGCAACAAAATTTACCTTTCAGTGCTCAGTTTACCAGCTACATCTGTCACTCCTAGGACATCCTGTAGGGAATCTATAACCCTGTCTACATCCCTAGAATCTTTAATAGGAAAAACTAAACTCCCCTTTCTGTAGAGCGGGATAAACAAATTTTAGATTTTGCTTATGCAATTGAAGATGGCCAACAGAAGGAGGCAAGATGTTGGTTAGACTATTAAATTGCAAGATAAAACTTACTAAACGATATCCAGAGAATTAAAGTCAGTTACACAATCAATATCTCTCCCAAATAATTCTGGTTATTACTTCCTGAGCTTTATTAGTGGGCCATCTCTATACCCTGCAGACTGACTAAGATTGGCGAATCATGCTTTTATCCCCTAGGTCAGAACCTGGTGTTCCCTAAAATATAAGATCACTGGAAAGGTTAGCTACTTCACTGGGATGCTTTTGGGAAGTGAGAACTTGGCTGAGCACAGAGATTTCAATAGAAAAGGACTCATCTTAATGACCGCACTGAAAGTGAGGCTCTGAGTCTATAGGTGCCTTCCATGAAGCTGGAAAGGCGTCTGCCTGGGCTGTCGGGTAATGCTTCTGTCTAGGCGGACAATCTGTGAAGCCGCAATGCACAGCTCATCCTGACTTTCTGGTGCAAACCACCGTTCTGCTTAACAAAAACACTCTCATAGCCTTTAAGCTTATAAAAGAGATTAAGAGCCATATACATTTGGTTCAAAAAACAAACGTTATCTGGTGGGCAAGCAGAGCCCGCTACAATCGATGCCCCCAACATACACCCAGCTTTTTGACCCTCCTTGGTTGCCTACCTCTAAATAACTCCACATTGTGTTTGACATCACTAGCCTACAGCAATCACAGAAAGACTATCTTTTCATCTCTGATACTGTGAATGATGTATGAACTGAAAGGCAGCCTATTATTGATGCTAATCATTAAGTTGTTACATTCTCCCTAAACTCCTCTCCAGGAGGCTGAAGTCGGCGCTCTGAGCACTGTCTAAAGTTGTACGACAGTGTTCGACACGGTCAGTGCTGCAATTCTCTTTAGAATTATAAGTGTACTTATTCAATAAATATGGCAAATAATCATGTGGTGTGACTTCAGACTCATGATCACAACAGCAGCACGAGTTCTGCATTCAGCGTACAGAAGAAAAAGTAACTTCCCATGAATATACACATAATATCCTAAGGTTTTGTTTAAAAAAAATCGCGAAAGGTAGATTTCAAGAACTATTTCATGAATAAGAAGAGTTACATTTCCAGTTCAAGTTCACAATAGAAAGGTAAAATTCTCCCCCAAACTAAAAAAGGAAACCAAAAACCAATTCATTAACCTGCCATATATTCACTATAAAAACCTAAGTACCTCATCACTCTAGGAAGAGAAGACATGATGGCAACCTTAGGAAAAAAAATTTTCAAATGATGAAAAAAAAAAAGCCTAAGATTATTTGAAAATGGCTTTGTTTTTCTGACAGTAACCCTACAGGGAATCTCAAAAACTTTTAAAAGCTTAGTTTCACATTAAATGATTTAGTGCTCGTTTGACTGGGTCAGTAGACAAAACATTCTTCTTTCCAAGGGTTTTCACTGCTCAGCATTTGACTGTCTAATAATCTGATTGGCAGGAACGCTGTGTGGACACACTACCAGGGAAGACACCACATCATGTCACTCCGAAGCACAGAAACTTCTGGTGCCTACGTCGTTCATGGTGAAAGCTACGTAGAACGTTCTTTCTTAGGTTCACGATCAACTTTAAAACACACTTGCATGCGTCCTCCTCCTCTTACACATGACCTGTACTTTGGTTCTTACCTCATTTCCTAGAAGGGCGTTTATGCAGGCTTCAGACGCATCACAGATGGCTGTCAGATCGTGGCCTCCTTCTAGAGCCAAGGCCACACGTCCATCGGCCAGTGTCATCAGCTGCTTTGTCAAGTGACCAAAGCCTACCACAGAAAAGAGAACATTTTAAAGCATTAAATGAAGGAAAAGTAGGCGCAGGTAACAGTGGTTGAGGGTTTACTCTGTCAGGGTTCCTGTTCAGCATTCTCAGCACTTTCTAGTGTACTTCATGTAATGCCCATCTTATTTTCTCAGTGTTACAGACAAGGGCGTGAAAGCCCAAGATCCTACAGATAAGAACTATCACAAGGTTTGTGTTCTTCACCTGTCTCTTCGCCCAGCAGGGTGTGTAACCATCTGGTGACAACTTGAAGAAGGTCTGAAAGCAAACCAGTTGTAAAGTGCTTGGCTAGAATGTATGACTACATTCCCTTCCCCAGAGATGTGCATGCATATGTGCACACATGCGCATGCACGCGCACACACACAGATCATGTTAACAAGGTTGCTCATCCCATTTGTTTGTCACATGCTTCTTGTCTCCCTCATTAATTGTTATTATAAAAGGAAAGTAAACTTGACTATTACACATGGTTCAATTTTTACAGTCTTTTGCTATAAAATATTTGATAAATGCAAATATATAAAAAACATCTATTCATTAATAGGCCACGATTGAACTGACAACAACTTCACTTGCTTCTCAAGGAAAACAGTGCTGGCCCTTCTGTCGGAAGCCTGTAGCGTCCAGTAGCGTCGGCTCCCTCCATGTAGGAATGAGGAGTCTGAGTTCGCTTTTTAAATTCTATTGTTTTTCTTTGTTTAATTGCTTCCCTTCAACCCTTACAAAAGCAGATTCATATGTATGCAGCTTGCTCTCCTCGCCTCGTGAATCTTGCTTTCTCTACTCTGTGCACGCATGAAGCTACAACTCTTTGCTATCTAGTAGGCAATCTCATCTCTACAGAATTTCTTGCCGAGTTTTCTATCTATTATATTCGGTGGTATTGTTACAAAACCTTTAGTGTTTTCTTTTTCATTACTGTTATTGTTGCAACCAACGTTGCCAAGATTATCTTATGAAGGTCTTCTGTTGCACATATGTAAGAATGGAATGAAGTTGTGAGTTAAAACCCATTAAGTAATGCCAGATTTCTTCCAAAGGTCCATCAGTAGCCCTCACACTTAAAAGCAATGCCCACGGGGCTTCCAATTCTGTTCTGCTATACCCTTACCAGCCTGTGGTGGGATTTGCTGAGCAGGTGGATGAATAGTGTCTTGTTATGATGGTTTCATTATGTGTAAGAGAGGAGCTTTCCCTTTCTAGTTTGAGTTGAAGTTCCTATTTAAATAGTTGTAGAATTTGGTTTCATTTTTCCTCTACATGGACTGGGTTTTTTCCCCTAACATTTGGGAACATTGTGAATTAGAAGGCATCCATGAGCATTTCTGTCACGAAGCCATCTTTGCACATGTGACATAAAATAAACTTTCTTCTGGTGCATTATTTTTCTGTTTGAGTCCAATTCGTCTCACCGATATTTTCTTAGGGTGTTTTGATCTACGTTCACAAATAGGGTTAGTCTTTAATTTTCCGTTCTCGTGTTGCTTATGATTGTGGTGTAGCTAGAGAGCCCTGTCTTGTTATCTGGTCTAGAATGTTGGATAAATATTTCTTCTAATGTAATTTAGGCTTCGACTTGTCTCTGATGAAGGTTTTTGACTATTGATTCAATTTTTTGAAGGATTATAGGACTATTTGTGCTATTTCTTCCTCATTTATATTTTTCTATGAATTCATTCTATCATTTACATTCTCAAATATTTTGAAAAATTTTGCATTTCTATCTTTTATAATTTCCAACTCCAATGAGATGTATGTAAACTTTGCCACCAATATCTCCTAAATTCTTTCATATTTTCAACTTAGATTTTTGAGCAATATTTTCTCTTTTTACATAGATTTTTTTCCTTCAGAACTATCTTTCAAACTTCTTCTTTCAGAAATTTCCAACTTGATGTTTAGAACCATTATTAATTTTGAGAGATTATGTTGTTTAATTGCAGCATTTCTATTTGTTTATATTTCATAATTTCCCAGTTATTTTTATAGATTCCTGTTCTGTGCTTGTGTCTTCTATGCATTCATTGTATTTCCTTCAGCATGTTTTACTTGCTGCATCTTGTATTTAAATTCTTTCATATTAGTTGGCTCTTCCTTTTTTTGTCTTGATTCATCTCCACAGTTTATTTTAGTTTCCTAGTTCTATTTTGTTTTCTTTTGCTTTTATTTTTTGTCTATCAAGCTCATACACAGTTTATATATGAGAAATCTTTGCAGCCTGGTGTGAGAGACCAAGTGTCTGTGACCACATTCCCACTCTCCTCAGGTCGATATGATGGCATCCTAACTGCCGAGGGGATGGTATCCACAGGTGGCCTTTTGGTGATTAGGTGATAATCTCATGAATGAGCTTAGAGCCTTAAAAAAAAAAACCAGGAATGCCAAAGAATACTCTAAACATTCGGGTTTTCCCCCTTCTGTTTGTTTTTCTGGCAAGGAGGCCACTAGAAGCTGTAAGTACAGAACCATTCTCTGAAACTAACCATGTTGGTGTTCCGCTACAGGTTTGACAACGGTGAGGAGAAAACTCAGTTGCTTTTATCCATTGTTCTATTATACTTTATCGTATCAAACTTAACAAAGACACCTTATTGAATGTAGTATCTGTCTTTCAAGCCCGGTAGAGTCTAGTTTAGTTTCTTCTGCTAAATGCTTAAAAAAACATCACCAAGGTCCATTCTACCATCTTGAATTCAAGGGATGATTTAGGATTTTGATTCTGCATGGTTATCATAAACATGGACCAGAAATTTGATCACATTCATGAGGAAGTTGCTTGACTTTTTTTCCCACCTCTTCGCTTTTTCTTTTTTTCTGGCTTTCTTTTCTCCTCTTGATAATAACAGACCAAATAGGCTGGCAACCTTTCAGCTGCAGCTTTTCTCTTTTGAGTCGGCCATCTGATGTTCTTGGTCTTCAGTCCCTCCCCATTATAGGATCACACTTTGACTGTTCAAACATCCAAGAAACAGTGTTCAGAAGATGAAGATTTTGGGACAAATACTAACTAACTAACTAACATCTCTAGTATTTGCTCCACTTCCTTCAGCTCCTCATATGTCATCAATAAACTTGGAGGTACATTTTTAATATTTACCTTAATGCTTTAAGATAGTTTAAAGTCAAAGTATTTGAAGAAAAACGCTCTTTCATGTTGCCAAATTGGAACATTCTTGTTCAATATTTTTTAAACTCATCATATCATACAAACCTGTCTACTTACAGGAATAATTGCATAGTAAATACATAAAAATAAAAGAATTGTTTCAACATGACTTTTGTTTTATGTTTTCTGAACTTACAGAGAGAATACTTAATTTTAAACCAAATACACTTTAATCATTACTAAATTATATCTATCAGAGTAGTTTGGAAGTTACAAAGAAATTGACCAGTAAGTATAAATTGTAGCCCATATTCCCTTCCTCTTCCTGTTACTAGCTTGCATTAGTATTTTACATTCTCTATAGTTTCTAAGTGAATAATAATGTATTATCATGAACTAAAGTCTACAGCCATGCTTCATGCTTTGTGTTTTACAAGTCTGTGGAGACTGATGAAGGCAGAATGCCACTATCCTGAAGATATCCAAGAATTGTGGCATCTGCCCTAAGAAGCCTGTTTGCTCGACCTCGTCAGCCCTTCTTTCTGCTCAGTTTTTGTTAATCAATGGTCTTCCCCCTCTTCAGTTTTGTCACCTACTTGGTGCTTTCACGAACTCAAAATCCTAGTTCATTTTATTACTCTTTCTAAATGAGAGCACACATGGTTCCTTGTCCTCTCACTGATGTAGCACACATCTGGAACACTTGTGCATGCCTGCACACGCCAAAGACTGACCCTGCAAGAATCAGTCTGAACACAGAAGTGCATGATCTAAAGACATGTCCGGCTGCTTTCCATCGAACACTTGCTTTTCTCTGTAGTGTTGCAGTCTCACACATGAAAAGAGATCCCTGAACTGTCGTTGGTAGAACAAAGCTAGAACCAATGGGATGCTCAAGTAGTAAGAACACAAACTTAAGCAAAGTGGCTTCTGTGAGAACAACAACAACAAAACATAATAAATAATATCATTTCACGTTCTGGAATGAACAGGAGCACTCACCCAATCAACAACCGTAGAGTTTTCAGTTGTGGTCTAACATTTGGTCTTTGCTATGACCCCTAAGTGACTTCCCCACAACTCCCCTAAAGTACTGTAAGGTCAGTTTAACCGCTTAACTACTATTTGGATGGAAGTCAAAACAGTCACCTTCTGCATGTCCTGTATTCTTATGTGATTGGGAAATCCTGCTTAACAGTACTTGGACAGCAAGCAACAACAGCTTCCCCACTGTCAGTCCCCTCACGCCTGTGGAGCTGTTGATTATTTCACACTGGCCTCTTCAGTCTGAGGCTGATGACAGTGAGCGCCAGTGTTACCCAGGGAGTAGGAACGGAGGAGAGATGCCCAGAAAACAAGAGATGCGAGGTGTTCAGAGGTGTCCTTCGCAACAGTCGGCATCCACAACATGGGGAAACATAGAATATCCCAGACAAGGTCACAAGTACTATTAAGTATTCTAAAGAGCTTCTTCTGTGACTTAATCAGGGCTATAGCGGCTGTTTTCATGATAGAATTTCTAATGTAAGCCCATGTACTATGCATTTCATACTGATTGCTCCTAGAAATTGAAAATGCAGTGATAAAAGTCTCAATTGCGTGCATTTCTCCAGCAAAGGCAGAGGAATCCTGGATTGATTCAAGCTTAGTTTTACCTTTGAGAATAAAAGAAATGTCTCATAAAATGCCAAATTTAGACTGGATAGTAAAAAGTCAGAGGGAATAGTGGAATGGGGCTAATCTTTGATCTCCGTCCAAATTCCTCCTCCTTCTACCTCCAGGCTTTGTTTCCATTCACGTGCTGCCCATGTGATCCCTGGAGTCAGAGATGGCGGCAGCTGAACTCGGGTGCTTACGTGTGCAGAAAACACCAAGTACAGCAAAGAAATGAAAGTGTTCCCTTCTGATTTCAGTCAGCAATTCAGGACGACGCTGCTTTTCTTTATTATCACAAGCTCTTCTGTGTTCATTCCTATGCACACGTATGAAGTGACAAAACGTCAGCTGAACCAATGAATGCCAAGACGTGACTTTTCAGGACAGGCGAACTTTAATAGAAGCTAGGCCTGGACATGTGTCTATGTATCTGACTGACTAGAGTCTAGGTAGCTAGTTTTAAAATCTATCAACCCAACTTTCATGTTATCGTATTACTTCTAGTTTCACAAACATCACAAAAGTTTTTCTCACTTTTCACAACCTCCAGAGTTAAAAACTCAGCCTCAAGGAAGAGAGAGTGCCCTGCGTGTGAGGTCTGGTGGGCTGAGTCCTCCAGAGAAGAAACCTGTTTGTGTGGCACAAGGCATAGAGGACTCCAGTAAGCACAGACCACAGAGACGGGTGGACTGGAGCTCCACACAGACCTGTAGTTTTGGAAGTGTGGATCCAGAGAGTGACAACCATGTGGACAGGCCCAGGTATTGATGCCAAATTACTGGAAACCACCATAGACAGGCCCCTGATACATCTAATTTCTACTGTTGAATTCAGCAAGAAACAGTGCAAGCGTGTGTGTGTGTGTGTGTGTGTGTGTGTGTGTGTGTGTGTGTTTGTGTTTTCCAAGACAGATTTGTCACCATTTCTTTTGAGGTTATCTTGTAGACTAAGGCATTAGTCAATACTTCCATGACTACAGTATTTTTTTTTAAAAAAAACTATACTATATGTTACACTATATCCCTAGACTGTATACATTATACACTGATAGACTACATGTATCGCGGTTGGTGCTTTTTTGGGAAAGAATTTACATGTATGAAATTACAAATGCCAGAGCGAAAGTACAACAAATCGGATCATTTCTCTTGATAACCAAACACAGCTGGCTTAGTTACTGTTCTCATCAGTGACAGAAGAGCTGACAAAATCGCACTAAAGCAAAGAAGGATTTCCTCTGGTTCGTGGTTCGGGGGGCACAACCATCACAGCATACAGGAGGGTGGTAGGAGTGGCTTACACAGGCAGCTGTTTATGTGTGTAGACTGTCAAGAAACAGGGAGTTCTTGCCACAAGACTAGCACACCTACAATCCTTCAGCTCTGCCCCCATTGCCCTATGACTGCCCACTACGGCCCATGTCCCAAAGGTTCCATAGCCTCCCCAGACAATGTCATACAGTGGGGCCAAGTATTCAGTGCATAGACTTGTGGGAAGCACTTCTCCCTTCATCTAGCAGCTGAACTGGAGCGCTGTAGAAATGCGGACAGGACTGCGCAGAGACTGGAGAAGCAGTTTCCATTTAAAATTCTGCTCAGTTCTGTTGATTTAGTAGAAGAAAATACATTTTTTTTTCTCCTTAAGAAGTATCCAATGAACTGTAAATAGGGAAAAAGTTTGAATTATCAATTTCAGGGAGATTTCCTGACATGCTGTGTGTCTTTGCTCTGCCAAGGAAGTCATTTTGTGTCAGCATTCTCAGGAGTTGAGAAAAGTTGCTTGGAATGGGAAGTTACTTTACAGATCTCAGAGATTAAACCCTATATACAGCATAGCTAAGTCATAGGTCACAAAACAAGTCATCTCTCCATCGGCACAGCCCCTACAGTCCATTCCCTGTAGATCATTTCAAATATGGTTAAAGTAATAAATTTCATTGTATGGCAATGTAAAACATGAAAAATATGCCATATGTTATTATATGTTATAAAATATTTGCCTCTCATTTAATAAATAAGTTAAATAACAACAGTTATAGAGTAACTTTATATAATAACAAACCCACGTTTCTGTCAACCAGTGAAAATCAATTCCACTTTTTTGTACTTCATTGTTGTTTATTTCAAAAATAAAAGAAAACCATGCTAGATTTTTTTAAACTTACATGCTAAAATGTCACTATAGTGAAAACATATCTCATATCTTCAATGTCGTTTTAAATGCATGAATATACCAGCCAATTATGTTTTTATGTATTTGTCATTATTGTTAAGTTTTATATCAGATTAAAAGGACATTTATATCATGTATAATAAAAATAGCCATTCTCTGGTGATTCCTGGGTTGCTGTGTGCTGTTAGGGATAGATTTCTATTATGATTAGTTTCCTTTCTTTAAAGTAGGGCATGGCACGGCTATAAAGGCTGAAGTATTTAGAGCAAAAAAAGAATGATGTACAATCAGCGTTTTCTCTCTCTCTCTCTTTCTCTCTCTCTCTCTTTCTCTTCTTTTTTTTGTGTTTTTGAAACAGGATTTCTCTGTGTAACAGTACTGGCTGTCCTGGAACTCTGTAGATCAGGCTGGCCTCAAACTCACAGAGATCTGCCTGCTTCTGCCTCCTGAGTGCTGGGATTAAGGGTGTGCGCCACCACTGCCTGCCAAAGGTCGTATTTTCTAAGCCTGATTATTTTTTTAAATATTTATTTATTTATTATGTATACAATATTCTGTCTCTGTGTGTATGCCTGCAGGCCAGAAGAGGGCACCAGACCTCTTTACAGATGGTTGTGAGCCACCATGTGGTTGCTGGGAATTGAACTCAGGACCTTTGGAAGAGCAGGCAATGCTCTTAACCTCTGAACCATCTCTCCAGCCCCTAAGCCTGATTCTTTAAGGATCTATGGTAACGCCTGTTGTAAACAACTCAGGTATTTTGGGGAGAACTCAGAGGTGTTTGAGAGCCTTCCCAAAAGCTTGTTTTTAATACGAAACGGCAAATGTTGCTTTAAGTCTCTATGAAAGTCAAACCTGAGGGAAATCAACCACGGAGCGAAGATGGAAATCTCTCCCAACCCGCAATTCAGCTTCCATTTCTATCCTGCTACCGTGTCATAACACAGATACAAGTTGAGAATCAAGCGAATACCAAGGAAACATATACCCTTGCTCTGACTGATTTGATGGATACAGAATAATGACACACCGTGAGCGTTTAGACAAGTCACCTCAAAGGACTTACAAGGCTTCAGTTTTGCCGACTTCCATCTCTGTTCATTGCAGGTCTTACTTAGGCATTGTTTTCTGTCTGTTTACAAAAGCATCAAGGAGGAAACCCAAACCACAAGTGTTACCACAGCTAACCTTCCCCCATGGCCCACATTGCCATTCATCAGAGGCACTGGAGGGAAAGTCAGCAGGAGTCAGGGGCTCCTGAAATATTTGCACCATTATCTTAGGATTCTTATTATTTCTCTGTGACTCTTTATTGCATGACTATATGACACAATATGCTTATTTATTAACAGATTGGTTTCATTTGGGGCCTAATGTTTGCAAAGACTTCATTGCATATTTCATATAGAAAAGATCAAAAGAAGTCAAATGATCTCACCCAAGTTTATTTGAAATTTAGCATTGCACATATGCACATTGCCATAATCTCTACAGTTTTACCCAGAAAAATTAGTGAGGAATGCTTCTATTGTGAAGTCTAATTATAAAATCTGTAGCCTTTGCCTGTTCCCCTTGGTCACTGAGTTCTCACGCTGCATCCGAGGGACGCAGTCACGCTGCCATGGAGAGAGGAGCAGGGCTGGCATGTGGCAGTCTCATGTCCTGTGAGGCTCTCCAGCAGGACTTCAAAGCGGAATCTGATTGTGCAGATGGGAGGAATGCCTGCCACAAAAATACCTTTTTAAGACGCATGGTGCTGTAATTCATATGGTAGGCACTTGTGATTCATTCCTGATGATGTTGGGATCATTTAACTCACAAAACCATTGTCGCTACCATAAAATCCTTTCATCTGTAGCCAAAAAGGTCCATTTCATGTAAATGAAAAAAATTTCATTAAAGTATCACCTTAATAATGGGTAAAGATATATTTTTTTCCTGGTTGTGTTTAAAATGCAAATCTATGGACATATTCTGAAGATTCATTTCATGTTAAGATCTTGACTTATTTGATGTCCCAGGACTCTTTCCAAGTTCATTGAAACCGGAAATCAATTTTAGAAGAAATATGGAGATTATTATCATTAAATCTTTCAGCTGACTAACTCCAAGCTGCCCTATAAATATTACATATGTTTTAAAGAAGGCATTTCAAATCCAGTAAAAGTCCTTTTACTCTTCTAGTCGGTGATGCTCGGGGAAGTAAACAAGTTTCCATTCTTAGTACCTTCGGAAAGAAAATGAGTATTTGCACCAGATTCTAAGCAAAGTCTGAAATAATGGAATATTTCACTGTTTTATTTCTGAACAATAAGATGAATACTTGCCTTCTCAAAAATAAGAATAGTGCGAAATCTTGACTGATATTTTTACTACACACCAACCCATCCATGATCTAAACAAGTCACTTGTCATGAACTGTCAGGCGCTGTCATTTGCTGTCATGAACTGTCATGAGCTGTCACGCATTGCCATGTGCTGTCATGCACTGTCATGCGCTGTCATGAGCTGTTAGATGCTGTCATGCACTGTCATGAGCTGTTATGCATTGCCATGTGAGGTCATGCACTGTCATATGCTGTCACGCACTGTCATGTGCTGTCATACGCTGTCGTGCGTTGTCATGAACTGTCATGCGCTGTCATATTTACTGAAGTCTTCACATAAACCTGATGTGCCAAATGGACACATGATGATACAAATTCTGCATAAACCTCAGTAATCTCACTCAAAGATATAACTAAGTCGTGTCTATTCTACTGCACAGGTTTGACTTGAGTGCGTAATCAAAAGACACTGAAAATCCTAAGCAGGCTCTACAGGGCGAAGCCTAAGAGTGTAGGACTCTGCTTTTGGAGTCTTTCTGTTTGGTTTCCAGCACTGCAGGTTTAGCTGGGGCCTCTGGAGTGCCGAGTGAGCATCCATCACTGACACACATTCATGGACCTGCTCTTCCAATGATGAGTTCTTAATTTTGTAATTTCAGATTTAGAAATCAAGATTACGTATAATCCAGTTTTTTTTTCATTTTAAGAGTGAGAAAGCTAGACACTAAAAGTCAGTTATGAGGGCAAGAAGTCAAGAGCAGAGCAAGAGTGGGGTCCAGATCCCCAGGGAGCTCATTTCACACCTTTCCTTGCCAACGACATTTATATTAATACTGGTCATGTTCCCGGATAAGACTTACATCTTGAAGATGGACTCTTCCTCCCTCTGCTCCCCCTCTGTGTGTGTGTGTGTGTGTGTGTGTGTGTGTGTATGTGTGTGCACATGCACACGCATGCTCTTATCTCTTCTTCTCCTCCTCCTTCTTCTTTGTTTACAAATTGTTGCTTTGTTGTGTTAAGTGTAAACAAACCAGAAGCACAGAATCATATGAATTCCATTTTCACCTAAATATGCAAGTGGAAAACCAATGAGGGGAAAAAATCCCTAGAGACCCTTCTTTTGGCACACTCCAATCGCAACTTGATTTGCCAATCGCTAGCTTTTACTGCTGTTTCCAATAATTGATCAAATACACGGGGTCTGTCTTTGCCTTGGTGTCTCTGTCCATAAGTGACCAAGTGACACCGAACAAAAGCAGATCATCTTAGGCAGAGGTGGTGGTGCCACTACAGCAGTTCAAACGGCTCGAATGGTCCCAGCAACTCCTGAGCTCCTCTCTAAGAATATCGATGGTGAGACTAGAGTTCTGGCTTCCAGGAACCGAAAAATATTAGTCTTGTCCATAGACAAATGTCAGTTGACATGGAGAAATATGAGTATCTCAAAATAAATGAAGCGACATAAGGCTTAATAGAGGATGTAAGTGCATACAGAAGACACTTGGAGGCAGTGTTCCATCTGTGAGCCTTTGCTTAAGCTTCCGTTTCTGACATAACAACAGTCACACCACTTGTTTCATCTGAGATGACACAAAGGACAAGCATCACTCAACCATGGTGGCAGGGCAGTATCGAGAGCTAGCATTGGTCGATTCAAGGCCATGGACCCATTCACGGTTTCAAAGCACTTCTAGATAAACAGGTGATACCTTCTAGATGGCATCACTCTCCTAATGTATTATCTTTCAGTAAATTTAGCTCTAAGATCACTCAGAACAGAACAGGATCACATGCTTTCCCTACCCAGAGAACAAAGTAGGGAATGCACCGATAAACTTGGCGAGCAGACGCCTGTGCTTCTAGATAGTCCTCTCTGAACATTATTTTGCAAAGATAAATCACCCACACCTGAGCAATATTCTCAAATTCAATGTGGAATTTGGTCAGGATGGGTGCTCAGTATAGGTTACTGACAGCCGCTTAATTGCAATGAGCTCATCCAAGCCCATACAATCCCATTTCTATGACACGAAACGGTAGGCAAGACCTGTGGAGTATCCCTAGTGATGCTGATCCTGTAGTACCCTTCCTTGGGGATATCATATATAAACAGCATGAATTGTTGATTCAGGGAATGGCAAATTGTTTTTCTGTTGAACTGGAAAGTACCAAAGAGCTCTCTGAGGCACTAGGATGCTGAAAAGAAGGGGACTCTAGCAACCCGACCATTTTAGCCAAAATCTCACTACCTAGCCACAGAAGAGGAATTTCAAGAGATTTGAAGCATAAAAATTCATAGAGAAGGATTTGAAAATTGAGGAAAACCTGTGGGATGAATGTCAGTGGCTTCTAGACAGTATGAGGACCTCAGGTTGGTAATCCACCATGGTATGAGTTTTTCCCAGCAATCCAAGCTCAGAAGAGGAGTCTTCCCCAGGGCCTTCTAATTATACTCCAGCCTGGCTTGATGCCGAGTTTCTGAGACCCAGGGCTGAGGGCACACTTGAGTCTGTACAGACTCCTGACTGGAAGAACCTGGAGATAAGAATGTAAGCACTGAAATTTCCAAACCTCTCTCCCTACACCAGAGGCTAAGGAACACCAGACGCCCACTGTCCTTCATGAAGCTGGGACTACAGAGAAACGACAATAAAGGGAGCCAGAAGACCTAGTGACATGGATATATTTGTCCTGTACAAGTTCGTGGCCTTAGGATGACATTTCTTTCATTCAGTCTTAATGCTGACCCCATGAAGCAGCTACGAAAAACCCTGGATGTGGCTCTCTGTGAAGGAGCAAATAAAGAGTTGAGGGAGCATTTGGGAGTGTTCCTAATGTCACAGAAACGTAAAGGAGAATAGAGGACATCAAGCTTTCTGACTGTAGAGTCTAAGGTCTTCACTATTGGACAGACTTCCTCTTTAAAATGAAAAGTGCAAACGGACCCTAAATTCTTAAAAACACACACACACCATCATCATCATCATCATCATCATCATCATCATCATCATCATCATCATGTTGGAATAAGGTAGAGTAACCACTGCTGAAGCTGATCAACCCGTTGGCTCTGTGGAGGTGGACTGTTAGCAGAAAACACAGTTGTTAAGTTCTCTGTTGTGAAGAGATTCTGTGGAAAGCCATTGCCTGCTCACTTCCAGCTTCTCCATGTCCCTGAAGCAGGTCAATATCTATGGCTCACTTTGAGATAAAGAGCACAGCACATTATTTCTGGGTAAGTGTCCGTTCATGGAGAATAGGAGACCATCATCAAGCTTAACATACTGGTTTCTGACCTCTCCTAAGGCTCCGCTAAGGAGACATCATTAATGTAGCTGGCAGCCTGCTACAAAGCCTTTCTAGCCAACACACCTCGTTCATGGTGTTTGAACTTCCAAGGCTTCCAAGGGCTGAGATGGCATATGAAGTAGAAACCCCTGGGTTTTGAGATAACAAGCACACTAGCAGGAAAGCCTGGGCTTAGTGCACAGCACTTTAACTGCTTCTCACATTTTCAAGTTCAAGTTCTTCAAGACATGATTTTGTTTCCTCTTCCCACATTCCACCACACCCACTCTTAGCTATCACATAGCTGTCATGTAGTCTGTGGAATATACTTCCATCAACTACCAGCCCAATACTTCAAGCTTCTACTTCTCATCTTCCATCCATCTTTAAATTGTAATCAACTTCCTGTTCTCTCTGTGCAATCTTCAAACCCATATTTTTTCCTTATAGTCCTTAATGTATCTACCACTTAGGAGACTTTAAACACCTGGAGTTTAGGACCAAATCTTAGCACCTACTGCAGGACCAGTCGAGCACAATATATTGTAATGACACTATTGATGACTAAGCACTGACGCACTGTGCAACAGTGGCTCATGTTTCTATAGAGTTCATGATAGGATAGTTTCCCTACTAAATATTTTGCAATGTGTGTATGCAAAATTTTGCACATACTCGATTCTAGAGGGATTCCCAGGTCCAAGGAGAGGTCCCCAGATTGTTCCTTGGGTAGCAGAGTAGAGGGTGCCTGAAATGGCCTTGTCCCATAGCCACACTGATGAATATCTGGAATATCACCATAGAACCTTTATCTGGCGATGGATGGAGATAGAGACAGAGACTCACATTGGAGCACTGGACTTAGCTCCCTAGGTCCAAATGAGGAGCAGAAGGAGGGAGAACATGAACAAGGAAGTCAGGATCACGAGGGGTGCGTCCACCCACTGAGACGGTGGGACTGATCTAATGGGAGCTCACCAAGGCCAGCTGGACTGGGAGTGATGGAGCATGTGATCAAAATGGACACTCTGAATGTGGCTGGCAATGAAGGCTGACTGAGAAGCCAAGAACAATGGCACTGGGTCTTTATTCTACTGCATGGACTGACTTTGTGGGAACTGATTTGTTTGGATTCTCACCTTTATAGACCTGTATGGAGGAGGGAGGACCTTGGACTTCCCACGAGGCAGGGAACCCTAACTGCTCTTAAGACTAGAGAGGGAGGAGGAGGTGGGGAGGAGGAGGGAAAAGGGAGGCTGGGAAGAGGTGGAAATTTTTAATAAATAAATAAATTAAAAATAAAAGACTATGGGAGACTGCAACAGCCTTCTCCAGGCAGATGACAAAAAATGTAGATGCACCAGAAATGAAAACACATTTCACAACTCTAAGTAAATAGCCAAGACAGGTTGTGTATTTCTACTGAAGAAGAGTAAGGACAACCATCTGTATATGATCAATTATATTCTTTGAATTTTGTACATTGAACCATTTCTATATATCTGGGACAAAGCATAGTTTGTCATGGTAAAAATCATAGAACATTATGGCATTCAGTTTGTAATTATATAATGAGTATTTTGCATCAGTGTTCATAATATTTTTGTCTGTGATTTAGCTATCATTGTCATTTTGAACTCATTAAATAAATTTGGTAATGATCATTTTAGAGTTGAAAAGGCAAGAAGTTGAGCCTATTGTTCAAGGGGAAATAGCAAAGGTAGAATCTGAAGTCTAAGACTTGTTGCTTTAATTATAGCTCCAGTTTTGCAATTTAGGATTCATAATTACACTGGAGTGTGTATGTGTTTTAGAAAAAGTAAATAAGCTAAAAAGAATGAAAAAATACTGTTATGGTGTATCTGTTATAGTAGATCTATTCTTTTGTTTGTGTGTGTGTGTATGAATGTGTTGTGTACATGTATATTCATATGAATGTGGTATTCAGGTGTATGTGTGTACACAGTGCATGCGTGTAAGCAGTGCACACAAGTAGAGTCAAGGGCCAACCCTGAGTGTCATTCCCCAGTTGTTTGTTTACTGTTTTTGAGGCAAGGTTTCTCACAGGGACTGACCTCATGAAACAGAGGAAATTGACATGCCAGAGACCCTAGGGTCTTCCTGCTTCCTCCTTCCCAATCCTGTGACTCTCTGAACCATCTCATCTGACTTTTTATAAAACACATGTTGATTCTGAATGTCAAACTCAAGTCTTCTTACAAGCATTTTAATGATAAAGTTATCTTTCCAGCCCTATTTTCTATAAGAATGTTTTTTTAAAAAGATACTGTTGAAATATAAGTAGAAAATCTTTCTCAAGAGCATGGGGAATGAAGGATAAAAAGTATTTAAGGAAGAAATTGAAACCAAAGAAACGCAATATCCCAAAGAGAAAAATCAATCCCTTCTTGTCTCAGACTGTTAGTAACATAAGCCCATCACACAAGGAATTCTGCTGATTCAGCTTCCTGCAGTTTTCAAGGGGACTCCGTCAAACAACCGTGAGGAAGAGCCCGTTTAGGAAGGAACCCTTGTGGAGGGCTGACTACACGCTCCAGTGACTGTGCTGGGCACTGGTAGTACGCTGGGGGTCAAGCAAAGGAAGTACTAGCCATCATAGTTCGTAAGCTAAAGCTCGTCAGAGGTAGCCAAAACAGGCACAGATGGCATTATCTCATCTAAACAGCCTGTAACTGGCCAGCGGGAGAGGAGGTAAGAAGAAACGTCCCTCATCCTTTCAGCCAGGTCAGTTGACACAGTCAGATGACTGTGGTGACATCTTCAGTTGGCCACAGGACTTTCCAGCAAGCTACTTTACTAAATCCAAAGACTGCTACATTCTGACTAAAAGTCCTCATACATCTATGATCTATGAACTAAACCGTTCTTGTGCCTGCTTTCAATTACACTGATAAGCATTGAGAAACAATCCCCTTAGAGTATTTTGTAATTTTTTGTTTGATATACCACCCTACTCCCTCAAAATCCTCTCATTCCTTTTGAACTAACTCTCAGATTGGCGTTTACATTCCAGCGTCAGCACTGCGTTCACTCATGGCAGTAGCCCCAAGCTTAGCTCGCTCAGAACCCTTTGCAAGGGTCTGCTCACAGCCGTGCATCCGTTGCTTTGCTCTGTCCTTCCCATAGTTACTGCATAATAATCACTTTAAAAAATATTTTGTATTTTCAACCCACTTAGTATATAGCACCTAATGTCAAAATTATTTTTATTCTTCCCTTTGAAGGAAATGTCACTGCTGAGTCTCCTCACACATGTTCTTTATGAACAGGTGATAACTCATTTCAGAATGCCAGGTAAGTATCTGCTATATTATTAAGGTTCGAGGAATGGTAGTTTAAAAAAAAGCTAAATTATTCCCTCTATGCCATATGGCGATGTATGTCTCTGCCAAAAGCATTCTTTGGAATTGCATTTCCCAAATGACCTTGGTTTTTAATTTCAATACCCAAATACCTGATTTTAAAAGATAAGTATCTACCCTCGAGGCAAAACTGATGATTTCTTACTTTTCCTTCCTTAAAAAGCAGCTTAGAAACCCTTGCAATTGTAGGATTCAAGCAACCATTTAATTTAGATTAAATTAGACAGCAATTGTATGTTAAATAAATATGAAATGGCCCTGGATATTTTTTTAAAGATCACGAACTCTGTAATATGTAGGCTACTATTACATATTCGTTATTGCTAATTTAAAAAATAAATAACCATTTAATTGGAATACTTAAGAAACCTTTACAAAGGGTAGCACAACACTCAGCAAGCCTTGAGAGAATCGAGCAAGCCCAAGGAAGCCATTGCAAAAGCAATGTGCTGCCCAGTGCCTAACAGGGAGCAGAAATGTGCCCTGGATCCATGACCAGAATTCTTCCTGTAGCCTCTTTATAAATGTTTGGTGCATCCTTTTGACATGGGCATTAAAGACTTTGCTTCAAATATTGATTGTCCAAGTGATTTTGTTCTCTTTTAGGCCATTTCTCTTTGTCCTTTTTTTTCTTTTTTGGATAAAAATAATAAAAGCTGAAAATAAGAAGTCCCTCTAATACTCTATACACATCAGCTATTTTAACATAACTATTATAATTTGAAGAAGGGAAAATATTGCCAAGCACATTCTACCAGGCCTTTTAATTCACACTGTTCTATGCTCTTCCAAGTTGGAGGTATGGAATATGAAAATGGCCCATTCTAGTGGTATTCTGACTCAGGTTATGGCTTCTCTGTGAATCAAGCCAGGCTCCAACTTACGTTACGTAAGATTGCATAATGTTACAGACAAAATATTTCACAAAGTATGGCAGCATTGCAGTTCAAATAGTTCAAGATCCTTCGGGATCTGTAAGGTGATGAGATTACAGAGTGATTCTTTAGAGAGTGAAGAACAGTCCAGATTCAGGATGGGTAGATTAAAGATAAAGTCATCAGGACTGGGTATGTACTAGAATAAATAAAGAAGCATGGTCTGCTGGCCATTCTAGACTCAGTAGAGCAGGGAAGTCACAAATATGTCTCAAGGAGAGTCTTAATGAGATTAGGCAATTGAATTGCAAACCAAAGCTGCTCACAGACAGCTCTAGGCTGGAAGACAGGCTGGGATGCTCCAGGTGGGATAGTTATTGGATCTTCTGCTCCTGGAGAACATTCGTTCAGATTTTCAAACGCACTTAAAATTTCATATTCTTGATATTAACAGACCTATCTAGAAGATGGGAAATTAAATTAATTAATTTAATTAATTAAATTAATTAAAATGTGATTATCAACATTTTTTAAATCAAACACAAAGTACAATTTTTTCTGGAATCAAAAATGACAAGTGGGATGTAAAGATGTCTAATTAGTCATAGACAAACTGCAGAAACCTAAATTGACTTTTGCAGGGATGCAGTTTTTACCGTAGTGAGTACGTCTCAATTGTGTAGCTCTTCGTCACCATTTCCGGCGTCAGACAAATTCATTAAAGAAAAACTATTCCTTTAATGAAGCCGTGCTCCTCCAGCTGTTTAAACTCTCCCCAGGCACTTGTCAACTGCTATTCCCTAAAAACTGTTAGCTGCTAGAAAAGATTCTCTTCTCTGCTTGGCCTTCAACTGCAGAATCAGGAGAGAGCCATCGACTGACCTTTGGTAATGACCAACAATTAAAGGATCTGATCAACTCTATTCCAGGGATGAAAATGGGTTCTTGAGCCAGCTGGATAATTTAAGTTTTTTTTTTTTGTTTTTTTTTTTCTCCTCAAGGAATCAAAGACAAGTACTGAACTAAATCAATATTACTTAAAGTGTGGGGTTTAACATCTTTATTAACCAAAATCACAGGGCAGTGTCTTAAAATGCAGTTTTGAACCCCATTCTGGACAAAGTCAAACTTGAATACAAGTCTCTGGGAGACCCAGAATACTTAAATTGTATCCCGCTGAGGCTGACTCCTTCTGCCTAGGTTCATCTGCCGGCACACAGCTTGGAGAATCATCTGACTTTTGAAGGCCTCTTCTAGACCTGACATCTGGGCTCAGGGTTTGATATGTCTGCAGTAGTCAAGAGTGTAAGCGAACTAAGAAAGAAAGCAGAAAGCTCCAAACAGAACTCACCCCGCTTTGTCTTGTTAATAAGACGTGTACGCATTGCAAAGACAGCAGTAGAGCATGCTGCGCCTGCCCACTGGCAGTTCCCCATGCCACTGTGCGCCAGCCTCTCTCAGCTATTGACCATGGCTCATCTGTGGGAAGAGGTCATCATGCTCTGGCAGCTTTGGACCTGAGGGCTTCATCTTACTATTGAAATATCTCTGTATGTAAGAATCATAGAAAACTATCAGAATCGTGTGCCTGTGAGTTAAGTTGGAGTGACAGAGAACCTTTCTTTTTCTGTTAGGGAGAATTCTCCTGAGTCTTGCCTTCCACAGATTATATTATTGAAGGAAATAATTTACTCATATTTAAGACCAAACTCGCTTACTGTGTTAACTAGTCTTATTGTAAATTAAGAAAAGTAAAATGCAGGTAGGCAGATAATCATCCTATAACTGTGAATGAATAGTGATAAGTTAATGGCCATCTATTTCCTATAAACAGTGACTCCCAAGTATTCAAATGCCTTTGTGTTTTGAAATGCACATTTTTCTGTACAAACACTGGATTTTTCTGATTATTTTGGCCTTTAATTTAATCATAATTTGATTTTTAACTGCAGTGTTTGTTGATGAAACTCCTGTGTTGTAGGTATATCGTCTTTTCTACCTTAAAGATGCAGATAATTTGAAAAGAGGGCACAGGACAGGATCAACAAGGAGGATGCAGACAGTGTTGGACCAACCAGAGAAGTGCATTGCAAAAGACCAGCTGATTAAAAAAAATAAGGTCACTGAGATTAAAACCAAGTTTATCACAAGAAGAAAGAAGTCTGGCTATTCTTAAGGCACACGGGAATGCGTGTGTTCTGGACAAATTGCTATTGGATTTAGTTGACTCAACAAAATCCATTGACTCTATACAAAGTTTGTGTCTGGTTGTGACAACAGAGGTGACAGCGTTTATAAAGATGCATAGACCAGGTGCAGGTGTGTGCCGTATGCTCAGGAATGTTTCCAACTTTTAGTGCAGTAGGGGCAGGTGATAAGAATGGTAACACCATGCCTGTGTGCTGGCTCAACTTATGGACAAATTTCAGCAATTGCTTTAAAAAGTCTGGAGTTCTCTTAAAGATTATTTGATTTGTTATTGTGTGTATATGTGCATCATATGTAAGCCTGAGAGTAGGCGTGCATGTGTGTGGTATGCATGTGGAGGTCAGATGACAATTGTTAGGAACCCTTTCATTCCTTCCATCATGGGATTGAGAAACTTCATTCAGGCCACCAGGCTTGCCTGGAAAACAGTTTACCTGCTTAGTCACTTTCCCCCCAGACCAACCTGGAGTTCTTACATCTGTAACAGCACATACGGAAACTGTACGTACTTATATAAGTTCCTCAATTTGAATACATTAATCTATAGTATACCTCTTGAGTGGTATTCTTATTAACACTTGATCTCTCTGGATTTATAAAAATCTCTGCCCCACCAACCCTGTATCGCCATATCTTCAGACTTCCCTCAACTGCTTCTTCCTCCCTGATGTGGTTGTAGGAATCTCTGCAACCTTTTCCCTACTGAGAACTCAAGTCCAAGACTACCCTCATCCTTTACCCTCCCTCGGGGAGCACTTCCCTCATCCTTTGCCCTCCCTCGGGGAGCACTTCCCTCATTCTTTGCCCTCCCTCGGGGAGCACTTCCCTCATTCTTTGCCCTCCTTCTGGGAGCACTACCCTCAGCCTTTATCCTCCCTCGGTCGGGGAGCACTACCCTCAGTCTTTGCCCTTCCTCGGGAAGCACTAGCCTCAGTCTTTGCCCTCCCTCGGGGAGCACTACCCTCAGTCTTTGCCCTCCCTCGGGGAGCACTACCCTCATCCTTTGCCCTCCCTCGGGGAGCACTACCCTCATCCTTTGCCCTCCCTCGGGGAGCACTACCCCCAGCCTTTTTCCTCCCTCGGGGAGCACTTAGCCACAGTGAACTCTTCATTAGTCACAGTTACTTCACGTCACTAAGGCAAACGTTGAATTCACCTTCTTCTACATTCTTTCCCTAGCTCCTGTCTTCAGTCACACATCGCCAGTAGGACACTTCTTTGCAGACCTACTACAGGGGCACCCAGACCTTTGGGCCACATTCATAGAAATTCTGGCCTGTGTGCGGCCTGCAGGCTGTAGGTTGGAAGTATCGGTAATACTCTAAACATATCTAAATAGTGCACTGTCTATTATAATTTTATCCATCTTCCTCAGTTTCTCCCAGTGACATCCTTACATCTTATTTATAAAGCTAAGGACAAAAGAGTTCAAAATATGCAATGACAGGTGAGGTTAGACTATTTGACTTGCTACTCAAGTATCCAATAAGCTATTGTTGTTGGATAAAATTATAATTTCACTTACTTTGAGTACATATTCTTTGAAATCCCTGACTCTCCATTTTTTTTTCAGTATTGCCGTGAATACCTGGGCACAGCCCCTACCGATCGTGCTGTGCACGGGCACAGTAAGTGTCAGGGGAACACATGGTCACTTCTTTCAGTCTTTCTGTCAGCTTCTCCTGTTCTTATTACCTATGGTTAGTTAGTTCATCGTTCAAGACAGCTCTAGCTGGGCATCTTGGCCCATGCCTGTAATCTCAGCTCTTGCAAGGCTGAGGTGGAATGGCAGAGCGTCCGAGGCCTGTCTGGGATGCACAGGATTCTTGAAGAAAGCCTGAGCTATGGAATGACATTTTTTTTTGAAATAAGAAAAAAGAAAAAGATTACAGATTCCAAAAGAACAAAAAAGAAGGATGCAAGGAAGGAAGGAAAGAGGAGAGGAGAGGGGAGGGAAGGAAAGGGGGAGGGATGGAAAGAAAGGAAAGGGAAGGAAGAGAAAGGAGGGAGGAAATTAGGTAGGGAAGACAAGAAGAATGAACTGTGTTGCCCCCACCCCCACCCCAGCCGCTGTACTCTGATGCCTTCCTCTGAGCACGCTGTCCTTTGCTGGCAAATTTACTTTAATCAGATCACATAGGTCATTTATTATTTTTAATTTAACTGTAGGATTCCCATTCTCAGTACACTAGCAAGCAAGCCAGTGGAGCCACATCCAGTGCCTGTTTGTGCCCCCACAGTGACGTCCGGAGACACATTTGCATCAGAGGGTACCCATGCAGGCATCTGAGTTTCTCCTCATCATAGACGACCGGATCCTGACTATGCCTGGGTTGGGAGGTCATAGCTCTAGCCTTCTGCTCTTTCCTAAGGAACACAGGAAGATTGCATGTGAGCAGGCTTTGAAGGCTTTTCTGCTAACTTGAACTCTTCTTCTCTTTATCATACGTGCTTACGGAACAGGGAGTGTGGACACCGCGTGGCTCCTCTGCACTTGGACAGGATATGCTCTCGGAACTTAATTTAGAGTTAACCAACATGGAGTCTACCCTACACTCGGGGAAGTGTCTCAAGGTCCAGAAATAAACATTCTGGGATGCTCTGCAGGCCAGATGTGCAGGCTGTGAGATGGCATTGTGGGGAAAGAGAACGAACCCAAGCCCCGTTAAACTGAGGATATCCCCAGAGCGGCTTTTCTGTTCCCCTGCTCTTTGCAAGAAGGCAGCACAAAGTCCTTTACCCCCTGCGCGCTATTCATCCATCCTCTATTAATACTGATTAAAACAGGAAGCCAGGGGTATGCTCCAGATCAATGCTGTGACACACAGGTAGCACCGTGCATGGAAACCCAGGTATTTCTGAATGCGTTCCTCCCTGTAACCCAGTAGCTTCTCTCTTCCTGCAGCCACATCTTACGATCCACCTGAATTTGACCCCACATTTACTCATTGTATTGTTAGCCGACTGCATTGCCGCCTTCCCAAGTTGGTCATTTGGAAGGCTACAAAGTATCTGTAGGTGCCGGGAAAGCTGTTTCGCTGTGATGAGCCTGGCTCGCTCCAAACACAGCGCTAGGTCAAGCTCTCATTGCTCTCTTCGGTGCTCCAAGAAATGGCTGCCACATTTCTGGCTGGTGACTGACGGTTCATATTCACGCTGGTGCACTTTCAAATACAAAACATCCCCAGCCCGGCTTTGTTCTTTTTGAGATGTCTGTTTCCATCATCCTAAGAAAATGCAAGAACGGTGGAAGGCAGGTGTGTGGGCGTGGCCTAAACTAAGGTTCATTTCTTTTTTTTTTCTTTTTTGAGGGGAGATCTGTTTTAATGTACAGAAAAAGTCACACAGGCCGATTCCAAAGCTTTGACATTGCTCTCTAGCTGTCTGACATTCCTTCTGAAGTCCATGGGAGTTTTACTCTCCGAAGGGCCTAGACCATAATTGCTAAATGAAGAAATATCCAAGAAAAAAATAAACTTGAAGCTAACTCAGGAGTAGGGAGAGACCTAAATGCAGGAAAAGTGATTTTGTTGTTGTTGTTGTTATTGGGGGAAAAGAATAGGGGTTTAAACAGCACATTTATTTCGTTTTAATTCCTGGGCTGTCAGACATCGGCTCTGAAGCCTTGATTCAGAACACATGCGGGGCCCTTTGAAGTTCTGCTTGCTCTTTAAAAAATTTTTTTTTAACAATGGCAGAAAGATATAAAGAAATTAAACTGCAGCATAATCATAAAACAGAACCTCTGGGCCCCTGATGTACAAATTGTTCCTGTTTCCAGGTTTTCCAGTCTTTGTTTGCAAAGTCTTATTAGGGAACATAAATTTATACTTTTTCTTTTGTCCGCTTAGCTTACTCTTCATCTGCTGCCTAAAGAATCAGGAATTTCACTTTTGCTTTATTCAACTGAAAAGCAGTTTATTGTGTCTTTTTAAAGCAAGATGCGACTAGGGAACTTCAGAGAAATTTACTAAGTGGCATCTTTTAAGTTTTTTATAAAAGCCATATATATTATATTTAGCCTTTAAAGTACCCAAATTCTCTTGGTGTAAGGACAAAAATGTGAAGAATTTTGAATCAGGCCAAAGAAAATGTCTATCTGGCTCTCGTGTTCTAATGATAAAAGGTTCAGATTTCAGCCACACTTAATGAAAATGTGCCCAGGTTTGCACATTTGAGGCACACAAACCCATGTACACATGTCTAAATCACGTAAGCTAAGTGAATACCGTCCACCAGTTTATATATACACCTTACAAATCTAAACGTGTGTGAGTGCTAGGACACCCAGCCCATCATCTTCAGTCTCTACCGTTAGCAATAATCTCTTCTGGGCTTTATTATGTTGTGAAACAATTATTTATAACCCTTCCGAATGCTGTCACAGTTTATCAAACCTTTTGCACTTCTAACAGTGAAACTCCTATACCCAAGCTGCCTTTATCTCCTTTATTCTCCCATAGATTAACCTTCAGCACCGCTATAATGGCCACTTGTCACCGTGGCTGTTAGGTTCCATTCTACGACCAATGGAAGCTGTGACGTTGGAATAACTACACACAGCACTGTCCTGCTCAGGCTGTCTCAGCTGGCCCTTGAGAATGGACTGCTGAATTGTTAGGAAATTTTCTGCACCAGGTATATTACAGCCATTGTTTAATATTACATTCCATAACCTTACAGTTTACAGGTTATAGTTTACAGGGCATCACAAAGCCCCAAACCTATCACTTTTTGATAATTGTAGGATTATATTTACTATTATTCATGTTCGAGGGTTATTTGTAGTTATCGTGTCCACGTGGAAGAAGTTTTGACTTTCCCATTGTGCTTCTAAACTAATGACAGTGACTTCCATGTTGGCAGCTGCACACTGGCTGAGTGTGAACCTGTCTGCGATGACAGAGAAGAGAGCTTACTTCTCACAGTTTTGGAGAACGGCAAGTCCAAGATGGAGATGCTGAGGTCTGCTGTGTAGAGATGGTCCATTTTCTGCTTCATGCTGGCAAATTCTTCTTAGGCCATCACGCAGAAAGAGCATGGTGGCTCTTTGGGAACCAATTATATTGGGGCACTAGCTCCATTTCTGAGGGTTCTGCTGCCCGTAGTTTGTCTGTAAAAGGCTAGACCTTTCAATGTCTGTCATTAGGTCTCAACATGTCAGTTTTTGAGAGACACAAATACTCTGGCCACAGTAGCAGGACTTTTTGTTTTCTTATCACTGGAAGAGTTGCTTTTAAATTGTTCGCCTGCATGAGGGGCTTCGCAAAGTCCACCACGACCGACACACTCAGAGGAGTTCATTTACAGTCCATAGAGATCGCTTTATTTTGAAAGTGTGGCCTGGGTATATCAAGCAAGAACTGCACGGGAAATTTAATTTTGTTTGCCTTCCTTTTGGCAGATATTGAATAGGTACACTTGTTGACAGAGGTTTCTGTCCCACCAGGCCCCCTAGCCATTGAATCCCAAGAATTCACACAGAGGTCTACATTAACTATAAACTAATTGGCCTAGTAGCTCAGACTTCTTATTAACTCTTATAACTTATATTAGCCCATTATTCTAGTCTATGTTAGCCATGTGGCTCAGTACCTTTTTCAGTGAGGCAGTCACATTTTGCTTCCTCTGTGGTTGGGTAAAGACTTTAGAATTGGGCTTTCCTCTTCCCAGAATTCTCCTGTTCTTGTTGCCTGCCTCTACTTCCTGCCTGGCTATTGGCCAATCAGCATTTTATTAAAATACAATTGACATTGCCCCACAGCACACACTTAGATGCACAGACTCCTGCTTGCGTTCGTTTTGGTGGACACTAAAGAGGCACACTTAGATGCAGGGACTCTCTCTCCTTCCCTACACCTGGAAACTAGTCCTCCTTGCTCCAGTGCATATTCTCCTTTAATCTCTTCAGCGTCAGCCAACACAAGGACTTCCATTCACAGTGTCATCTGTCTCCTCTTCTGGGCTCTAGTTTCTCTTTTACCGGGAATGAAGTTATACTTTCAGGTCTCTGGAAGGCGCCTCTTGGAGCTTTAATGAAAACATACATCCTGGGTGACATCAGCAGTAACTGGGAAAGCTAAAGTAACATTCTTCTTCTGTCTGGCACAGGGTCAGCTAGTTCCATGTGGTCCATGTGTAGCAGGAACAAAATTATACCTATTATCTTCTTCCAGGGGGGCGGTGCAAACTGTGTATTTCTACGTCATTACCCTAGCATCTGAGACTGGTGACTGGAAGGGTGGTGTCAAGGATGTCATCTAGCCTAATCCCATAAGCATTAAATAATCATCGCATGGATTGCCAGCCTCCTCCCATTCTACTTAGATAACTGCCTCCATCTAAAAATGAAAAACATTTTTATGCCAAGGGTTTCAATGATGTTATTTTGATATGAGTGACTCTCCTGAATACAAACAGGCTTTAGACATAATAAATTAATATATCTTTCTCTGGAAGGGATGTGGAAGAGATCCAGATAAGAACTGGAGGAAGTTTGAACATGGACAACAGCCAGATATTGAAAAGATTGAATGTACACACTTTTTCATAGTCTTTGGTCTGGTCGTTAAGATGGCTAGATTCCTATCATACTCAAAAGGGAATCACACAGTTATAAGGCGAGAAAATACTCAGTTATAGGTATCACAACTGAACAACTCTACTAAAAACTCCACTTTAGTTTTCCTTTTATTTTGAGACAGGCTCTTACCCCAAGGACCAGATTGACCTTAAACTCTCCAAAATCCTTCTGCCTTGCTAAAGACCTATGGCATTCTGCCGGCCTCTAGAAAAGAGGTCCTCAGCCTGCAGGTCGTGACCCCTTTGGAGGTCAACTGGCCTTTTCACATGGATCACATACGAGATATCCTGCACATCAGATATTTACAGAACAGTAGCAAAATTGCAGTTGTGAGGTAGAAACAAAATAATTTCATGGCTGGAAGTCACCACAATGTGAAAAACTGAATTCACGGGTGGAAGCACAAGGAAGGTTGAAAACCAGTGCTCTAGACAATATTTTAATAATTAAGATTTAATATTATCTGTGGTGTAGGAGTAAGGAAATTACTAAGCATATTTCTAACAGCTGCAATAGTAGTTTCTGGATGCGTGAGCATAACTTTCACGTATTATTATAACCGTTCTACTTTAGGTCTGCCTGGGTTTAACACGGCCTGTGACAGGGCGGCTTCCTTGCAGTAGAATACTCTAGCTGTACTCTCATTTCTCTTTGTGAGACAAAGCTAGGAGCCGTGTTTCTGAATTTCCACTGTATTGACATTTAAATCCAGATGATGTGTTGCCATGGCGAAGTGACCTAAGCATCTCAAGTTTTCAATTCAATGCCCTTCTCTCCCCGTAGCGGGCTAGCAGCCCCCTCTAGTTGTGACGGTCACAATCTTCTAAGATATTGTTGTCTAACGACTCCTGGCATCCACTATTTACCTATAGCTGAGACCACCAAATAGCAATAATTTAAAGAAAATGCTAATTTGACACACAATAGCTTTTCCTGCTTCCTATGAATCGATAAAAATATACTATTTTTTCTATTTACTGTGTATTTATAGTTCTCACTTATAACTTATAACTTATCTCAAGTGACTATCATTAAAATCTAGGAAGGTAGGATTTTATGTTCATTTTCACAGATAAAAAATCTGAGCATAAGAAAGGAAATTAGCTTCTCAAAGATTACAAGCCTATAAGGATCTAAATAAATCTAAAGGCCGACATTCAAACAACATATACAATGCAAAGTTAAGTTATGGCCACAAAGGTACCACAAATATTGAGATTCTTAGTCTGTTTGTTATCTTTACTGATGGAGGAGGGTTATCTGTCTATTGTGTTATTTTCATTGGTCAATAAAGAGACTGCCTTGGCCCCTTGATAGGACAGAAAATTAGGTAGGTGGAGAAAACAGAACAGAATGCTGGGAAGAGGGCTATGAGGCAGACGCCATGGAGCCAGCCACCAGGTCAGACATGCTGAATCTTTTCCGGTAAGCCACCACCTCGTGGTGCTACAGATTATTAGAAATGGGTTAATATCAAGATATGAGAGTTAGTCAGTAACTAACTCTCTAGAGATAATGGGCCAGGCAGTGCTTAAATGAATACAATTTGTGTGTTATTTTTTCTGGGGCTAAGCTAGCTGTGCGGGAGCCGGGCAGGATGAAAAGCCGGCCTGCCTGCAGCTCCTCACTACAGATGGCGCCCACGTGGATAACTGCATCCACAGAAAGCCTGAGAAAGTTTGAAAAAGAATAGAATAAAGCATGTTTTCTTGGTGGCAGCAATTTCTCGGGTCTGCTCTGCTTGCTAGAGACAAGCAAATGCTCTCATCTAAGAGAGGCTTCCTGACTCAGCTTTAGCTGCAAAACTTTGTAGCTCCTTTAAGAGGTCCTGCCGTGAAACACTTTAACGGTGTTGATGAAAAGCTGAACGCATGCTTTTCGGTTTTCAGCCGTAGCAGGAAAAAAGCTGCGCAGTTTTAAAATGCCATCTTTCTGGGCTGCCCTGCCAGGGCAATCTCTGACTGTTTCAGGCAGGCAGTCCAACTGAGTGTAGTCTGTGAGCAGAATACTCCAGCTTGCTTGCTGGCAGGTACCTTGAAACGCCATAGAGTTGTGGCAGTAAAAGGCTCCAGTGGTACCTCTACCATGAGTCTGGAAAGCTAATAAATGGACTGGATCTAGCTGTCAAAGCCACAGTTTTAGTCCTCTCCTTAAAGGCTCATGTAGTCAGAAAAAAGAGAGATATACAGTAAAGAGAGATTCAAAGAGAAAAAAAACCTCTAAATATTTTACAGTGTGTTAAAAATATATATGCAGGCTAAAAGTTAAAGTTCTTAATGTAAAAAAAGGAAGAAAGAGAGTAGTTGGGTGTGGTGGTACACACCTTTAATTCCAATGCCTGGGAGGCAGAGGCATATTGACCTCTGTGACTTCAAGGGGCAGAGGTAGATTGACCTCTGTGACTTCAAGGTGTGGTAGCACACACCTTTAATCCCAGCACTGCAGAGGCAGAGACAGACAGATCTCTGTGAGCTCAAGGACAGCCTGGTCTACAGAGTTATTCCAGGACAAAGATATACAGAGAACCTGTGTCAAAAAGTAAAAGTAAAAATAAAAGAAATAGAGGTTAAAATAAAGCTGCACAAAGATGGAAAATATACAGAGAATCTTGATACTGTATGCTATTATGCTCTCTTTGAATTGTTTGAATGCTGAGGCAGAAACAACAGCTGCTAAAGGACTTTTGTTTATAAATGCTGCTGAACTAATCCAAGATAAGTATTTTGAAAATACCTTGGCTTCAAAATTGAAGTCAAAAGGTATGCTACTTTGGAGAAGAGATTTTGCTTTTGTTTCCACAGAAAATGAGAGGCTGTGGATTTATTCAGAGTTAAGAAAAATCATCTTTGACCAAGGGAGGCCACCTGAGAAATCTCCGACAGGAACAGATGGCCCAGATGACAGAGTTCTACATCCAGAACAGATTCAAGACTGCTGCCTGAGATGATCAAGACTCACAGGATACTCCAGTCAGGACTTGATGATAATTCTAAGTTTTCTTTAGGTCCCCATAAGATTATCAGCGCCCCCAACTAGCAGGAAGTAGCCTGAAATACTACACCCACATTCCCAACAAATGGACTATGGGTATTTTCCTTTGTTTAAAAAAAAAAAAAAGAAGCCGGGCGGTGGTGGCGCACGCCTTTAATCCCAGCACTTGGGAGGCAGAGGCAGGTGGATCTCTGTGAGTTCGCGGCCAGCCTGGTCTACAAGAGCTAGTTCCAGGACAGGCACCAAAAACTACAGAGAAACCCTGTCTCAAAAATCAAAAAAAAAAAAAAGAGAGGGAAATGGTGCGGGAGAATTATCGGCATTCTGTCAATCATATTTTAATAAAACGCTGATTGGCCAGGCAGGCAGTATAGGCGGGAAAGCCAGACAGGAAGTAGGGGTGGAGCAAAGAGACTGGGAGTATTCTGGAAGCAGAAGCTCTCTCTCAGCCACTCCTGCGCAGACCACCGAAGAGGCAACATGTAAGCTGTCACACTGAGAAAGGTACTGAGCCCATGTGGCTAACATAGATCAGAATAATGGGTTAAGATAAGTTATAAGAACTAATAAGTAGCCTGACCTAATGGGCCAATCAGTTTATAACCTTATGGAATCCTGTGTGTGATTTTCTCTTTGGGGCATGCCAACTGTGGGGTATCAGGTGGGACAGAAACCCCAACAAGCCGGCCCTCATGTTACACTTTACTTTAAGAACATTAATCCTAAGAATCTATCTAATTTATGTGGTACCAGTATTTTAAAGTAGTTTCTGTATATTTTTTTTCTGTTAAGAGACAGTATGATCAATTGTCTCTTTTCCTTTAAAATAAAATAGACTATCACAGCTAAAGTAAAAACAAACACTATAGCTATGCATATATAGTAATATAAATTGTGTGGTAAAACACAGCTGTGCACATGATGGACATTTCCCTGAGCACATACCTTCCAAGCTGATGGCCATGTAATGAGCATGACCAGACCCTGTCTCCTTAGATGTCACTAGTCTACTGATACATCACTACTTTCCCAAGACTGAGACGACCTGTAAGAGTACCAGTGCGGTTTGGATGCTCTGCTGGGCTGAATCCTGGCATTATCTGGTTGCATATCACTGAGGATGGTTGGTCCACCCAGGCCTCTTCTCAAAAGCCAGTGTCATAATGACATCATAAGTGGATTCTACGAGGCTTTTCCAGGCTGTGGGAGAACCTATCTCATTAAATTTTCTTCATCTTTATACAAAAGGTATAAAGCGCCCTTATTCACAACCAAGAGTGAAAGTCAGTGATGTAATAAATACTTACACTGTATACTAATTTCTGATTGACAGGTAGAAACTGGACATGTTTACGGAATGGGGAATTTAGTTGGCAATTCAGTGCACACACACAATGCACGAAGTTCAGATCAGAGTTGCTGACATAAATTTGCTTTTGCTGTTGTTGTTTTGGTAGGAAACATTTAAATTCTTCTTTGCTAGCTATATTCAATTGATCGTTGTCAGAACCATCATCATCCTAATATCAACAGAATATTTAGAAGTTGCTCTTTCTATCCAGCTGCAGCTTCCTGAGTCCATTTACCAATGCTATCTCCCTCCTCCTTCCCACACCATCCAGGCTCTGGAAACCATTACTCTCTTATCTACTTCTTTGAGATGAAGTTTTTAGCTCCCAAATATAAGTGAGAACATGTGGAATTTCTCTCTCTGTGCTTCATTTATGTTTTCCATCCATATTGTTGCAAAGTACAAAATTAACTCCGTTTTCACGGTTGGGTAAATTCTACGGTGTATACATACCACACTTTCGTTATCACTTCACCAATGAAAATCTGGGGTAACACAATATTGAACTACATCATAGCATCACAGCATGTGCGTTCCCTTTCACTCTCTTCAAACAAACCTTCAGCACTCAGGCTTACGCACTTTGAAATCCCCACAGTTGCTCACCTAGTGACAAAGCCACTTGGCGCTATACTATTCACTGTTCTGTTTGGCTTGGCAACCTTCTTCCCAATCACAACCTTCTAAGAAGTTAGATGGAAGCTTCCGTCCTCCTCTGCCCTAGAATGACTGTTTTTCCATACTAAAAATTACTAAGGAAAGACGCACCACTATGTTCCACATGGATCACAATGCACGGGACAGGTCCTGTGGGATCCAGTTGGCTTTTTATTGAAACTGTGTATACACTATCCAGTGCCTCTTGTGATTTCCAAGATGCCAAGCACACATTCCAGGGTTCCTTCTTTTCTCATGAAAATGTTCTCAATACGAAGAGAAAACTACTCTACTTCCTCTCTTCTTCCAAGTTTACACACAAACTCTCTCATTTCCAGGCTGTCAATTCCCAGGTTGCCATTGCTTCAAATTAAAGCTTTTGTAAACTTAAAACCTTGTGTAAGGGTGCAGTGTGACTGTAATCACATTGGTGATGACCTCATGGTCATCATTATTGCCTACAACCCTTAAAATTCCCTGCATGCATCCACTGAAGAACGCTTAGAGCACAATATTTGCCAACCTAAATGAAGAAGCTGCATGCCAAAGACTGCTCGGGTTAGTCGCCTCTGACTGTGTCGACAGAGGCCTACAAATGAGACCTTAAGAATCATTTCTGAACACTATGGGATCTGTGAAGCAACTGGCGGATGGGTCTTTCTTCCCCATTCTTCTGCCTGTCATTTTTCTATTTTGCCTCCTTTTCCCCACCATGAGTAAATCCTACTTATAATTCAACACCCTTGGCTCACTTGACCTTGCCAGTTTGTACATTTGTAGCAAGGAGTAAAATTGCATTTTCTCACAACCTAAGCTACATTTACACAATTACATGTCAAAGCGACTAGGGAGTCAAGAGCTATACCGGGGTGGCTATCTCTAATAAGACAAACAATCCCCTGTGGAAAAATACTCACAATTTAGGATGGGGAAAAAGGAGCCTGTGGTCCCAGAAGAAGGTGCAGGAGGCTGAGCAATGGGCCCAACGCTGATGCTTGGATGCCAATGGCAGAGTACTTTACTATGGGGTACTTCGTGTCTCATTTATTTAAAATGGGAGTCTTCTCAACCTCACGTTAAGTTATTAAGACTCCTCATGAAGACACTTGTATTTCAGTTTCTTCATAAAAAATGAAAAAGAAGAGAAAGAAAGAAACAACTTTCATATTATACTTTTCTATTATGGTTGGTTTTTCACAGGGTATGAGTGAGATTATATCCCTCTCCTGAATGTCTGTCAAGATATTCTGAAGGGCTCCCCATTTGCTTATGTTAAGTGTCTAACAAGTGAGAAGCTCAGATAATCAATAAGCTGATATAAATTTAGGGATCAATGGATTTTTAGAACAAATTCATTCCTTCTACACACTTGTAAATACATGATAACCTCTACCAGGGTGAAGACCCCATCTTATGTAAGAATACATTCTTATGGCAGTGTGCTTTCATTTGGTAGCTATGTTGGTCGTTTCTTCTTTTTAAATATTTTTGGTATGTCAAGAAAAGTAGATAGTTTGTAATACATTTTACTTTTATTATATGGACATGCAAAGTAGTGAAGTTACTGTTTTAGTAAATTTCTACTACTTCACCCTGAATTATAAATTATATATGCATGTTTTTACATTATATAAATTATGTATATGTGCATAGTTTTTATCTTGTTATTTTTAAAGCTTGTGCTTGTTCCAACTGTTGGATGTTTGGGGGAAAGATAAGAATTTCTCTTGCTGCAATTATGATCATTGAAACTATAGACATTCACCAGAATCTCTGATCCCAGTAGGAGCCGACGTCGGTCTGGTAATAGAGCCTTGGCCAGTTGTGTGGAGGTCATGTAGAGGTGAACAGAATATGAAGTATCTGGCTCCAGTTCCTTTTGGAACATTAAAGAGACTCCAGATTAATAAAATGGAAAGATGGAGAGAGGGGACGGCAGACTTGACTACAAAGATCTCTAGCCAGACAAGCCAAATGGTCCATTCTCGACTGACGGTGACTGACAGGGATGGGGAAGGAGGCTGAGGAATGGAAGCCTGGTTTTATTAGTGTAAAGAGAATAAATGAAAGCCTTTGGTTAAAAAAAGATAACTAAAAATATGGAAATAAATGTTTGGTCAAATAGATCAAAGTAAAGCAAACAAACAAACAAAAAACCTATTCAGTGCTTTGTGGATATAAAAACTCACTCTTTCCATGTCCAACCCTGGCAGCCAGCGAGATAAAGACAAGGAATGAAGGAAGCTAAACAGAAGCTCAACAGTTGTTCTCAGAGAGCGGGTGGGCAGGATGGTCCAGTGTAGATCTACTTAATGCTGCACAGAGGAACACAAAGGAAAGTAGCTACGGAAGGCAAAATGGAGAAAGTTGAAGGAGAATTGCTGACTGAGGTTGCTCTAACATGCACCATTCCCGGGGCACCATGAAAGCATTTAATTTTATTATGTGCATTTTTTTTATTTTGTGTGTGTGCATGTATATGTCATAGTGCATGTGTGAACGTCAGAGCACAACTTGCTGGAGACGGTTTTCTCTTTCTGCCATTTGGATTCTAGAGCTTGGGTCATTAGGCCTGACGACAAGTGCCTCTACCCACTGAGCCATCTCAACAGCTCACTCTGAAAGCATTTTATGTAACAGGAAAAAAAAAGTAGAGTTGTTGTTGGAGGAGGAGCCTGCAGAAGGACCTCCCACACCAACCTGTTATATCTTTACAGAAATGAGGAGACTCAGGATTTGAGAAAGCAACAACTGCCTGGAGCAACACCACTAAGAAACTGGCCCATTGGGACTCAAAAGGAACTTTTCTGGCCATAGCCTTGCTCTAGCTACCATCAAGCTAGACTTATTAATCCTCAGACCTCCCCTCTCCTCACACTCTGACCTCTACACCATTTCTCTGACTAGAACATGAACATGCAAATTTCTTGCAAAGTCTGCATGCAAGAAAATTCTGGAGTATATTTGCTCAAACTCCCCTTATAATTGGATAACACTTTATCTGACCAGACAGACCTTTCCTATAAGACCTGGACATTTTCTGGGCAGTTTGTTTGGTTCAACTCTTAGCAAGGCACCACCTGTGAGTCAGGGTCCTCACCTCCCCCAAGGGCCACACCCCTGAGACACACTCATAGGAATGGGACTGCGGGAGTTCTGGAAGCAGAAGTCCCTGTATCCAGGGCAGAGGTGGCTCTTAATCATCAAACAGTGTGAAATTTCCTGCTCTCAACATTTTCTGGTCTTTGGACACTAAAATTGAAAGGAGCAATGTGCTTCTTCTGTTTCTGCGTCGATTTGATTGCTTGGCAAAGCCACCACAGTTTAGAAAACAGAAGGCAACGCTTAACTGAAGTTAGCATATTTTTATTTATTTCTACAGTCCACTCAGTCACTGACCTGCCCATATCAGCTGTTGCAGTTGCTCGCAGGCAATTCTATTAGAAATGAAATATTGTCAGAGGGGCTTCTCAAAAAGTGCTCTGTCTTCATTGTATTGAGAATTCCATTCCAAATGAAATCTTTGGGGAAATCTTTTTACTGACATACTTTTCCTTCATAGTTTTTCTCTCAAATGCAGGAAGGTTTTCCTGCCAAAACCTCATTTCTCTCTTTCTTCTTGGCTAAAGGCAGACTTTATTCTGCAGATTTCATTCCTCCCCACCCCTTGGTGGGGCTCACCAAGAGGACTCTCATAAGGACAAGGTAGAGGGTCTTTGCCCTAATCCATATCCCAATGAGCTGTCCTGGGAGGAGGAGGGGCCTTCATTCTCTTCCTGACCATTCCATTAAACTGCTCTTAAAGCCCTGACTGAGTTTAAAGCCATAAGAGATGGCGGCATTAGTCTCTCCCCACCAGGCCAGCATTCCCCTTTTTAGCCAGCCTCCAGGAACACAGTTAGGAACACAGAGGATCCTACCAGATTAGTTCCGGAGGCCTGGCCCTTTGGGCTTTCACCTTGAGAGTCTCTTTATTGCAAAGCAGGATGCTGCTGAAGCTGATGTCTCCACACAAACTGGAGCAATGTCATGTGCAACATTTCTTCTGTCACCTCATATGATTATTGAAAGAGCAGAGAGAAGTAGAGCAGGTGAGATCAGGCAAAGCGTGATGAAATTGAATCTGGCGCAAAATAGCATGGCCACCCTGTATGCGCCCATCCCCTGACCAGGAGAAGAAAGGAAAGCCACTGGCTAAATGCAGGGAAGAAAGTTATATATGCAGATATGAACATTAGTATTAAATTCAAAATACTCCCTTGATATTTGGAACCTTGTTTTTATGATTATTATGAAAGCAGTCTTATCGAAGATTCTCAAAAACAGTCAACACAAACCAAGCTGGAGGGCACGCAGTATGTTCTCGGTCACACTTTCATAGGCTGACACAGCAAACGAAGAGGACCCTGACAGTCAAGAGCTTCATTTCCTCATTTGCCTTGAATGTGTAGACACTGATTTGTTGGGGGAGGGTGTACCTACAAGGCGACAACAGCCTCATGAGAAAAAAAAACGTTGTAAAGATTTCTATCGCATTGCATGTTCCATAGATAGCTCGGAATCAGGCCTTGCTTTTCCTTCTCCTAATGCCAATAATACATACAAATAGCAGGGCTTTGGAAAAAGAGCGCTTTTATTTTTTTAACTTTGGGATATTTTAATTCTGTCCCAGCAGAGAACAGAATATATTGTTCACAGACTCTCAGAGGGAGACACGTACACATTACGTACACATGTGTGCGTGGGGCATCTGAACTGCTGTGGCATGGGAGCCCTGGGAATTAAACACTTGTGGAGGATCTCTGCCGGTTTTTATTAGAAGATCATGATTAATGTCACAGAACTTAAGCAATCTTTGAAAAGAAGTCAAAATGTGCCACAAAAATTCACTTGATTGTGCCAGTGGGAATATTTCCTAACATAGTCCTGAACTTCAAAAACAGTGCAAGCATGTGAACCCAGCGAGGGCGGGCCCGTGAGTTCTTCCCAAGTCCATTTAATTTATTCAACAGAAAAATGTTGGGAAAGTTGTGGCTCTCATTAGCATGAGAAAGGAGCGTCAGGAGGTGTTTACCCACTGACCATCCACACACTGATTTTCCCAGCCAGGGTGGTATTCCTGTTCCCTATGGTTTCATGTCACCGGTCTACAGCTCAGACGGTAACTTCAAGATATTATCTCCTGGCTGCTCAGATAAACAGCCCATTATGGTTTTATGGTGGGCCATTCTGAACCCTCAGAGGATTAGGAGATACAGGCTGGAGTTTGTGGCTCCCTGCTGGACTATCAAGGGGGTCCTGGAATTCTGTCCAGACTACGTCTCTAAGCAAACACCTCTCTCATAATGGTATTCTCACCCCGCCTTCTTGGCCATGGACTTCAAACACTGAGGGCCAGAAAGGCAATACCCTTTAATATAACAGAGCCAACCAAGTGGGGACAGACAGGGCAAAGGTAAGGCGTCTCAAGGTTGGCATTTGTGTGTTTAGCCACATGGGGTGATTGGGGCCATCTGTTCCTTAGCTAGCTAATGTCCTTCCATTCCCCCAGCATCTCAGAATCAAGAACACTCCATACTAACTGGATTAAGCTTTTCTAATCAGAGTGGTGCATATTTGTTAGTTTACTTTTGATCTCTAAATAAAGGATATGTAGGCAATTGTGTATGGTATAAATAGTGTGTGAGAGAGAGAGAGAGTGAGGGAGAGAAAGAGAGACAGACAGAGAGAGAAAAAGAGAGAGAGAGAGAGACAGAGAGAGTGAGCTGGGAAATTGGGTCTGAACTTGAAAGCAAGATGCTCAAAACAAAACTCAACTGTAACCTCCTGCTTCTTTATAACCTTCAGTACAGGAGAAACTCCTCTGGAGAACTGTGCAGATGGACAGCTGTATTTTTTGAGTAGTTTACTTTGTAGAGTCACATACAAAAGAATGCCTTTCTCTTGTTTTCCGGCAGCTGTGTGTGTACTGCATCCTCTTTCAAGGAACATCTCACTTCAAAGAGTATATGCTCTCAAAATCTGAAGTTTGGAAATAGGAACTAGAAGCTTGATTCTTCTTCTTTTGTCAACATTTTCTGTTAACAGAGCGCACCTTCTGTTTAGGGGAGAGTAGGCGACTCTCAGAGGAATTGGCACTGGTAGGAACTGGAACCCTAGGGGGTTCACTAAGTGGAACCCACAGCTCTTTGCTTTGGCTCTACCCAGGAAGGGCCCTCTATTGATGGGACATCCAATTAGCATTTTGACTGGGAGGGGGAAAAATCTCTATCTCATCCAAAAGTTATGTTTTCAATCAGTGAAAGCATAGCAAATATATTCTGAGATTAAAACTTGCTTTTTCATTAATAACCGTTTACTTTGTGGGGATTCCAAACCCAAAGCCATACTTTGGAAGCTTTCCCCACAAAATAACACAGCCATCTTCATATTCCTTGGCATCGTGATCTTTTATTAAATTAAAATTAATTTTACCAGTTTATAAAGACCAAAATTATACATAGTAGTGGGGAACCATGTGATGTTTAAATACATACATACATTATGCAATGTTGATATTAGGTCAGTTCTCCTCAGACAAACACTGAAATGTTTCAAAATCTATCTTTTACGTCTGAACTGCACAGCTCATGAGTGTTGCCTGTAGTCTCCCTACTGTGCGCGAGCCCGGTAGACTGTCTTCACCATCTGCCTGTAACTTTCTCCCATCACTTGGCTTTTCTCCACTCCCACACCGCTCCTGTTCACACCAGCCTCTGATTCCCCTGTATTCTACCCTTAACCATGCAAGTGCAAGCGTTTAGACTCAATGTGGAAATGAAGTCAAGTAGTAGCTGTCTCCCATGCCCGGTTTACTTCACTGAACAAGATCCACACTTCTATCTTACTCTCTTTTATCTTGCCAATGTTGAGGGTGTGAATTGCGGTGTACGATGCACCGTCATTGACAAGGCATGGATGGGTTGGCAGGTAGGAACAGACACACATGCATGTCTGCACACGCAGAGGCACACAACTATTCTCCAGTGAGAATCTGCCTTCCTCAACACTTCTTCTTATAATAGCTCAAGAAGTTTCCTCAAAAACAAATAAACAAACAAACAAACATACTTTCTTATTAACTATTTTTTACGTGCCTCGAACACTGCGCACAGTTCACTTACTCTTTTTCCACTGAAAATGCAATGCACTTGCAGACCCTGTCTGTTGTTTGGACAAAGTGCCACTTCTTTTTAAAGTTCTACTCAAGCAGCCTTGTTGGTGATGCCTTCCCCATCCAAGAAAACTGTCATGTTTTTATAAATGCTTCCATTGAACTATATTGAGCATTTTGCAACTATAGTGTTACAGTTGAGTCCATGTCTCTGCAAATAGGTTATAAGCTTTTCATGTACTAAAGAACTTAAGTGAAATTAAAAACTAGTCTCACTGAGGAATGTCTGAAGCAGCACGCTGTAAGGACAACAGCTGTACAGGGATGCGTGTTCTAGAAAAATATGTCCCTCACAAGCATGCACGGGGCAAGCTTTACTAGTTCCTGTACACGAGTGAGTATCTGCTGTCATCCTTCTTTGTTTCTGGAAGGATGGATTAGGCAAAAGTAGTAACTAGAAAGAGCACAGGTGGGCGTGGGCTTTTGAACTCATTCCATGGTGCACGTGCCCTTGTGTATAGACCCTTTGCTGGAGTCAACTAAACAATGTTTAAAACCCCCAGAGTTTAGCGGGTCATGTTGTGGATAAGGAAAATATAGCACTTGGGTTTTTTTTTTTTGTTGTTTTTTTAAAATATCACTTTTAGAATTTAATTATACCCACTGAACGCATGTAGCAACTAGAGGGTAAAAATTGAACGAGACTAATTCTAAAACTACGGAGAATGATAACCTACCATTCACCCCATCACACTGCCTAGTCAGGCAGCTTAACCAGATCCCTTTCAAACACAGCAGGGTCAAACTCAATTTGATTTCAAATTTGATTATTCCATATTCTGCAGATGATGGAGGCAGGAGACAATGAAAGATCAGTAGCTATATACTGTGGTCTTTAAACAGTTTGTTGGTGAGGTATACATGGGTTTTTAGGGATTGTGTTATGAACACAGTTTTGTCCTGCTACATTATGATATGAAGGGGCCGGGTGAGGTCCCAACACAGCATCCATCCCTCTGATCTTCAAATATCATTCAGCCATCATCATTTGAGAGGCATTCTTGCCTTTTACCCAGTGACAGCCGAGTTCCTCTTTATTTCACCATGTACGTGACATATTTTCACAGTTGTTGCTCATACCACACAAACAAATATGCAGGGAACTCCACTTAACCAGTTTTAGAACTATTTAGTCAGGCGATGTTTTCCCATAATTAATTTTAACGAAAAAGTATTAGTAGAAACTGATTTAGAAAATACAAAATGGTTAAAGGTCGTGATTTTAAATTTGGTGAATTTAAAATTTTAAAGTTGATGAGCATCTAGTTGTTGAACTGAATGAATGAATGTTGCTAAATCTTTAGACTGTTACTGTCTCTAGGGATAGCTCAAAACCCCTTCCTTTTTTCTTCTAATGTCTTGGGAACTGAGGATGAATTTTCAGCATTGGACAGATGAAAGTTTAACTCTCCTTTTAATTTTTCTGTCGATGTCCTTCATCGTGAAAGTCTCGATAACAG
This sequence comes from Myodes glareolus, assembly GCF_982192425.1. Classification (NCBI taxonomy): domain Eukaryota; kingdom Metazoa; phylum Chordata; class Mammalia; order Rodentia; family Cricetidae; genus Myodes; species Myodes glareolus. Next base: position 87,449,749 of record NC_142036.1, on the reverse strand, counting down.
AACTTGCAGTCTTACAGAGCTGGGCCGAACCCATGCTCTCATTTCTCCTACAAGTCCCTGGTCCTCAGGAGTGTGGCAACATGACCCGTGCTCACCATCACTGGCAGAATGTTTTTTTATATAAATCCTTACAAAGATTTTTATACCTAAAAACAAAATCTTCAGACACACTGGGAAGTGATTCATCTGGCACAGGAGTTTATTGTACTTTGTCTGATTCATGAGGGAGACAAAAGACCAGTTGAAGAATTAAAAGGAAAACACAGAGGGCGTCTGGGCAGTTTTAGCGGCCCAAGTGAAACACAACACCAAACAGGATGTCTCCACTCCCTTTGAACTTGAGGCTTCCCATAGACCAATGCTACTGATTCTCCGGTTAGTTATGTGGTGCCCGACAGCCAGGGCACTTAGCAAGGATAAGTTCCTACCTTGTGCTTTTAAGGGTGATGGAGAATGAATCCTGCCTGACCTGACTGAGTGCTTTATCAAAGTCATTGTAAACCTTGGGAAATAGACACATTTTGCTTGGGTCTCAAAGTAGTTTTGTGTTTGTTTGTTTCCGATTTTTCTCTCCTATGATTGAATGGCAATAAATCTTCACCTCAAAAACACAGAGATTTTTATACATTTATATGTCAAGACTAATTGGGACTTTAGGAATTGTGTTTCAAATGCATTCTTAAAGAGGGTTACAAATACACCCCATTTGTTCATTGATTCTGAAAAAATTATATGGGAAATAAACAAATTTAAGCACTAAAACTAATATTTTTTAATATATTTTATTATCATAAATAACGGAATTTCCTACACATAAAGACAAAAAGTATTGTCTTTGAGTTTTTCCTTTTGCATGAGTCAAGGCTTTATTTGCTCATACCAGAGGTTTCTTTGATTTTTCAAGGGGGTTTGCAGGGGAAAGAAGCCCAAGAGTTTTTGCTGGAGTAGAGGGGATGTGCTGTCCTATTGGTTTCTGATAATGAATGTGAATGTTAATCGGTTGTTTCTCATCAAAAATGTCTCCCTTCATGAAGCAATGAGACTCATGGAGATGTATACAGATCTGATGGTATTTAGAAGGTCTGTACATGAACTGATCTCTGGGATGCAAGTCATGAATCGTTCATATGAGCATATGCTGGTTATCTTTGCCAGCAATAATTAGAACTCTTCCTTATTCTCAAGCTGGCATCCTTCTCTCCTCATCACTGCCTCCTACCTTCCTAGCTTCGACTCCGCTGGAATAGCGCAGTAATCCGGGGACCCAGGACCCACCGATCCCGCCAACCTTTCACGTCTCCGATCCTCATTTCCTCCCTCCCTCTAGTCAAGTTAAAGCTCCTGCTCCCCACATAAGTGGTTCCTTCCCCTTTTGTGTTTTCTCATTTCTGCCTGAATCCAACTCTCTAATAAGCATCTGGCCCCTTTGCTGAATATGCCCGTGGCAATTAGATTACTTTTCTGACTTTGGACTGTTAGGTGATGTCCATGAAATTTACATCGGCCTTTAAAATTGTTCCAAGACGTTTTTCTCTAGTAGAGTCCCATCTTCAAAACCCTGAATAATTATCAATATCTTCTATTTTCAAAACTTCAAAATTTCTCCCTACTTTAATTCACAATGATCATTTTCATTGGTCATTTTCTTTACTGAGGAAAAAAACCTAGTCAGAAGTCAGAAACACACTCCATTTTGCCAATCACTGTGTGCAGCACAGAGAAGCTGCCATCTGGAGTGAGCGCTCTGCATTCCCCACTGTTAGGACAGAGGAAGTTTCCCTTACCCCTGGCCAGATTTTCCGTCTGTAAGAGTAGCTCCTGCTACCCTCGCACACTCTAGGACAATTCTGCAGCCATTTTCCTCTGCACCCACGGTAGCGTCAATTTTCCCTCTATAGCAGGTTGCTGCAAGCATTCTGCAGATGTGTTGCTAGTTAACTAGCATCACCTTTTAAAACAATCGTTGGATCGCTCGACTGCCTCTGCTCATTGCTCCATGAGTCTGCTCCCTCTAGAGCGAAATTCCTCAGAACAATCCAATTGCGCACTGTTCTGTTTTACAATGATCTCTTGGAACTAGGCTTTCCCCACCAGCTTTCTGTTGTGGTCAGCGGTGGCTTTCCTGTCAGGAAGTGTAAATGGTCAATCCTCATCATACCAGATCCATCAACAAGTCTTGCATTATACCTGCTTCCGCTGGGTGGCAGGGGAGTGCAGAGTGCAGGCAGGGGTAGTGAGCCTCACAGTCTTTGGTCTGGGCG